>NC_045959.1:23840311-24163720 GCF_010909765.2 Amblyraja radiata | reverse complement strand
GCCAGGATTTGAGTGTATGAGCTCTAGGGAGAGGCTGAGTTGGCTGGGACTCTACTGGAGTGCAGGGGGATGAGGGGTGATCTGAGAGAGGTGTATAAAATCATGAGAGGAATAGATCGGATAGATACACAGAGTCTCTTGCCCAGAATAGGGAAACCAAGGAATAGAGAATGTAGGTTTAAAGTGAAGAGAAAAAGATTTAATAGGTATTTGAGTGGTAACTTCTTCAGACAAAGGGTGGTGGGTGTATGGAACGAGCTGCCAGAGGAGGTAGTTGAGGCTAGGGACTATCACATCGTTTAAGAAACAGTTAGGTACATGGATAGGACAGGTCTGGAGGGATATGGGCCAAACACAGGTAGGTGTGACTGGTATAGCTGGGACATGTTGGCTGGTTGGGCCTGTTTTCAAGCTGTATGACGATGAAGATGCCAGAAGCAGTTGGCCAGACCACTTTTGCACAGCAAGATACCAAGAGGACCTGCCAGTTCATCTATGCATAAAGATCCCATCAATCAGTTTATGCACCACAAAATCTTAGAAGCAGCAATCATCCCAGGGTTTCCAGCTAATTTCTGCACAGTGTGATCCCACAGGCATCACTTTTTTGTGGTACCTTTTGAGAAAAACACACTAAATTATTTAAATATGTTATAAAGCAGAGCTGTTCCATTAGATTAAACTTTTCGATTTTTTTTAACTGGGTAAAGCTATTGATTTAATTAACTAGCCTATTACCCGTTATCCCGTGAGTATAGCGTGCATACATAAAGTTTGATCTGTGGACTGCTCTAAATTTAGAATGGATAATAAATAATAAATAAACCACAGTGGTGAGTCTATGTAATTCTCTGCCTCAGAGGGCGGTAGAGGCAGGTTCTCTGGATGCTTTCAAGAGAGAGCTAGATAGGGCTCTTAAAAATAGCGGATGCAGGGGATATGGGGAGAAGGCAGGAACGGGGTACTGATTGGGGATGATCAGCCATGATCACATTGAATGGCGGTGCTGGCTCGAAGGGCCGAATGGCCTACTCCTGCAGCTATTGTCTAATAAATAAAGAATGAAGAAATCTAGGCATCCCATGGAATGAAGAGCGAATGTCTTTAGTGTATATCAGCATGAGAAGCTGATGAAGTATTGGTAAAAGTCAGTGATGCATCACAGAAACAGACCCTTCTTCCCACCTGGTCTGTGCTGACCAACCACTCATTAAAAATAATTTATTATAATTTACAACACAATCCTCCGAAATTTCCACCACCTCCAACGGGAGCCACATTTTCTCATTTCCACACCATTCTGCCTTCCCGCAGAGACCATTCGACCCGCAACTCTCTGGTTAACTCATCCCTTCCCACCCAAACCACTCCCTCCCTAGGTACCTTCCCCTGCTACTGCAGAAGATGCAACACCTGTCGCTTTTCCTCCTCCCTCGACTGTCCAGGGACCCCGACAGTCCTTTCAGGTTAGGCAGAGGTTCACTTGCACCTCGTCCAACCTCATCTACTGTATCCGTTGTTCAAGATGTGGACTCTTATACATCGGCGAGACCAAATGCAGATTGGGCGATCGTTTCACAGAACACCTTCGCTCACCCCGCGTGATCCAACCTGATCTCCCGGTTGATGGACACTTTAATTCTCCTTCCCATTACTACGCAGACCTTTCTGACCTCGGTCTCTTCCATTGTCAGAGTGAGGCTAAACGTAAATTGGAGGAACAGCATCTCATACATCGCATGGGCAGCTTGCAGCCCAGTAATATGAATATTGATTTCTCTCACTTCAGGTAACCCTGGCATTCCCTCTCTCTCTATCCCTCCCCACCCAAGTCGCACCAGCTTCTCATTTTTATCCGACAAACAGCTTACAATGGTCTGTTTCCTTTATCATCGTTACTTTTTTGCATATCTTTCATTCATTGTTCTTTATCTCTCCACATCACCATCTATATCTCTAGTTTCTCTTATCCCTAACCAGTCTGAAGAAGGGTCGCAACCCAAAACGTCACGCATTCCTTCTCTCCAGAGATGCTGCCTGTCCCGCTGAGTTACTCCAGCTTTTTCAAAGATTCAAAGATCAGTTTATTGTCACATGTACCAATTAAGGTACAGTGAAGCAAAAAGTAACAAGGCACACAACTACATAAAAGTTAACATAAACATTCACCACAGTGGATTCCCACATTCCTCACTGTGATGGAAGGCAATGAAGTCCAATCTGCTTCCTCCTTATTCTCCCGCGGTCGGGGCAGTCGAACCATCCACAGTCGGGGCGATCGAAGTTCCCGCAGCCGGCGGTCAAAGCCCCCCGCGTCGGAGCGGTCGAAGCTCCTGCGGCTGGAGGTCCCGAAGTTGCTCACTAACCAGGGACTGCGAGCTCCACGATGTTAAAGTCCGCAAGCTCCCGCGGTTGGAGCTTCGAGGTCGATCCCCGACAAGGATCGGGAGCTCCACGATGGTAAGTCCGCAAACTCCCGAAGTCGGTCTCCAGCAAAGGCCGCTAACTCCTCTATGTTAGCCGTAGTGTGGGCAGAGATTCGATACTGAAAATAAATTGCACCTCTGCCGAGGTAAGAGATTAAAAAAAAGTTTCCCCAACAAAACGTTTTCTCGTTTATACTAATACTATATTACATTAATCCTATTATTAATTACATTTTTTAAATTCTTACTTTGCTCATAGGAGCCCCAATGGCCTAATGCATAGAATTTGAGTACACTTCTGTCTCCCAATGGATTGGTTCATTATTTCATTTTTTCATTAGAATCAAATATTTCCAGCATTTTCTGGTTCTTTCTAATTTCTAGCATGCACTTTATTGCCTCTGAATATATTTTCATTTGTATTTGTTGTGTTTTTGTAATTTAAAAAAAGTTATTGGAGAAGTAAGAAGGATACCATGAATATTTGTGGTTATTGTGCAGTACTTTGTATTGCAGTATTTTTGAGCCAAGATTGGAATGGAAAGTTAAGATAGAACAAGATGTACAGAATGGAATTACCATTCAGATGCGATGTTAATTGCTTGCTTTCTTTGAAAGAAAAATTATATTTTGAAGAGTAAATATTTGTGTTATTGTGTTGAGTATTATTCATGTGCTGTCCTGGGGCGATTGTTACAAGTTCAACAGAGCTATTTTAAAGAACGGGGGTTCTCCAATAATTGATTTCATAATCAACAGCAATAATACATTTCTGGCTCTTATCGCTGTTAGCGGAAATTTCCTCTGTACAAATTGACTACTGCAAATCCACATTTGTAACAACTGCAGTTGTACAGTATTTCAGTGGCTTCTTAGGAGCATCCTGAAGTCATTAACATTTTCTTTCAGCCTTGTGCTGGCCAGAATATCTGTTAGGAAATTCTTCACAATTGAGAAGTATCTTGGCAAGGAAATTGATTCAAATATATTTCCGATTCCTAGTTCTGGAATATTTTTCCAGTGAAAGTGATTAAAAAAAAAAAAAAAATGTGGTTATGGAATTTCCATTTTATCATGCATTTTAAATGGCTAATTCAGAAGTATGAACACTTTCATAAGTTGACTTATGAACTCGAGAGCAGGCTCAGGTAAAAATTCACAGTTGAGATTTCTGTTTGCGAAGAGCTTCATAATACAGGTTTTGATGTCTTTATTGTACTTATGTATAACAAAGACAAGCTAGTATTTTATGACAAACCCATTTGGCACGGACATTTAAAGTTGTATTTTTCCAGTTCTATGGCCTTTACAAATTCAATGACACATAGTATGATCAACCCCAGCGATTGTGCTCATTTTTGCATTTCTGTATTTTTGTTTCAACAATTTTCAATGTTACTAAATAGGAAGGAGCTGACCTTTTGCATATCAGGAGGATTAAGTTTCATTTTTGCATTAGTACCAAGAAGTTCATCTACCTCCTACTCAAAACGGGTATTTGGATGCAATTCCTGCTGGATTGTCTGACACCACCATAATATGACGAATTTCAAAGATACATTGAGGAGCACCTCCATATAAGCTCCATAATGCAGTTGCACTTCACTTCTACTTCCGGTACAAAAAAAACATCTTATGGTTGAATTATAAATAACCAGAATTGTGTGTGTTCATGGTAACTTGCCTGCTGTAACTTGCTCAAACACTTTTTTAGTTTCACAGATGAGATATTTTCCCAAACCAGAAGCAAGTATCTGGGTGTCTGTTAGGGGTATGTAGAGAGTGCTTGGTTACAAAAGGCCAGTTTTTAAAACCATGTCTTTAGCAAGAGGCAGCAACAGAATATGGCAGCCTTATTTCTGGTGAGCAGGACCATACATCTCTAGCGCTCAAGCAACAAGTGTTATCAACAAGTGATCATCATGAGGCAGAGGCAGGCCAAGGAAACTAGCATGATTGAGACCCTTCTGAAGAATATTTCTGGTTGACCATTGAAAACATCCTGTGATCACTGTTTTACAATTCCTTTTTGCAGATTGTATTGTGGAGCAGGTTAACTAAAAGCTGACATAATTTAACAGGAATTTGTACACCATCCACTCAAAGCATGGTGTGGTATTTTCACTGAACTGTTTGTCACATATTAAAAGCCCAATTCTTGAAGTGGGTGGGTTGTTTAGCACAATGAGCTCTCCAAACTTTCCCTCTCATGGGCTTACTTTGAGCTGTGGTTTTTGGAAATTGCAGCTCTGCTTATGCCAGAATGTAGTGACTCGGTGCTGCTCCAGAATGAGAATCTATCGTACTCATCATGTACAGTATGATTTGACCAGATAACAAGCAGAACAAGCATTTCACTATATCTCTGTACATGTGACAATAAATAAGCTAACTAACCAATTACCGGGATGCAGTTTGGGGCAGACTTGCCAATGCTATTAGTGAAGTAGTCTCGTGAGATCCTCTAATTGGATTACAATCCAAAATATTGCATTTCAGATGGAGCAGCATTTTCTGAAGTTTTATGCTTAAATCTACCAATCCCACAACCTTCTGATTGGGGTGAGAGTGCAAATTCATCTAACATACTATTTCCCTGATACTGTCTGATGAAGTGTTTCTCACAGCATCTGAATGGCAATCTGCAACTTCCAACACGTAAACTCGTAACATTTCTAACCTCAGCCCAATCCCCAATTCCTCAATAACTGACTGGTATCTGATCTTGCATTAATTCATTGTTTGCTACTTGTTAACTTATTAATTTTATAGTTGTGTCTGCTGTATTCTTAATTTATTGTTTTATTATATGCAGTGCTTTATGAATTTATTAATTCCCTGCTGCGTTGCTTCATTTATTGATCTGGCATGCTGGTTATGAATTTATTAATTCTGCTCTGCTAGCTTATTTATTTGTTGGTGTGCCTGCAATGTCATTAAGTTGATTTATGATTGCTTTCCCCGTTAATCTTATGAGTTGTTGCTGTGCCTGGTGCTCCATGAATTTGTTAGCTCACTGTTATTTGCTGCTCTGTAAATTTAATGCCCTGTCCATTGCTGAATTATTCGACTTGTTCCTGATGCATTTATTTATGCCTTTATCATTGGCCCTTCCACCATTTAATTTATTGATTTGTTGATGCACTTTCTGCAGTATGAGTTAATTGATTTGTATTATAACTTTTTTTTGTGTAGTTCATTGCTGCCCACTTTTCCATTTAATTCAGTGGTGTCTGCTACTCTTAAATTTGGTGTTCTTAAAAAATGTTTACCAGTACAGTAGCCTGCTCTTCATCCATCTGCTGAACTTCTTGGTTCCTGATTTATGATAAGGGGTGAGGAGTAAATATTAGCCAGGACTGAAGAGAAAAATATCCATGATTCATAGTGACTTGGTTATATGGACTCAGAACTGGCTTACTGAAAGAAGACAGAGGATTATGGTGGAAGGGTGTTATTCAGGCTGGAGGACTGTGACCAGTGGAGTACATGAAATATATAAAGTTATGATTGTATGTGTCGATAGGGGTCTGTGCTGGGACATTGCTTGTTGTAATATATATAAATTACTTGGATGCAACTGTAGATGGTTAGTATGGTTTTACAGATGACATCAAGATTGCTAGAATCATGGACTGTGAGGAAGGCTGCCAAAGTAAACCTATGTAGATCAGTTACATAAATGGCATATGGAGTTTAATCTGAGCAAGTGTGAGGTTTTGCACTAAGGCTATGGGTGAATGGTGGAATATTGCGTTGCGGGAAAGGGTGACGTTGGGGGAACGGGTGAATGGTGGATTATTGCTTTGGGGCCAGGGCCTAACGGGTCCCACTTGGTCTAGTCCACTATAAAAATCAGGTAGCCACATTTGGAGTGTTGTGTTCAGTTCTGGTTGCCCCTTTATCGGAATGATGTGGTGGCTTTGGAGAGGGTGCATCAAAGATATACCAGAATGATGCATGGATTAGAGGGTATAAGATATGAGGAGAGTTCGGACAAACTTGGATTTTCTCTGAAATGCAGGTTGCCAGGAGACCCAATAAGAAGTATATAAAGTTATGATTATATGTGTAGATAGGGTAGGCAGTCAGAACATTTTTCCCAGACTGGAAATATCAAAAGCTAGAGGGCATAGCATTGAAAGCAGATGTACTGGATACGTTTTCTTTCACAGAGGGTGGATTGTGGAACATGCTGCCATGGATGGTGGTGGAGAGTGAAATTATAGTGGCATTGAAGAGGCTTTTAAATCAGTATGTGAATATATAGAGAGTGGAGAGTTGTGGATAATGTGCAGGCAAATGAGATTAGTTTATCTTGGCATCGTATTCAGACAGATTTGTTCCTGTTACTGTGCTATGCTGTTCAATGTTCTTCCTTTGAAATTATGCTGCAGGTGTTTTGCATCTATTTAATACCAGACTAAGTGGGACCTGTTGGGTCCCATGTTCACACGGGAGGGCTGGTCCCCGAACGCAATATTCCACGTCTCCACCAATTCCAATATTGGTGGCCAGTGGGGGGGGGGGTGGGGGGGGGGGGGGGGGGGGGTGGCTTTTTGGAGTGCTAGTATGGGTGTAGTGGGCCAAAGGGACTAGTTTCCAGAGGGCTAGTATGGACATTGTAGGCGAATGAATTCTTGGGCTGGCAGCTCAGTCACTGAGGCTTGGTGGGCTGGCAGCTCAGGGCTGTTTGGCTGGCAGCTCACTCACGGCTATTCCTTGAAATTCCTATCCTGACAGGGTGCAGGCCACCAAATTGCCAAACAACTCATTGCATTGTCAGGTGGGACTAAGGGAAAAAAGTTGTTCGGCACGGACTTGTAGGGCTGAGATGGCCTGTTTCCGTGCTGTAATTGTTATATGGTTATATGGTTAATAAATCATTTATTGCAAGGACATTGCAGACTCACAATTCACAGCTGAGAATGACAGTCATGGCCTCTCCCTTGCGATCTTGCACACAGTGACTGACACATCCAGGCATCCGGGGTTTTATAGTCCTGCCTCGCCCCCCCCCCCCCCCCCCCCCCCCCCCCCCAGGAAGGGCATTACCTTCATCGCGGTGATTGACAGGCGAGAGGACCAATCAGCTGATCTCAGGGTTTTTTAAACACTCATAACTTTTTTTATTTTTCATCGATGGGAAAAATCCTGGGGCCTCCTCAGTGGAGGAGGACTGTGAGTAAGATGGCCAAAAATCATAGCGATATATGGTAGCATTTTTTCTAAAATCAATATTCAGCGCAGACAGGAAGTGGTCAAGATGACACTTTTAATTATATAGATGACACCCAGCAAAGCCTTGAAAGATATCATCTGAAAGATGGGACCTCTAAAAATACCCCTACCTTTAGACCAGGACATGTGTTAACCTTGATTCAGTACAGGTCCCTCTCAGGTTATGAGTGTTAAGACTTATGGACAGGCCATATATATAAGTGAATGTTTGGGAGACCAGTGGGATGGATTTGCCGGTTGTTGCACACATCTTGTGTGCAGGAACTCGGCTTGTGGCAATTTCATTGCATCTTGCAGAGAAATCTGAATGGTTGAGATAAGCGCCCTTGTTCAAACTTTGTATTGCCAATGTTTTTATTTAAATATATTGCCATGTGGCCGCATTTATGACTTGGGAACAGTTCTCTTGAACAGAATCCTGTCATAACCCAGGAAGGGCCACGTTTCAAGTTTCTCGAATATGATCCAAAACCTTGAGACATCCAATATTCTGCTTCTCTTGGAAGACAGTTTTGTTTAAATTACATTATAAATAAAACTGGTATTGTGTGTGGATGGATCGAGAGTACAATGTAAATTTTATCAAGTCCACGGTAGTCCAAGTAGTGACCTGTTGTGCTCCGCTGCTGAGGTAGGATTATGTTTATGCAGATCAGTTCAACAATCTGATGGTTGTAGGAAAGTAGCTGTTTCTGAACCTGGTGGTGTGGGACCTTCGGCTTCTGTAGAGACGCTTGCATGCCTTGTTCATAATTACATTTATTTGCTGGGCCCAGGATAGGTCAACTGAGATGTTAGTGTCCCGGAATTTGAAGCTGCTAACTTTCTCCGCTGCCAACCCTTCAATGAAAGCTGACATGTGGTCTCGACTTCCCCTTTCTGAAGTTAAAGTATAGTTTCTTGGTTTTGTTACCATTGAGCAAGAGTTGGAGGAAATATTGGGTGACAAGATCTCCTTAAATCTGTTTTAAATCTCTAGTTCAGGCAGTAGCACATCACATTCCAAGATGATATTTGTTGAGCCAAGGCCCCATCATAGATTGACTAAATAATCCTATGGCGTACTTGAAGGAAAGGAAAGTTCACAATTTTCTGACCAATATTAAGCTTTTGATGAACATGACGAAACATTATCTGGTGATTTTATGTAAAAAGAACACACTCTTAATTGTGATCTATTTTTGCAACTCAAGATAAATTTGCGCCACTGGTGCTAATACTTTTAAGAACTCTGATAATTACAAAAAGCTGTGATCTTTTGCAGAGTCTCGGGAACTCTCAGCGCGAGTATGAGAAACAGGTTCTGCTTTATAGCATCCGCAATCAGCTGCGATATAGAACTAATTTGGGTAAGCAGAACAATGATTTATGCAAAGTCTGACCTTCATTATTTAAAATTGTACATGCTTCAGTTTCGAGCCCTTCAAGGAAAAGGGGAAGCTTTAAATCCTCAAATCTTACCCAATGTTCTAGAATTGTATATTATTGAATAATGAAACATTCTTGACATTCTTTCTTAAATCCAAATATTTAAGAAAATCAGATTGCTTACAATTTTAATGGCTAGATTTTCTTTACTTAAAACATGTTGGTTTGGAAAAACTGTCTAAAATTATTTTGTCAAAAGATCATATCCACAATAAACTCATGGAATGTGCATCTTAATTTCCCCAGCTATCTGAGATCTTAACTGGAATTCACTTTTGAAAACTTCTGCATCTCTCTCCTCTAAATACTCCTTAAAACCTACTCTTTGAACCTCAGTTTTGAGACATGGAACTGAATCTTTTCGTCAGCTCTGCCTACTATTTTCTTTATTTAATTTAGATTTCCAGCATTCACAGTACTTTGCTTTTGTTCTGTTAAAAATTGATAAAATTTGATGTGCCTCAATGTTTTGCTCTGTTGTTGTGGTGGGTTTTAATTTGTCTGCTTTCCTGATTATTCTCTTTTAATTTCAACCTCCCCCTGTCACCAGTTAGATGCATCAAGAAAGATGAACGCAAATACTATGAAGAGCTATTTAAGTATAGCAGAGAACATCTCATGTTGTATCCATACCATTTATCTGACATCATGGTGAAGGGATTGCGGGTCACACCCTTTTCCTATTATATAGGAATTATGGAGGTGAGTTTAATAATTCATTAACTTCAAACTGTCATGCAGAAGTCTTAACATGCAATATTATGCACACTCATGGAAATCTGAGGTGTTATTTTTCATTTGGTTATGGGTGTTCTTTTATTGATGCAAGCCTGCATCCTGTGTGTTGGAAGGAAACACAGATGCTGGTTTAAACCAAAGATAGACACAAAAATCTGGAGTAACTCAGCGGGTTAGACAGCGTCTCTGGAGAAAAGGAATTGGTGATGTTTTGGGTCAAGACCCTTCTTCAGACTGAAGAAGGGTCTCGACCCGAAACATCACCTATTCCTTTTCTTCAGACTAAAAAAGGGTCTCGACCGGAAACATCACCCATTCCTTTTCTCCAGAGATCCTGTCTGACCCGCTGAGTTACTCCAGGTTTTTGTGTCTATCTTCCTTTAAGATTCTATTGCTTTCATCCATTGGAGCCCAGACTTCTAACCAAATGGGATTAGTTGGATGGCATTAGTAAAGGGGTGAATGAGTTGAATGGCTTCTTCTGTGTTCTATCTTCTGCATGGAATGCAGAGCATAAAAATGGACCATTTCACCACACATTCATGCTGGTGTTTATGGTGCATGCGAGCTATCCCACCCCCCTTGATCTAATGTTATAAATCTGATGATTGCCCCCTCCCTTTTAAAAAAAAATCTGATTTCAATTACTTCCTAATGGAGCTGTCCCACTTAGGCGATTTTTTAGGTGACTGCCGATGATTGTTAAGTTGCCGGCAGTTCCCTTAAAAAGCGGCAACTGGAATGGCCACTATCAGATTGGAACACAGACGCGCGTGCAGACACACAGACACACACACACACACACGCGCGCGCACACACACACACCCCCGAGTGAAATTGACACGGTGCAAAGCCGATGTGATACATACACACACCGCAATTAACAGGAAGGTTGGTGCTGTAATTAAGAAGCTAAAAATCACAATGTACGGTAAGTCCTTTAAAAGAGGGGGGGAGAAGGAGTGGAGACAACGTTTAAGAAACCAGAGATACACGGCTGTAAAGCTCGGCGGACATCCTTGGTTCTGAAAACTACTGCTTATGTTTTTTTACCAATGAGCCAATTAAATTCACCTGTCAGCACCGGCTACAACCTATGAGAACCTAAGAGATGACACTAAGCTGGGGGGCAGTGTTAGCTGTGAGGAGGATGCTAGGAGACTGCAAGGTGACTTGGATAGGCTGGGTGAGTGGGCAAATGTTTGGCAGATGCAGTATAATGTGGATAAATGTGAGGTTATCCATTTTGGTGGCAAAAACAGGAAAGCAGACTATTATCTAAATGGTGGCCGACTAGGAAAAGGGAGATGCAGCGAGACCTGGGTGTCATGGTACACCAGTCATTGAAAGTGGGCATGCAGGTGCAGCAGGCAGTGAAGAAAGCGAATGGTATGTTAGCTTTCATAGCAAAAGGATTTGAGTATAGGAGCAGGGAGGTTCTACTGCAGTTGTACAGGGTCTTGGTGAGACCACACCTGGAGTATTGCGTACAGTTTTGGTCTCCAAATCTGAGGAAGGACATTATTGCCATAGAGGGAGTGCAGAGAAGGTTCACCAGACTGATTCCTGGGATGTCAGGACTGTCTTATGAAGAAAGACTGGATAGACTTGGTTTATACTCTCTAGAATTTAGGTGATTGAGAGGGGATCTTATAGAAACTTACAAAATTCTTAAGGGGTTGGACAGGCTAGACGCAGGAAGATTGCTCCCGATGTTGGGGAAGTCCAGGACAAGGGGTCACAGCTTAAGGATAAGGGGGAAATCCTTTAAAACCGAGATGAGAAGAACTTTTTTCACACAGAGAGTGGTGAATCTCTGGAACTCCCTGCCACAGAGGGTAGTCGAGGCCAGTTCATTGGCTATATTTAAGAGGGAGTTAGATGTGGCTCTTGTGGCTAAGGGGATCAGAGGGTATGGAGAGAAGGCAGGTACGGGATACTGAGTTGGATGATCAGCCATGATCATATTGAATGGTGGTGCAGGCTCGAAGGGCCGAATGGCCTACTCCTGCACCTAATTTCTATGTTTCTATGTTTCTATGTTAAGAGAACCTTCGACCTCCTGAAAACCCACGAGGACCTCCTGGTGACCCATCTACGGCACGAGAATTCTCACTACTCTCAATGTCGGCTTCATTTTAGTCGCGGCTAATTTTTCAACATGTTGAAAATTTTACGGCGACCATAATGAGGCCGCGACTAGTTCCCAGAATGCAGGAACTCCTCACTACCATGAAGGCGACTCCCCGGCAACCACCCGCGAACATTTGCCGACCATGTGGCGACTGCATAGTCCCCTGCAATAGCCTAAGTAGGACAGGCCCATAATACAGTACTCCATAGAAACAAGTTCTGAAATTAAGGTAAATAAAATGTCATTAATGGCTTTTTGTTAAGTCTCAGTTATGACTATTGGTGCTAATAATGGGTGCAGGAAGAGAGGCTTGGATTATAAATATAATCTGTGGGATTAGCAAGAGCACCTCAACAAATGATTCTAAACCTGGTAAATTGCTAAGGGTGCCAATCCTTGTGAGTTAGCTGATTTTATACCAGTAGTTGTATAATTCAGGAACAAGATCTCTACAGTTTCGGACTGTAATACAGCTGTCAACAGAACCCAATTAAAAAAATATATTTTTCTTTTCCCTTTTAGGATATCATGAATAGTGAAAAAAGTTATGATTCGTTACCTAACTTCACAGCTGCTGATTGTAAGTCTTTTGGTGGTAGAGTAAATGTTCTTTGTTCTTTGTTTAGTAGTGTGTGTCCAACAAACAAAGACTTTTAGAACCCTTTTAATGTAGGGTTGATGTGAGTTTGGGACTTGGTGCAAGTTGGGACACATGCAGTAAAATTTGGACTTTAAAGAATAGAAACAGTTTTGGAAACTTTCTAGGATAAAAGATTGGGTCACTGACTGAAAACTGACTGAAAAATAAACGTAGTATTGGAAATAAAGTCATTGTTTAAAAAATCTTCTTCTTCTTCTTGCGTATGGCGTGCACAGCCTAAAGTTGTAGATCAAGGGTAGACATCCAGGCCAGGACAGCATCAGTCAGTTACTGGGTGGATGGCTTTGATGCCCCCAGGGAAAACCCTCAGTGGGCAGTCATTCACGATGTGTGGGATGGTCTGGTCTGGATATCCTCAGTTGCAAGCAGGGCTGTCTGTCATACCCCACTTATGCAGGCGATGAGCTGTTCTTGCATGGAGGATGTGGATTCTGATCAGGGTTAGCCATTGCTTGCGATGGAGGTCAAAACCTGGTGGTTTTACTGTGGGGTCTGTGATAACCTTTCCATATATGGTGTTGGCATCTTTCCAGGCTCTGCGCCACTCAGTCTTGGAGTCAAAGTCTTCCGGGGACTTCAGGCACATGTTGGGCAGATTGTTCAGGTCAGCATGGATGGGAAGGTCAGGGTTTAAAAAATAACAACTTTCAAAAAATAACAACTTAAGAGAGATCTCGGTGAACATTTTCATCCAGAGGGTAGTCAGTATCTTCAAAGAGCTGCCATGTGAAGCTTGGGATGGTTGCAAATCCGACTTTCAAAAGAAATTTGGATAGATGTATGACACAAAAAGCTGGAGTAACTCAGCGGGCCAGGCAGCATCTCTGGAGAGAAGGAATGGGTGGTGTTTTGGGTCAAGACCCATCTTCAGAGTAGATGTATGGATGGTAAGGGTTAAAAGAGACCTGAGCCAAATGCAGGCAGATGGGACTAGCCCAGAATTATAATTTGGACGGCATGGACAAGTTGGGTCTGAGTGCCTGTTTCTGCATTGTGAATCCACTTATTACAATCAAACCTCAAAAATTCCCTCTCAAGATCTCTGTCTCTTTGTCCTTTAAGAATCTCTAATGTATAGTTCTTTGGTTATCCTATATAGTTAAATTAAAAATTAAAACAATAATTACTGTCTTTGCAGCTGTTTTAACAATAAAACTTGGGGTTTTGAAAAAGGTGGCTTAATAAACATGCTTTTGTTTTAAAGGTCTTAGGCTTCTGGGAATTGGAAGGAACCAGTATATTGACCTTATGAATCAATGTAGATCATCTAAAGTGAGTTCCATTGTAATTAATTTGAAGCAGTATGATTTTCCATTTTACTGATGCGATTCTATGTTGGACAAGTGGTATTTCTTTCCCTTTACAGTAGAAAATAACAAGATGCAGAGTGGAATGCACGTTTGAGTCCTCAATAATGTGCTTGGGTCTATTTTTACATGAGTGCAAATTTTAAAGATGGTTATGCAAATTTTAAAGTGGTTATGTTTCTGGATTAGTAATCTGATGTCTGGACTGCTGAAGAATTGTCACTAAATAAAACTAATAAAATGTTAGAAATGGTCAACAATAATTTTCTGAATTGTAGTAAATCTGATTTATTAACACCCTTAAATTGGGAACCTGCCATCCTTGTGTAGTATGGCCCAAATGTGCCCTGGAAAAGGATAAGCTTGCAAATGAATGAATAACAATTGTATAAGCTGTCACAGCCTCTCCCTCATTGGTTATGGCCAATTTGTGCCAACGTTTAAGCAGTTTTATGCAGTTGGAACATAATAAATCCTTTTTGGATCTGCATATGTTGAATTGGAGAACCTCATAATTTAACTTGGAGATTTCAATGCCAATCTAGATGTAAATATGACATCTACACAACACGTAGCTTAAGATCATCTTTAATCCACATACAGACTTAACAGCATGTTAGTAGTCACTGCCTCCTGTCTGCTACCGAACTGCGTAGCATAGGAAGTCGGTGTTAATATAAATGATACAGTAAGGCGTGGTTAGTGATGCTAACCTATATATGATTGGTTGCATGCATAAACCAATCTACATCCTTCCCCCTTAAAGAGTGAGTATCGTGAGCACCCATGCCATTAAAGTTAAACAAATTCGCCATATCTATCAGGCGGTCTACTGATGCGGCCGAACGCGTACGGGCCAAGCCCCTCCTTCACCGAAAAGACCTGGATCTTTTCATGGCATCTGGGCCAGCGAGGTTAAGTAGAAGGAAGGCTTTGACAGCGTCTGGTTCATTTCGATGCGCGACGTTCATATAGTGCCGGTAATCCATTTCAAAAGTAGCCCAGCGCTCACCGCTATCCGAATCAAAGATAAGCTGTGCAGGTTTTCGGCAGGAAAAAGCCATCGCAAAAAGTGAAAATAAAAACTTGATAAAAGGAAATAAAAAAACGATAAACAGGAGAAGTGGGTTAACTCAAACTTGACACCATGTAAATATGACATCTACACAACACGTAGCTTAAGATCATCTTTAATCCACATACAGACTTAACAGCATGTTAGTAGTCACTGCCTCCTGTCTGCTACCGAACTGCGTAGCATAGGAAGTCGGTGTCAATATAAATGATACAGTAAGGCGGGATTAGTGATGCTAACCTATATATGAAGGTTGCATGCATAAACCAATCTACACTAGACATTTATCTGAACCTGGATCAAGTTTTTACAAAGCAAAGAATAGTCATGTTATTAGGACAACGCAGAACGCACAGATTTATCTTAAACCTGTGGGCTAATTGTAATACCTGATTAGATCGGAGTGTAAAAGCACCATATTGGAGACTGCACGTGGAAAAAATATTGGAAGAAGGTGATTTACAACTTTATCCACTTTAAGCATTACTATCAGTGAAATGAAGCGCAGTATGTCAATACTAGATGTAAAAAGTATAAGCCATCCACGGGTAACGAGTAGCTTCCATTTTAACAGACGTCCACATGTGAATTTTGTACACAAACATCTCTCAACATGCTACCCATATCTCCACAGTTTTGTAATGAATAGCAACAAACACACACAAGACTGATAAGAAAGGATATTGACAAATAATGTAGAAATACAGAGGAAATTAATTCTTTGTTTGTAGGAACGAACATATTGACATTGGACTTTTCAATTTCATGATATTGGCGGAGCTCGTTCTTATGTAGGTAGAGGAGTCCATAAATCAGGTGTTCATAACCTGGGAACGACCTCTTTCATACAGCTCTGAAATATCTCTGGTTTAATGAGTAGGTATATATGAAAAAAAGAATGATGGAGAATAATAATGTATATAATTGGGCTCCAACGAAAATACATTGAATAGATGAGTGACCTCAAACCGGTTTCCCCCACCCGCAGCCATACTATTTTATCCTCTGTGGCTGGGCAAAATCTCGCATTGAGACTCTGATTTTCAGCTACTGCCAAGATGCGGTGCAGTACAGGGCCTTTCTTGCCTCTGCCTCGAACATAGCTTAGACAGTTAATGGCATTAACAAATGTTTGGAAATATCTGACTGCTATTAACATAAATACAAATCATAAATTAAACTGATTAAAGTTAAAACACTGAAAATACTTGCACACACTTTAACCCATTCAATCAAATAAAAAAGGCACAAAGTGAAAACTGCTTCTGCTGGAGATTTGGAGTAAAAACAGAAAATGCTCGAAATACTCATTGGGTCAGATATGTGGTGAGACAGACGGTTACCTTTTCAGGTTGATGATGAAAGATCATTGACCGTAATCAGTAACACTTTTTCTCTGTAGACGCTGCCTGACCCAAGTATTTTGAGCATTTTCTGTTTTCATTTAAATTATGTGGTCTGCTGAATGTTCTGTGGACAGATATTTATTTCCATTGATTTTAGAAAGGTGAAGCAGGCAGATTTCCTGGGAAGATCTGAGGAAGTCTGTATTAGACTGTTGGATTCCATGAGGAATCGAGCAGTCCAAAGTGGATAACTGGAGCAAAATGCTGGACTTCAGTCTGTGCTTGGAGTCCTGAGCTTCTGGCTAGTTAAATGTGTAAAAGCTAGCAAGTCTAAGTATATCTGTTGGCTTTTCAGCATAATATGGAGGCCAGTAATTTCAATTTTAAATGTTTAATATGGTTTTTTTTTAATTAACTTTGTTCGAGGAATATAATGGCATTTGCTAATTGTAGAGTAAATAATATTTAATCAATATGTAATGGAAGTTCATTAATTGTGTTGAACCATCAATATTCCAGAAATTTTTCAGGAGGAAAACTGCTCGTGACTTGCTGCCAGTGAAGCCTGTAGAGATTACTATTGAGCCATGGTGGGTGGTTCAGGCTGGTTTTATCACAGAGGATGATATCAAGGTAAAATAAAAAACAATAATGGTTGATGGCAGAAGCTTCATTTGTTGCTGTTGTATTTGTTGCCAAAGATCATTAAATTCATATTAATGATTGAGTGCAGGATCTATACAACATCCTATGCAACACTGAAATAAGTTAATTTGGTGCACAGAATAGTGTGGAATAGTGATTGCATGGGACTCTTCTGAATATTCAGTTTGTGAGGTTGGAGAGGCATTCATTTAGAGGGTGAGAAAAGTTGAGGTCTATAATCTGGGAACTGGTAATAGATTTATTAAGAGCATTGGCGTTTGGAGGAGATATCGGCGTTTGGAGGAGTGTTATCTTTCAGCGATGGAAAAGTTATTAAGCCCTTTCAGTCAGTATAAGTGTCCCTTTCTCAGTGGGTTGTTTACAAAGTCAGTATTGGACCTGTGAAAATAGAAGTGAGGGTGCAGCAAGATGTCAATCAACGTCAATGTGGTTGGTGAAGTAACTAAATATTTTTCAATAATCCACAGGGTCTGGGAACAGAGGGCCAGGACCAGGCACAGCTCGGGAACTGAGACAGCCAGTGTATTATTCCGGGCAAAGCAAAGTTAAGCACTAAATTAAGAAGGGGAAAAATAGCTTGGAGTTGGGTTGAGTATGGAATTTTGAAATAAGAGCTAAGCATATGAAGCTGACACCTTTGTGGGCAAGTCTTTAAGGGTCCAAAGAGCAGAAGGTCAAAGGGCACCATTAAAATGTAACCAAGTGTGATTGGAAGGGATGAATTGGAACACGTTTCAATCTTTGAAAAATCAGGTTATAGATAGATTCTGTTTTCAAATCCAATAGTGTGTCCTTGTGGGACCCAGAAATATGGCCAACCTGCAAATCAGCACAACTAACTGGTAACTTTGTGGTCTTTGAAAAACGTAAGTTTGGGTAATTTCTGATTCTCATCTTAGATCATTTTCAAAATAGCTGCCTTATTTTTCTAGCTTTGTTCTGGGCCTGAAAAGAGTTCTATTGATAAAATTATTGATTCGGGACCTCAGTTGGTTGGAATATTGGAACACAATGTGGTTCTTGGTGAGTATATTCTTTAGGATGTCTTCACAAAACTTTTCTTGCTGAATCCTGAAACTCTTAACTTTGCCCTCAATAATTGGGTCAACTACTTGTTGAACCAAAGTGTGGCAGATGGATTTCAGCAAAGGTATGTGCAAGGCTGGCTTGTTGGCCTTGCAGAAAGGATAGATCAAAACATTTTTTTAACTGGAGCAGGAGAAAGCTATATGATTCATGTAAGATCGTGGCAGCTCAACATACTGAGTTCTACTTCATTCCTGTGCTTCATTCTCAGTTCCTTTCAAACATGCATCAATCCTATTCTGGAATACACTTGTCACATTTGTGTTTTCTGGGCGAGATAAATCAACTGTGGCTAGTTCCCCAGCCACTAACAGCAGAGAGTTCCAAAGATTTGCATCCCTGTCAAGTGAAGACATGTTTCCGCCTTTTTAGTTTAGAGATCCAGCACGGAAACAGGCCCTTGGGCCCGTCGAGTCCGCGCTGACCATCAATCCACGCATACTAACACCATCACACAATTTACAGGGACAATTTACAATTACATCACCATTACAAGGCCAATTAGCCTTTGGAGTGCGGGAGGAAACCGGAGAAAACCCACACAGTTCATGGGGAGAACATACAATTATTTAATAATAATTCAATAGATAATAGTTTTCATGATCAATTTGTGGAAAATACTTTCAGCTGTTTGTTGTGAATATTAACAGATTAATGTGCTTTTTCATGGAATCATTTGATTTGCACTTAAATCACATTGAAGTTGGAGGATAACAGGATCTGTTGAGAGCAGGGAAAAGTTCTTGTAAGTTTTGGGTAATGCCAGATTGTTGGGAAGAATAGATGGCAATCTTTATGTCAGGTTGCCTTTCCTGGCTTTATCCAATATGACCCCCTAAAAGGATGAGTGCAGACCTATTCCTCAGTATTAAAACCATTTGCTACTTATTTTTAGTTTTAAAAAGATGGGAATTAAATTAAAAGCACTGAGCACGAGTTGAAAAAACTGTACATTTGTGGCTTCTGGGCAAGATAAATCAACAATGTCTGATTGCACTTAACTGACCAGTTTGCTTTTCAAATTTGCAGGTTTGTATAACAAAGGCTTCATTTACCTTGATGTACCAATATCTGATGACAGCTGTATTGCAGGTGAGCAGTGTGCTTCCAGTGAGCTTGCAGTAACACTAAAAGGTTAAGCTTACAATGGAGCACGTGATCTGAGTGAATTTATGAATAAATCTATCCCTTGCGTAAATTATTATCACAATGATTTTAAAGTAGGATCGTTCGCAGTCAAGATTAAACTATTTTTTAAAAAGAGTTTGCTCTCGGATCTCTACTTTTGATGTGGAGTAAATAAGAAGAAACTGGTTTGGCTCAGTAACCATAAATTTAAGGTAATTGGCAAAACAATTGTTTTGATCTGTTAAATATTGAGAACAGGATTGCTGCAGATGGAATATTAACCTACAAAAGAGAGTTTGGATGTTTGGTGAGCAATATTTGCAGAAGAGATAAATCTACAGTGTCCTCCATAATGTTTGGGACATAGACCCATAATTTATTTATTTGCCTCTGTACTCCACAATTTGAGATTTGTAATAGAAAAAATCACATGTGGTTAAAGTGCACATTGTCAGATTTTATTAAGGCCATTTTTATACATTTTGGTTTCACTATGTAGAAATTACAGCTGTTTTTTACATAATCCCCCCATTTCAGGGCACCATTTGTTTGGGACACATGACTTCACAGGTGTTTGTATTTGCTCAGGTGTGTTTAATTGTCTCCTTAATGCGGGAATAAGAGAGCTCACAGCACCTAGTCTTTCCTCCAGTTTCCATCACCTTTGGAAACTTTTATTGCTGTTTATCAACATGAGGACCAAAGTTGTGCCAATGAAAGTCAAAGAAGCCATTATGAGACTGAGAAACAAGAATAAAACTGTTAGAGACATCAGGCAAACCGTTGGCTTACCAAAATCATTAAGAAGAAAGAGAGCATTGGTGAGCTTACTAATCACAAAGGGACTGGCAGGCCAAGGAAGACCTCCACAGCTGATGACAGAAGAATTCACTCTATAATAAAGTAAAACCCCCAAACACCTGTCCGGCCAACCAGAAACACTCTTCAGTAATCAGGTGTGGATTTGTCAATGACCACTGTCTGCTGAAGACTTCATGAACAGAAATACAGAGGCTACACTGCAAGATGCAAACCACTGGTTAGCTGCAAAAATTGGATGGCCAGGTTACAGTTTGCCAAGAAGCACTTAAAAGAGCAACCACAGTTCTGGAAAAACATCTTGAAGTGTATAGACACATCCTATCTGCTCAAGTTCAAACAAATGCCTCAAACCTCATTGGCCAGCGGTTCATTCTGCAGCAAGACAATGATCCCAAACATACTGCTCCGAGATCGCCAGAGTCGGAGCTCCAACCAGCGCGGCCTGAGGACTTTGGGTGCTGCGGTCTCCGGGGAGGGAGCGGCTGCTCCAGACGTTTCCAAGCCGCTGAGGAGTGTTCACCCGACGCCGGAGTTCCATTTTCCCGGCAAGAGGGCCGGAAAACATCGGACTGGCTGCGGAGGCCACAAATAGGCCCCGACCTCGGGTGATCACAGAGGAAGAGGACTGAACTTTCTGGTGCCTTTCCCCACAGTGGAAAATTTTGATTCTGTTGTGGGGGGACATTCATGTTGAATTCTATAATGTGTTGTGTCATTTTTCTTTTTTAAATTTTTCTATCGATGTACTTAATTATTTCTTCTATGTAAAGCACTTTGGTTTCAACGCGAGTTGATTTAAACGTGCTATATAAATAAAATTTACTTACTGCTAAAGCAACAAAGGAGTTTTTCAAAGCTAAAAAATGGTCAAATCTTGAGTGGCCAAGTCAATCACCTATCTGAACCCAATTGAGCATGCCTTTTATATGCTGAAGAGAAAACTAAAGGGGACTAGCGTCCAAAACAGCTAAAGATGACTGTAATACAGGCCTGGCAGAGCATTACCAGAGAAGACATCCAGCAACTGGTGATGTCCATGAATCACAGACTTCAAGCATTCATTGCACGACAGATGGTACAATGGGCTAAGTGTTCGGCTGGCGACCGGAAGGTAGCCGGTTCGAATCCCGCTTGGAGTGCATACTGTCGTTGTGTCCTTGGGCAAGACACTTCACCCACCTATGCCTGTGTGTGAATGTGTGTGAGTGATTGGTGGTGGTCGGAGGGGCCGTAGGCGCAGATTGGCAGCCGCGCTTCCGTCAGTCTGCCCCAGGGCAGCTGTGGCTACAGAAATAGCTTACCATCACCGAATGTGACTGAGGAGTGAATGAATAATGCGATGTAAAGCGCCTTGAGTATTAGAAAGGCGCTATATAAATCCCATCCATTATTGCGTGCAAAGGATACGCAACAAAATACTAAACATGACTACTTTCATTTACATGACATTACTGTGTCCCAAATATTATTGCCCTGAATTTGGGGGGCGGTACTAAAACACTGCTGTCATTTCTACATGGTGAAACCAAAATGTATAAAATGGCCTTTATGTGCACATTAACCACATGTGATTTTTTTTCTATTACAAATCTCAAATTGTGGAGCACAGAGGCAAATAAATAAACGATGGGTCTTTGTCCCAAATATTATGGAGAGCATTGTATGGGGTAACTCCTTCAAAGAGTTAGCACATTGACCATATAGTGTCCTCCTGAACTACATCATTTTATAACTCAGTAGTTATGTCACTAAATTCCATGTTTTTCCTGTTATTTTAAATTTAAATTCTTCTTCAGAAGCCTGTGGCTTAATCTTAGATGGCATCATTGTGTTAATGTTCCATCTGTTGGAACGTTTGCAATGGGCAATTTACCTGTTATAGAGAAAAATATATTTGGATTGCATAAAGAACCTTAAATTACATAAAGGAACCTTTATTCTGATTTTAAGTGGTACATTCTTAACATTTGCCTCGTGTCAGAAGGTGATAACTCAAATCTCACTTTAGTACAAGAGATTGTAACTTAAAGTCACACTTCAGAGCAGTCAGCCTTGGAAAAAGTTGTGCACTGTTCAAGTTCTGGTGGGACACATTAGTATCTGAAAAATGCACAATTCTATTGACATGCCATCACAAAGGTCATATGGATATGGAAGATTCCACAGTCCAGTTAGTTGTGGTAAAAAGCATGTTTCCATGTCACAAATTAAATATAACACGATTGATGAATTAGGGATGCTGTTAAAATGACCTTAGTTTTTGACAATTATATGGAGAAAAAACATTGTTATTGCGAGTCTGGAATTCTCTCGCCCCTTTCCTCTATTGACACAATTATTTTTCTAACACTGTTTTCTATAACACAAGGTTTTTAAGGACCTGAACTATCACATTATAACATAAATACCTGTACTTACTGCCTGAAGATGAACTGGGAATTTCTGTGCTGTCCGTCTCAGCAGCATCACAGGAAACAGATGGTTGTGAGATTAAAATAAGATAATATGGTAGAGATGGGTTAGGCAAGTACAGAGATATAATGTTTCAGGTTGATGACCTTACAGGGGTTATGTGTTTAACAAATTTTGATGGGACGTAAATGGGGTGATTTAAAAAAAAAGTCTAGAATAGGTGCAAAAAGTTGCAGTAGGATCTTTTATTCCTTGGCTGCAGGACTCTTGGACGAACCATCTTGCTATCCTTGTGTTGTTAGCGGATCCTTAACCTAGATATCAGCTTACACCTTGTCCACTCCTTAGTAGTACCACCTGTGCATTCACCATATCTCTTGCTGTCCAGAACCCCAAACACTTCCAAATTTCTGTACTGCTTCACCATTTAGTGCAGCCTCTTCCTCTAACAAATGCAGATTGAGCAATGACATCACCTATCACCTCCATTTCAACCCATGAGCAAGATTTAGCAAACTTAATTCAAAGTTGTCACTGTGATATTGGGGGGAAGGGATTGTAAAGCTGTGTTGAGAGCAACAATGAGGCAAAATGATTATGAAACCCTCCTTTGGGGAAACATGCAACTTTGTAATTATTGATTTCAAATTAAACATTTCAATGATTAAGGTTTGAGAACTGGAAAATCCATTTTGATTTCTTCTTTTCACTTTTAGTTCCACCATTGGAAGGTTTTGTGATGAACAGGGTGCAAGGTGATTACTTTGAAACGCTTCTCTACAAGATTTTTGTTTCTATCGATGAACAAACCAATGTTGCAGAGGTAGGGGGGCTAAAACAAAAGCTATGTCATTCAATACATTTTCTTTCCCATTGCAAATAAGTACTTTATGTGGCAAAGAAGAATTTTGTTACTGAGGGAATAATGAATTGTGAGAGGCCTGGTCTTTCTTATGAGATGTTGATGAGAAGCTCTAACTTCTCTCTGGGGTATCTGTAATGAATCCCACAGCACACGATTAAGAGCAAGGCAATGGCTTCCATTGTACCTGGCAGTTTTATAATTCAATCAGCAAACATTTCTTTAAAACAATGTTTGTGTTTTCATTAGTGTTTGTATAAGTTAGCTGTGGGCAAATTGACAACAAGGTTTCTTATATTACAGAAGTGCCAACAATTAAAAAGTGTTTCATTACGTGGGAAGCACTTAAGAAGGTCTTGAGACCATGAATGATGCATTGTAAATGCGATTGTTTGCTTGTTTCTTTTTTTAAATTTTTATATAGCTTGACTTTTTTCATATACTTTTCTGAGAAACTTTCACTAAAGTCTTGAACCTGAAAAGGAAATAATGTTAAGACATTAGAAAAGAAAAGTGAAACAATTGCTTAAATTAGATTATTCATATCTATAAAAAAAAATCACAAAATGCCAAAAGTTAATTGTTAATGGTAAATTTTGTATTGACTAGGCCATAGTTTTTATATTGTGTGCTGTTTTGGATATGCTTTCTGGAGGTAACTTCAAGTCTAGTTCAAGTGAGTTTATTGTCATGTGTCCCTGATAGGACATTGAAATTCTTGCTTTGCTTAGCACACAGAACATAGTAGGCATTTACTATCTATAGATATATAAAGAGCATGAATCACCCAAGTATCACCCAACTGTAGGAAATTATAATAAGATGGAATTGTGGAAATATTGCCTCTATCCCAAAGCAGGCAAGAAATATCACACATTTAATTAGAAAGATTTAGGGAACCCAATTTCAATTACTTTGGGTGTGTTCACGATGGGGGGGTATTTGGAAAATAGATTGGGAGGCAAAGTATGACATATGAAAGGGAAATCATGCTTGACTAATCTTCTGGAATTTTTTTGAGGATGTAACAAGAAAAAATGATAAGGGAGAGCTAGTGGATGTGGTGGACTTTCAAAACGCCTTTAACAAGATCCCACACGAGATTCATATGCAAAATGAGAGCACATAGTATTGGGGGTAGGGTATTGACATGGGTAGAGAACTGGTTGGCAGACACGAAGCAAGGAGTATGAATTAATGGGTCAATTTCAGAATGGCAGGCAGTGACTAGTGGGATGCCGCAGGGCTTGGTGCTGGGACCCCCGTTATTTAATATATATTAATGATTTAGACGAGGGAATTAAATGTAACATTTCTGGGTGGCAGTGTGAGCTGTGAGGAGAATGCTATGAGGCTGCAGGATGACTTGGATAGGTTGGATGAGTGGGCAGATGCAGTATAATATGGATAAATGTGAGGTTATCCATTTTGGTGGCAAGAACAGGAAGACATATTATTATCTGAATGGTGTCAGATTAGGAAAAGGGGAGGTGCAACGAGACCTGGGGGTGCTTGTACATCAGTGACTGAAAGTAAACATACAGGTACAGCAGGCCGGGAAGAGAGCTAATTATTGCAAGAGGATTTGAGTTTAAGAACAAGGAGGTCCTACTGCAGTTGTACAGGGCCCTGGTGAGACCGCACCTGGAGTATTGTGTGCAATTTTGGTCTCCTAATTTGAGGAAGGACATTATTGCTATTGAGGGAGTGCAGCGTAGGTTTGCCTGGTTAATTCCCGGTATGGCGAGACTGGCATATGATGAACGAATGGGGTGACTGGGCTTGTATTCACTGGAATTT
This sequence comes from Amblyraja radiata, assembly GCF_010909765.2. Classification (NCBI taxonomy): domain Eukaryota; kingdom Metazoa; phylum Chordata; class Chondrichthyes; order Rajiformes; family Rajidae; genus Amblyraja; species Amblyraja radiata. The sequence goes on along the minus strand of NC_045959.1, from coordinate 24,138,588 downwards.
AGAAGGATGAGAGGGTATCTTATAGAAACATATACAATTCTTAAAGGATTGGACAGGCTAGATGCAAGAAAAATGTTCCCAATGTCAGGGGAGTCCAGAACCAGGGGGTTACAATTTAAGAATAAGTGGTAGGCCATTTAGGACTGAGGTGAGGAAAAACATTTTCACCCAGAGAGTTAGAAATCTGGAATTCTCTGCCACAGAAGGCAGTGGAGGCCAATTCACTGGATGTTTTCAAGAGAGAGTTAGATTTAGATCTTAGGGCTCAAGGAATCAAGGGATATGGGGAAAAAGCAGGAACGGGAGATCAGCCATGATCATATTGAATGGTGGTGCTGACTTGAAGGGCTGAATGGCCTACTCCTGCACCTATTTTTCTCTGTTTCTATGACATGAATAATGAGGGGAATGGGAAAATGGCAAAATCTCATTTGTGATAGAGATGACAGTTTTGAACCGGCCCGTTTGCGGAGCATGGATTGAGCCGCGGGACTTACCTATCATCACCCGGCGGGGTCACAACATCGGAGGCTTGGATTGCCTCAGCGCAGAGGGAGAGCAAGGATGGAAGAAACAATGACTTTGGGACTTAAACTGTGTTGAGTGTTTGTTATTTATTCTATGTTATGACTGCAGGCTAAACCATTTCATTGCACTGAAAAGTGCAATGACAATAAATTGAATCAAATCAAATCAAATCAAATCAGGAGAGGACTCGAGAATAGAAGAAAATGGCAAGATTTGATAGAGAATTGTTAATATGCAAGTCATCTTTGCAGAGATTCAGGAGACTAATTAATTTGTCTATTTTACAATCTCTATCTTTGAATAATGTAATGATTTTTAATGTTTTCCAGTTGGCAAATGTGTTGGAGATAGATCTATCCCTTGTGAAGGTATGTTGCTTTGCTAAATAATACACTGAGGTTGTGATTACTGTTTAACCTTTTACAGTTATTCTAATTTATGATAGTGGTATTTTTGGTTGTTCAGAGTCTGTTTAAATATACAAACTGGTTAGAAAATACTGTGAATATTAGTGTGCATCTATGCTACCTTTTGTAGTTCTGCACATCTCCACTAGAATGGACAGAGAAATAGAATTTTTAAAATACCAGTAAAGATTTTTAAATGTACTTTAAAAAGAAAGGAATTTTACTAATTCAGTCCGTTTTTGATGTCCACCACAAACAATAAACTAGCCAATTTAGTCTATTTCCTTCCATTTTTTTCCTCTTTCTCCCTTCCTTTTATCATTATTTTCCTTTTTCTCCATACTTTTCTTACTTTTTCTTTGTTTTTCCGTCCTTTTCATTCTATTCTGGAATTGCCAATGTGGGAACTGCAAACTATTTTTCAAAGACTAGGCAGGTAGTTGTAGATAGGGCAGGTGGATTGGTAGTATGTGATGTGGTTAACTCCTTCCATTGCTTATGCAAGACTTCCGTGTGACTCCAAGGCACAACCTCAGTAATCTCGTTACCATCCTGAATATTTTATCTCCACTGGGTGGTCATGGGCAGGACATTCTCACGAGTCGGTGGAGATGTTGCATTTTACTAGGAGGCTAGCAGCATCTCTTTGAATTGTTTGCTCTGTTTATTTGGTTGTCTCTTTCTGTGACAGCTCTGAATAGTGTGTTTTGGGAGTGTGGTGTTGGACGTGTGAATAACGTGCCTTGCCGAATGTAGTCAGCTGAATAACTATTGTCTCAGTACTGGGAGATGTTGGACTGGGAGAGGATACTAATGTCAGTGCACCTATTCAAAATGAATTTGGAGTACTTTACAGAGACAGTGCTGATAGTGTTTTTCCAGTGTTTTGAAATGTCTAAAAGATCCTGGAGCATCCAGGAGGGCAGGTTTTATGCTGTCTGGCAGGCTATGAGTTTTGTAACAAGGCTGAGGCTTGATTTTCAATACCCTCTTCCTCAATCAACTGAATAATGTGCTGGCAAATTGAAAGTAGTGGTTAATTTCATTGTCCGTGTCTGCCTTGGTAGAGAAGTAGCACCCAAGATACAGGAAATGGTCCATGTTTGGTAGTGTCTTATGCATCTTTGTCAAAGGGCACTTTGGTGAGAGGGAGCAGATTGGTAAAGGAATTTTGTCTTGCAGTTACCGAGCATTAGACCCATCCTCCCATTTACACAGTTAAAGCATTGATAATGTAATGGATCTTTGCCATGATCATGTGCATGCACAAGCATCCTCTTTATGCTCTGTGGAGTCTTTTAAGTTCCACCGGAGTCTGTGGAGTCTTTTAAGTTCCTGGGAACCATCATCTCCAAGGACCTTAAGTGGGGTGCGACCATCGACTCCACAGTCAAAAAGGCACAACAGAGGATGTACTTCCTGCGGCAGCTGAGGAAGCACAATCTGCCACAGGCAATGATGGTCCAATTCTATACGGCCATCGTAGAGTCTGCCCTCACCTTCTCCATCATGGTCTGATTTGGCTCAGCCACCAAGCACGACACCTGGAGGCTGCAGCGAATCGTCCGATCAGCTGAGAAGGTTATTGGCTGCAACCTTCCCTCCATTGATGAACTGTACACTGCAAGGGCCAGGAAGCGAGAGGGTAAGATCATCTCTGAACCCTCTCACCCTGGCCACAAACTCTTTGAATCACTTCTCTCTGGAAGGCGACTCCGGACTGTCAAAGCTGCCACAGCCAGACATAAAAACAACTTTTTTACACGAGTAGTAGCTCGACTCAATAACCAAAAACCTGTAGCCTCCTTTTGCTCTGGTATTTTATTTAATTCACATGTTTAATCAATAATGTTTTATTATTAATGTTTAATGTTTTATGTCTCATTCTCAACTGTCACTATGTCATGTTGTCACTTGTGGGTGGAGCACCAAGGCAAATTTCTTGTATGTGAATACTTGGCCAATAAACTTATTCATTCATTTCTGTTGCGACTCGACTACTATGGTTTGGCTAAACAGGCCATCCCAGGCTTATGGACACAACAAATACAAACACGCTCCCATAATATTAAATTCGAAGTCCAATGTAAACACAAATGTTCATTCCTGCGAATGGCAGAACTAGCTTCTTCTCTCTCCGTTTTTTGTAATTCTCGGCCTTTTGTGGTTTTGATGTCATTCATTACTATAGTGCTGAAGATATGGTTGCCACATCGAGCGATTTTGTTTTGTTCTGACTGGCGGACAAAATTGACTTTTAGGCATCTGTAAAAGTTGAATTGGGTCATTACCCAGGGACCGCCTGTATTGTGTCTGTTAAATGCATAATCAATGGTACAGAAAATCTGTGGGTAATTTATCAATAAAATATCTATTAACATTTCCCATTATAAACTCCTGAGCCAACGTTGGGGGAGGGTTGCCGGACCCTGCGACAGCATTACTTGTTGACCTCAGAACTTTCAGATATATATATTTCCTTTAGTGCATGATCCCAAAAGCCATTGGTTGTTGCTGTAAGTAGAGAAATGATACTGATATTGAAAGGAGAAATATCTAATAGACCCTTATTTTGGATGTTGATGGAAATGTTTGTTGTGTCCTTCAGAATGCAGTGTCAGTATACTGTCGGTTGGGCTTTGCACATCGAAAAGGACAAGTTATAAATGCCGATCAGCTTCACCCAACATGGAGGAACGTTCCATCAATCAACAGATTAAAGTAAGGGAAAGATTTCCCACTGATCCACATGCTCACTACTGTAGATTTATGTACATAGTAAACCCTTGTTATTACAGACCTCTTTATAACGGATTTTGGTTGCAGCTGACACAGTGTCCCCACAGTAATCAGACATCACTGTCTCTTTAAAATACAGGCTGTGTAAAACACAGTCTGCGGAGGCCATTGAAATTGACGAACAATTACTTCGATTAACAATTGTGCATTGATGAAGGACACAAAGTGCTGGAGTAACTCAGCGGGTCAGGCAGCATCTCTGAAGAGCTTGGATGGGTGACGTTTCAGGTTGAGACCCACTGCTGGTTACGTTGTGCACCTGACCGGCACGAGGCCGAGGTCCACAGTGGCACTGGGAGACACGGCGCCAACTTTCAACCTCCACTCTGAGCCTGTGACCACTGAAGTTGCCGCTGGGGTGATGATTCAGGTCAGACCAATTCTACTAACCTTCACTGCCAGGCCAGGCTGCTGATGCCAGGCCCACACCAGGCTGCTTCCAGGCCAGACCTACTGCCACCACCGCCAGCCCACACACCTTCCTCGGCCGCCTCCATCCTCTGTGCCTACTGCCGCCACTGCACCCTGGCTGCCTGCGGGCCTTGACCAATGATTTCACTGATCCCCGCTTCTGCTTCTGTCGCCAGCGGGCCGTCAACACCTGGATTTCAAGCCCAGTCCCAGACCGATCTGAAGAAGGATCTCAACCTGAAAAGTAACATATCCAAGTTCTCTCGGGATGCTGCTTGACCCCCTGAGTTATTCCAGCACTTTGTATCCCTTTTGTCTATTAACCAGCACCTGCAGTTGTTTTGTTTCTACTACTTGTGCAATGATACGCGGTTACTCAATAATCCCTTACAAGGTTATGGCCGACAATCGCCAATAATCAATCACAATCACAATAATATTTTATTAGCCAAGTATGTTTTGCAACATACGAGGAATTTCATTTGTCAAGTCAGTCATACAAATAAAAAGCAATGGAACACACAAAAAGCATTTTAACATAAACATCCATCACAGAGACCTCCGCATTCCTCTGTGATGGAAGGCGAAAAAAACAGTTTCCATCTTCCCTCCCCCAGTACAGAGCAGGAACAGGCCCTTCAGCCACAATGTGTAGCCGATCATGATGCCAAGATCAACTCTTTATCTGCCTGCACATAACCCATATACTTCCGCTCCCTCCATAACTCCCTTGTCAATTCTTCCCTTCCATCTCGTACTACCCCCTCCCCGGGCACTTTCCCTTGCAACCGCAAGAGATGCAACACTTGTCCCTTTACCTCCCCCCTCGACTCTGTTCAAGGACCCAAGCAGTCGTTCCAGGTGCGACAGAGGTTTACCTGCATCTCCTCCAACCTCATCTATTGCATCCGCTGCTCTAGATGTCAGCAGATCTATATCGGTGAGACCAAGCGGAGGTTGGCCGATCGTTTCGCCGAACACCTCCGCTCGGTCCGCAATAACCAAGCTGACCTCCCGGTGGCTCAACACTTCAACTCCCCCTCCCACTCTGTCTCCGACCTCTCTGTCCTGGGTCTCCTCCATGGCCACAGCGAGCAGCACCGGAAATTGGAGGAACAGCACCTCATATTCCGCTTGGGGAGTCTGCATCCTGGGGGCATGAACATCGAATTCTCCCAATTTTGTTAGTCCTTGCTATCTCCTCCCCTTCCTCAGTCCCCCTGCTGTCTCCTCCCATCCCCCAGCCTTCGGGCTCCTCCTCCTTTTTCCTTTCTTGTCCCCGCCCCCCCCACCCCCGATCAGTCTGAAGAAGGGTTTTCGGCCCGAAACGTTGCCTATTTCCTTTGCTCCATAGATGCTGCTGCACCCGCTGAGTTTCTCCAGCTTTTTTGTGTACCATCCATATACTTCCATTCCCTTCATATGCATATGTCTATCGAAAGTCTCTTAAATGCCACTGATGCCTGTGCTCCACCAGTGATGGCAGTACATTCCAGGAACTCACTGCTCTCTGTGTAAAAAAAGAAAGAACGCCCCTCACATCTCATAGTCATTGAGTCTTACAATATGGAAACAGGCCCTTCGGCCCAACTTATCCAACAATGTCCCAGCTACACTTGTCCCACTTGCCTGTGCATGGTCCATATCCCTCCAAACCTGTCTAACTGTTTCTTAAACAATGGGATTGTCCCAGCCTCAACAACCTCCTCTGGCAGCTTGCTCCATTGACCCACCACCCTTTGAGTGAAAAAGTTACCCCTCAGATTCCTATTAAATCTTTTCCCCTTCACCTTGAACCTATATCCTCTGGTCCTCGATTCCCCTATTCTGGGCAAAAGACTCGGTTCATCTACCCGACCTATTCCTCTCATGATCTTGTACACATCTATAAGATCACCCCTTATCCTCCTGCACTTCATGGAATAGAGACCCAGCCTAATCAACCTCTCCCTATAGCTCACACCCACTAATCCTGGCAACATCCTCGTAAATCTTTTTTGAACCCTTTCAAGCTTGACAATATAACATGGCGCCCAGAACTGAACACAATATTCTAAATGCGGTCTCACCAACGTCTTATACAACTGCACATGACCTCCCAACTTCTATACTCAATACTTTGACTGAAGAAGGCCAAAGTGCCAAAAGCCTTTTTGACCAACTTATCTACCTGCGACTTGACCTTCAAGGAACCATGCACCTGTACTCCTGGATCCCTCTGCTCTACAACACTACCCAGAGGCCTACCATTTACTGTGTAGGTCCTGTCCTTGTTTGGCGTCCCAAAATGTAACATCTCACACTTCTCTGTATTAAATTCCATCAACCATTCCTCCGCCCACCTAGCCAATTGATCCAGATCCTGCTGCAATCTTTTACAACCATCTTCACTATCTGCAAAACCACTAACTTTAGTATCATCTGCAAACTTGCTTATCCTGCCCTGTATGTTCTCATCCTAATCATTGATGTTGATGACAAACAGTAGCAGGCCCAGCACCGAACCCTGAGGCACACCTCTAGTCACACGCTTCCAGTCTGAGAAGGAACCTTCCACCATTACCCTCTGCTTCCATCCATGGAGCCAATTTGCTATCTCAGCTCCTTTAAACTTTGCCCCTCTCATCTTAAAGCTTTGCTCTTTAATATTTCACATTTCCATTCTGGGAAAAATATTCTGACTGTAACCTATTTATGCTTCAATATTCTTTAACTGGCAAGGTAACAAGAGTGTGAATTTGAGTTGGAAGTATAATTGAAATGAATTGAAATATACAGTATGGAACAGGCCCTTCAACCTACCAAATCCATGCTGACCATTATCCATTTGCACTAGTTATATGTTATCCCACTTTTGCATCCACTCACTACACATGAGGGACAATTTACAGAGGCCAATTAACCTACAAACCAGTATGTCTTTGGGATATTTGAGGAAACCAGTGCACCTGGAGGAAACGCATGTAGTCATAGGGAGAATGTTCAAACTCTAAAGGGACAGTACCTGAGGTCAGGATCAAACCCAAGTCTCTGGCACTGTGTGCAGCAGCTCTACCAGCTGCATGACTCTGCATTATGCAGCTAGTAGCTAATTTGTGACAAATAGATGTACTGAGGCAAGTTTATACACGGGATACAAATTTAGAAACATGCTTCTTCTTTTTTGAGAAATAGTACACAATTATTGGAGCCAGTCGAGAATTGATTTACTAGGTTAATTCCTGGATTATTGTCCTATCATTAATCACATAAACAAAATGCAGACCTTTACTCCTTGGAGTTTAGAAGTATGACATAGGAATTTATATATTGCAATATAATCACAAGGGGTCATGACAAAGGTATGTTGTAATGTTTCCATAAGTGGGTGATTCTCAGTCAAGGGGGCATAATTGTATGGGACATTAATTTAAAACTGAAATGGGTAGGAATTCCTCACAGAGGATGGTATCTCTCTGAAATTTTATACGTTGATGCATTGTGGAGGCCACATTACTGGAAGTATATAAAGAGGAAGTAAACTTTTGAAAGATCTGGGAATTAAAGGCTATGATCATATTGAATGGTGGGATAGACTTGAGGGCCAAGTGTCTTGATCCTATTTTATTTAGTGTGTCCCTGATGTACATTTTGGCATGCTATTGTAAGTTCCTATTATGGGCTTCATTTTAAGTAGCAATATTTATCTCTTCATGTGCACATATATACTTGTCCCAGGCAAAGTTAATTGTCCTCGCAATGAATACCAGTTTAATGCAACATTCTATTTCTCTTATAAAATTACTTTAATTGAAGATCATGAATGCGACTTCCTCATAACAATTTCCTCCTTACTTTTTCCACACTTACCAATGCATTAAAAATAAAAATACCAACAATATTATTGGTCTTTTTTTTCTTAGTGGGGCACCACATTGAGGTTTTCAAATTTGATGACAATGTCTTCAGTTACGAAACCGAAAGGTCACTTCAGATCACGTAAAGGTTTCATCCCAGGCATGTTTACCCAGTCGAAAACATCTGCCTTCTAGCTTGCAGAATGGTCTCTAACCACTGCCGAACTTGCTTCAGTATTGATGCATATCATTTCAAACTTCCGAAAAATTAGTGGGTGCTTCTCTCCCTCTTAAATTTGACAGCGTGCTGACAAAAAATGCGCCTGGGAGGTTTACTCCCGAACATAGGGATTTTAACTATTATCTGGATTATCCTTGTAAATTGTACAACATTTATTTTATTCATGAGACACCATATAAAGAGAAACTAAAATCTTGGGATGCAATGTTTGTGCCCTTTCTGTATCCTGTAAAAAGGTCAGGATATTATTATTCTGCTAATATAAAAAAGTGATGGTCATATAATTCTTGATAATTAAGAATATAATTTATCTGGTTCAATAATAAGATTTTATTTCAATAATAATATATTATTAGATTATTTAATTCAATATCTAAGTTCATGAAATAATTAGATTATTATTATTGGACAATACGTCTCACCCCCTCCATGACACAACCTGAGGAGCACCTTCAGCAACAGACTAGTCCCACCAAAGTGCAGCACAGAACGCCACGGGATATCCTTCTTCCCTGTGGCTATCAAACTATACAACTCCTCCAACTTCTGTTGTCGGGTACACTGACTCTCACCCCCCCCCCCCCCTACCCCCATCTTTGCATTTCCCTCTTCCTGGACTTTTGCACGATAATTTAATTTCAACTGGTCCCTTAAATTGAATTATTATTATTTCATTATTATTATACTGCACAGGACGCTTTCAATGCCTTGTGTCTTTTGTATTTTTTGACTGGTGGCAGACCAATTTCCCTCTGGGATAAATAAAGTGGTATCGTAAATTTATTTAATCTTAATTATATGGTGTTTTCATTGTTTTCAGACATATTTTGTAAATGGCAACCAGGACCAAAACAAAATTTAAGCAAGAGTAGGCAATCAGGCTACACAACTGGGTTTCACATGACTGGGTCCTTACTTTGTACTTAAGTCCACTTGTTCAAGGCTGTCCTTCTCGCAAAACCATTCCAATGTCTACCCTGTCAAGCCCCTTTAGGATTTAAAGATCATTTGGTCATAAGGAATAGGAGTAGAATTAGGCCATTCGGCCCATCAAGTCTACTCCGCCATTCAATCATGGCTGGTCTATCTCTCCCTCCTAGCCCCATTCTCCTGGCTTCTCCCCATAACCACTGACACCTGTACTAATCAAGAATCTATCTCTGCCTTAATGTCCACTGATGGCCTCCACAGCCATTTTATATGTTTGAATAAGTTCATCCCTTGTTCTTCTAAACTCCAGGCAATACAGGTCCAATCTATTTAATCTTTCTTTGTATGTCAACCCTTTCATGCAAGGAATGGGCCTGGGGAATCTACTTTGTACTGTCCCTAATGTTAATGTTCCTTATGTTATGTATGAGGATCAAAACGGCATGCATTATTCCAGGTGAGACCTCGCTAATTGCAACAAAGCCTTCCTATTTTTAACCTGATGGTTGAAATTCTATTTATTAACAAGCTGTACACACATGGTGCTATTTGCATGGTTGTTCTAATTGCAACATCACGCAGTGGACAATGCGTGTCCACTTACATATCGAATGAAACAGAGATCAAAATTAATTGGCTTTTTAAAACTGTCATCTAGATATACATACATATCATTGAGATACGGAAAAGCCACGTTTCTCTTGATTCTTGGGTACTTTGCTTTCTCTCACTCTGTATTCTGCTCGACCTGTATTCTTTTTACATCAAAATTACTGCTTTTATTGTTCTGAGTTTATTCTGACCATTTTTTTGATTTGCATCAAAGTGAATTTGATGAAGAAAAATCAGGAAGGTATATAGATATCTACTTTGGTCTAATTTTGCATCTTTATAAATGTATACCCTAAACGTGAATATTGTAAAATTAAATTTTGATTATCATAGTTCCATAATCCTCTCAGATCAAGATCCTGCTAAGCAACATTTCTACATAAGCATATGTGAGATACCACACCATTTAAATTTAATCAGTTCTGTTAGTACTGGTTGGATTTTTCTCTTCCCTTTCCCTATTCTTGAATCCAGTTTGCTTTTAACTGGATGCAAACTTCTTTGTAGAATATGTTAAATTCTACACATTTTTATATTTTGTTGGTGTTGTAGCTACAAGGTTCATTATATATGTGCTGTACTGGTCACTTAAATTTCAATATTATATCATTATTATAATGCGCAGGACACTTTCAATGCCTTGTGTCTTTTGTATCTTTTGACTGGAGGTAGACCAATTTCCCTCTGGGATAAATAATAAATATAAATAATATAAATAGGCTCATATGTTCTGCACTTCATAGTTCAGACATTTTTTTATCAAAACAGTTCCAGTTATTGTTATTTGAAAAAAGGATACATTTAAAATGAAACAGTTGCTCCTGAAACCGGTGCTACAATTCTCTTCACCATTGGGGGGAGAAAACATTCTGTGAACAGGAGTGCAAAGCATAGTCCAAATGTACAGTTTTATAGTCAAAGGTACTCCATCCAAACCTGTGCTAATGCTATCAATGCTTGGTTATGTCATATAGATGTGCAATGGATCCACAGAAGATGCTGCTGTCATGGGATGGGATGGAAAATCGGAGTCCTGTGCATGATACAACAACAACAGAGACAGATGCAACTAGTCAGGATGATGTGGGTTAGTGAGGGACTCATGCTTGTTCATTTCACTCGATGATATATAGTGATTTATTCTTGTTACCTGTACTTTACAGCCATAGTTAATCCTTCGGCTTGATCAAACTTTCAAGCACTTCGTCTTGCATATCTGGTAAAAATATCCTTGAATTTTTTCTGACGTTTAATACATGTACAGTGAAGTGTCATAAGATGTGGTTTTTCCAAATCATGTCATTTCGGTATTTTTCCTATTTGGTTGTGTTTATGTTTAAGTGATCATTATGTTTTTCATTTGCAGCTGACTCTGCCAGTGTGAATAGTTTAAACTTGCCCAGTGGACACACAAAAAGAATTGCATTCCTGTTTGACTCAACCCTCACAGCGTTTTTAATGATGGGAAATCTTTCACCGGTAAAGTCCTTTGAAATGCTACTAATGCCACCTTTCTCAGTAAATTAAAAAAAAATAAAAAAATTCTCAATAGCCAATTTTCTCGCATTACCGAAAACATGGTAATCAATTTGCATGAAATGCTCTTCCAAAAATAGCAGTATGAGTACAACCAAATTATCTGCTTTAGTAAAGATACACAAGACAGAAAATGCTGGACTCTTGAGTAAAAAAACTGGTTCCTGGAAGAACTCCGCAGGTCAGGCAGCATCTGTGGAGGAAAGTAGAGTGGACGCTTTGGGTTGCGATTCTTCAGACTGAATGAGTAGTGAGGAGATAGCTGGTAGAAAGGTGAAGGGGGGGGGGGCAGAATTAACATGTGATAGATGGATCCAGGTGAGGAGGGGTTGATTGGCAAGTGGGGAAGAGATGGATGGAGATAGTAACGTTGATGTTGATTTATGTGAATATTGGTCTGGAACCATATTTGACATTGTTTGCAATGGTGTATGAGAAAGCTCAGCTTAGAGAATTTTTTGCCTGTTCGAAGCGATCCGAGGTCAAATTCAATAATGGAAGCACAAAGGTCAAGACTCCAGTACAGTACTGAGCGAGTGCTGTAATGTTGCAGGTGCCGCTTCCACATTAAACTCCAGTTCTGAGGGGAAAGTAAATGGACCCGTGGCAATAGAAACAGAAAATTAACCCTGTCTCTTGGCCGATATTTAGACTTCAACCTGTGTTTCTAAAACACATGACAAGATCATTACCACATTGCTGCTTATGTAATCTTGTATTGTTTACATTGTTTAATTTATTTTGTACTTTGGAAGAATGCTTTACAAGTTCACAAAATTTGCTGTAAGGCAATTTAGGATGTTCAGAAATGAACGTGTATAAATACAAGACTTTTTAAAGGCGTTGTAATCTGCATTCAATTTCTAAGTTGTGGGAATCTGAACCAAAGTAACCATTATGTGGATTCATTGTTATTTGTGGAGTGTCATCGTTGGTTAAGATGTGAACTTTGCTGCTGTATTAATTGTACCTATGAAATGTATCTCAGGTAATTAATACTGCTTTATTAGGTAAATTTTGGACTAAATTTTAGGTGGCAAGATTGCAAATAATTGACATTTTTGTTAAAGGTTTGTTACCTGTGCTTTGTGTGGTTAATGCGTTGTTGCTTCTTTTACAGAACCTAAAGAGCCACGCTGTGACTATGTTTGAAGTTGGAAAGTTATCAGATGAGTCTCTGGACAGTTTCCTAGTAGAACTTGAAAAGGTATGCTATCAGGGAAAAGTTAGTGGTTACTTTTCTGGTATTCTGGTATATCTGTATACAACAGACACAAAACAGGAGGACTTCAAATGTTCTACCAATCACAAATTTGTAGTAATTTAAATGTTTGGCTTTATTGACTTTGTTTTCCAAATGGTGCTTATTTATTTGAGTTGAAGAGTGGAAGAGGGGGGGGGGGGGGGATATCCAGAGCTTGGGTCTTGTCAGCTGCAACCAACAGTAGAACCATGGAATTGTATAATCAATGAAAGTAATGGAGGTGTACAGAAAACTGCAGGACCTGGAGGATGGGACCAGGACCTGATAGTCAAGGAGAGACAGGATAGGAAAAAGTGAGTCTAATTTCAATTCCGGATACTATCACGCAACTCTCTAATAGCAACATGGTGACTAATTGCACTCTTGTAAGGTGTCATTCTACATACCAGGTGAACCGTTGCAAAGAATAAACTGAAAGACACCTAAGGAACACCTTGTAGATGATATACATTTCAGCAGAGGCCAGTGGATTTTTACATATTCACAGATATTGATGTAGGTTTATTATTATCACATGTACTGAGGTGTAGTGAAAAACTTTTGTTTGCATGCTGTCCAGTCAGAGCGAATCATACTAGGCATGAGTACAATCAAACCTTACACAAGTCGTGCAAAGTAGAAAAATACCAGAGTGCAGAATGTAGTGTTACAGCATTATAACCCAGAGGAAAAAGTCCAAGGTCTGCAATGAGGTAAGTTGGAAGATTAGGACAGCACACAAACTAATGGGAAGACTATTTAGTAATCTGATAACAGCAGGGATGCAGCTGTTTCTTGAATCTGCAGGAGCGTGCTTTCAAGCTTTAGTGTCTTCTGCCCAACGGGAGAGAAGAGGAGATAATCGGGGTGGAAAAGATCCTTGATTGTGTTGGCTGCTTTCCTGAAAACGAGAGTGAAGTAACGAGGAGTCGATGTTGGGAGACTGGTCTGTGTGATGGACTGGGTTAAATCCACAACTCTGCAATTTCTTGAGATCTTGGGCAGAGCTGTTGCCAAACCAAGCCTGTGGTGCATCCTGGTGGTATGCTTTCTACAGTGCATCTGTAGAAGTTGGTAAGAGTTGTTGGAAACATGCCAAACTTCCTTAGTCTTCTGAGGAAGTTGAGGCATTAGTGTGTTTTGAAGGCAGTAGCTTCAATGTGGTTGGACCACAAATTGTTGGTGATATTTATGCCTAGGAACCTGAGGCTTTTGACCATCTCCACTTTGGTGTGGGCTACACTGGCAGGGTTGACATTTATTGTGAACACCATTGAACTGAGTGGCATGCTGGACCACTTCACAGGACTATTTATAGTCAATCACATTGCTGTGGATCTAAAGTTATTTAGGCCAAACTAGAAATTGGGGACAGATTCACTTCCCTAAAAGATTATAACTTTCTGATGCATTTATAGCTACTATTAATAGTTCTAGCTGTTTATTTCAGGTTTGCACAATTCATTAAATTTTAAATTCAGGCATGAGTTGGTGTCTCTAAAATCATTAACCAAGCCCTCTGCCTTATTAGTCCTGTAATGTATCCACCATTCAACCATGTCCTCTTGCAGTAAAAACAAAACCTAATTATTTACAAACCTCAAATATATTAAAGAAATTGTGGAATCGCAAGCAATAAATATTACAATTCCATATCAAGTTAATGTTAGTATATCTTAACCGAAATCATTTTGTTTCAAACATTTGTTGTCAATGCTGTTTATGAATGGTAATTGGACTGTTGTTATATTTAAGGTTCAGAACACTGGTGAGGGCGAGGCACAGAGATACTTTGATCATGCACTAACTTTGAGAAACACTATTCTCTTTCTACGACATAATAAGGACCTGGTTACGGATGATGAACAGCCAAGCAATGGTAGGATTTGTGCTCTGTTGGAAATATGGTTAAAGACCAAAAAAATAATTAAACGGTCACTTTATTCATTAATTTTTCTGGATGATGCTTTATTTCTTGATGCAGGAAGATTGTTCCCGATGTTGGGGAAGTCCAGAACTAGGGGTCACAGTTTAAGGATAAGAGGGAAGTCTTTTAGGACCGAGATGAGAAAATCATTTTTTACACATCTGTGGAATTCTCTGCCACAGAAGGTAGTTGAGGCCAGTTCATTGGCTATATTTAAGAGGGAGTTAGATGTGGCCATTGTGGCTAAAGGGATCAGGGGGTATGGAGAGAAGGCAGGGATGGGATACTGAGTTGGATGATCAGCCATGATCATATCGAATGGCGGTGCAGGCTCGAAGGGCCGAATGGCCTACTCCTGCACCTATTTTCTATGTTTCTATTTCAAGACGAGAATATTGAAAGTATAGAGTGGGTTAATTCTTGCTTTAATATAGAGCAGATCCTTAAGTTTATCACATTTAGGAATTAATTGGTCTGGTTTCCATTTTGCAGAAAAATAAGATGTAAAAAGGAGAATTTTCAAGCACAAACTCAGATCTATTAGAAAGATTGAACGTGCCGAAGTTGTTTTTATAAATATCGGGTGGTGACCGAAAGGAGATAATGAGGATTATAAAAGCATTAAATTGTGTAGGCCCTTTTGGGGAGGCTAGAATTAATGACACTAAATAAATGACTCTTGTTAATAACCTGTCTGAAGAAATTGAGATGAATCTTCTTTTAACAAGGGAACGGTGTAAATGTAGAACACGTTGCAACAGTTGAGCAATGAAGCATAGATTTACCGAAGGAGAAGTTAGATAAGCATGCATGCAAGAGGCAATAATGTTGATGAAGATAGATAAAACAATGGCCAGGTGGAGTGCTAAAACCAGCATGTACTTGGTGAACTTTATGGCTTATTTCTATACTCAGAATTATTTTTAAAAGGAAAAAACATCTTGCATTTCTGTTGTCTTATCAGAAGATGCTCTATTACTCAGTGAAGTATTTTTGATGTATACCTGGGGTGGAAGATTGCAACCTTCATGTGGTCCGCCCTGTTTCGACGAATGCAATCAACCCCGGCGGGCACAATCAAATAAGATCAAATAGAACAAGTTGTCTTACAAAGTTAAGCTGTGCACGCCATACGCAAGAAGATGTATACCTGTTTGAAATATGGCAACCCAATTCTCTGGACAGTGGCTTCTATAATAAAATGTGTTTTCTGCCGTGCGTGATCTTCTCTAGGTTTTCCACTGGATCTGTTACGTTGTGAAAGTTTGTTGGGATTGGACCCTGCCACCTGCAGCAGAGTCCTAAACAAGAATTACACTCTGTTGGTCTCCATGGCTCCACTCAGCAATGAAATCCGACCAATAAGCAGCTGCACACCACAGGTAAGCACCAAGGTTTTGAAACATTCCTCAGATTCAGCTTGAGTAATGAACTCCATCTGCATTATTGTTCAATCTGTTCAAAGTGTCATTCTGAAGATGTTAGTCGTAAGCAAGTTCCTAGAGGTGCTTTGTGTGACTGCTTAATTGTACATCATTTCTGGTAGCTGGGTGTACGAACTGCAGGTGTTTGGTTACAGGCAATGCACAAAACATCAAAGGTGTTAATATTTTTCCTTGTCCTGTTGTTACTCCATAAATCATGACTAGAATTACTGTTCAGAATACAAAATGATACTCACAGTGGGGATAAAAATCTCCACATCGGTGCACATGTTTAGGTAATCCAGAGGAGTTCCTGCACTGCATAAAGCATGCAATCAGCCATAATAAAATGTTAATAATAAATGGAAGATAGCAGATGAGAAATTAAGTGAGAGAGACTTGATGATTTGCTTGGTACTGTTGTTCTAAGGAATGGTTGCTATTTGTAATTTATAAATGATCTGTAGATGTGCATTTGTATTTAATTGTATGCTGACTTTGACCATGATGTGACATTTTCCTGGCAGTTTTTAGCCAGTTGGAAAAAAATGTCCTTGAGCTTCAATTCAAGAAACCTTACTGGCTAAAACTGATATTTAACAAAATGGTTGTTATCGGCACTATATTCCATTTTCCTTTTCTGCTGCCCTAAATTTCCTGTGCAAGTACTCATTTGCAAATTGAATGTTTTTTTTTTTTGATTGATCACCTGATGAAAAGGTATTAAATTATCCCAAGTATTTATGTTGTCTGTCAAAAATCCAGGTTTAATCAATTGTCCATACAGTGACATTTTTTAATCAAAATATGAATTTATGAAGGGAGGTAATTTGTGCATTTATCCGGTTGTGATAAATCTTGTGCAGTGAACAAAAAGATGTCTGGAAATTCCAGTAAAGTCGATGTTTAATTATTCATCTATTCTGCGCAAGCATTTCATGCAACTTTCAGAAATGTGTACTTGCTAATGCAATATCATCAATGTGGAATTGATAGGATTAACTGTTAGTTGGACTTAACACAGCTGTAATACAATTAGTCTTGTTTAGCCTGAAATTAATGTCACTCTGTGGTCCTATTAATATTGTATTTATGTTGTATAGGCTTGTTCCACAAAATAAAACCTACAAAATAAAATACTGACATACCCAGTCACTTAGCTTCTGAAAGGAAAGTCAGATAAAGAATCATGAGCATGTCATATTTTGTGTGATTTTAATAACATGCATCACCCTTAAGGGCCTGTCCCACTTGGGAGACCTCCACCCCGACCTCTGGCAACTTTAAGCAACTTTTTTTTTAAAATCAAGATCGCGGTGACCTACGATCTCCTACGACCTTCCACGACTATGTGTACGACCTCCTGTGACTATGTTGAAGACCTCCCTCGACTATTAAGAAGACCTCCTTCGACCTCCTTCAACTATGTTGAAGACTGGCTTTGACCATGTACGTTTTACTCGAGGATGGTCTCTGGCAAATTGGTCCGTGAGTGAGCACGACCTCCTTCCACCTCAGAGGACCAGACCGTAAACCAACAACGACCAGTGATGAGTGTCTACAGCTCAAATGATCACCTGATAAAATTATGTCAAGTCTGCATTTTTTCTCTCACTAAAAAATGCCTCCTGGGTTTTTTTTGTTTAAATCATTCTGAACCATGCAAGCAAGGAAGGAACTAGTTTGGACGATGTTAGCAAAAATACAACTACTGCTGTTTGCAGTAGCCCTTTTGATTCGGCAGCCTTTTAAGAAAGGCAGAAGGGGAAGAGCAAGGGTGAAGAGGAAGTACAAGAAGAGGTCTCAATGGGTGAATGAAGATGATGTGATGGGCTGTCCCAGATGACTGGAAGAGAGTGGCGCTGGGCTTTGACAAAATATGGAACTTTAAGCACACATGTAGGGCAGTGGATGGCAAGCATGCCATTCCTGTCCCTGTATCCCTCATTTTTCTTTTCGTACAGGATGGCATTCTGCTGGAACCATTCCTCAAGGTCCCCCTCCTGCTGCCTGGTGAAGGTGTAAGGCATAACCTTCCTCCAGCCCTCCCTCACCACCAATGGGGCATCTGCCTCTGATGCTGTGTCAGACACAGGAGAAAGGGCTGCTACGCTGCCTTCAAATGAGGCAGTGAAGGATGGGGTGGTGGTGGGGACATATACTACCACCCTGGTCTCTTCCTCTAGGGGTCTCTCATGCAGGGCTACCTCCTCCTGCACTATCACCTCCTGTGGCATCACCTGCCACTCCCCCTCCTGGGTGAGCAACACCTTCATGCCAAGTTTTTTTGAGGGTTGTGCCCTG
Source organism: Amblyraja radiata (assembly GCF_010909765.2). NCBI lineage: Eukaryota > Metazoa > Chordata > Chondrichthyes > Rajiformes > Rajidae > Amblyraja > Amblyraja radiata. The sequence goes on along the minus strand of NC_045959.1, from coordinate 24,120,390 downwards.
CGCTGCTGCCTTTTTGGTGCCATCTCTAAAACACAAGTCTCCTCTCCAAAAAACTCCCCAGCTATGAATCAACATGACGTTCTGCTGTTTAAATTGCCTTTTTTTTTTCCACTGACCACCTTCGACTACCTACGACTACCTACTATGGCCGGCTTCGACTAGACCTAAGACTAAAAAAATATGGATTTTTCCCACGGTGTCCTATTTTTAGTCGCAATCAATTTTTAACATTTTGAAATATACGCTGCAACCTAGCTGAAGTCTCGACTACGCGGAGACCACTCTCGACCATGAGGGAGAGTGACGAAGACCTCCTACGACCTTGCCGCGACTATGGGTCGCGGGCACACTCGCCAGAGGTCGCGGTGGAGGTCGCCCAAGTGGGACAGGCGCTTTATAATAAATCAATAACAATTTTTCTCATATTTTAGCACATAGGGCCAGCCATCCCAGAAGTTAGTTCAATCTGGTTTAAACTCTACATCTACCATATTACTGGACAAGGACCTCCATCATTATTACTTACGAAAGGATCAAGGCTTAGAAAACTTCCTGACGTTTTACAGGTATTTTTGAGAAAATATGTTCTCATAACTTTTATATATAAAATCAACGTTTGTTTTCTTTTCTGTACTGCTTGTACGTCATTTATAATTGATTAAAAATACAAAAATCCTTCTCATTTCCCAGAGATATGACCGGTTACTTATAACTTCTTGGGGACACGATGCTGGTGTTGTTCCTACTTCAAACGTGCTCAGCATGCTGAATGATGCCCTCACACATTCTGCTGTATTAATACAGGTAAAGCCATATTCAAAACTTTACATTCCTTTCATAGAAAGCTAGAAAATAGGTACAGGAGGAGCCCATTCGGCCCTTCGAGCCAGCACCACCATTCATTGTGATCATGGCTGATCGTCCCCAATCAATAACCCGTGCCTGCCTTCAATGGAGCATATTCCATGCTGGGGTGAATAAGCGAGTTCGGTATTCCAACTGCGCATGCCCAAGTCATAGGTCACTGGAGATAAACATTCTCGGCAGCTAAGCTGCTGCATGTATACAGAACTGCGTTTCATCCATAATCAGGATCTAACCCGGGTCTCCAGCATGAGCAATTGACCGTCCCCATCCAAGTGTCCCATCTCTGTCCGGGGGCGGCCGGAGATGTCCGGGTGACCCTGGACTGATGGGACTGGCCCGGAGCAGGGTCAAGACCCGAAACATCACCTATTCCTTTTCTCCAAAGATGCTGCCTGTCCCGCTGAGTTACTGCAGCATTTTGTGTGTATCCACATTTATGACCGTCCTGTTAGTCCAAGGTCACCCCGGATATCTCCGGCTGCCCCCGGACAGGGATGGGACACTCGGGAGGGGACGGGGACGGTCCAGTAACAATTCAGCAGCGCTTGCAGCGCTGAAGACCCAGGTTCGATCCTGACTACGGATGATACCCAGGTCTGTACGCACGTAGTAGTTCAGCTGCCGAGAATGTCTCTCCGCCAGTACAGTCCCTCCCCGTCTCCCACTCGCATCTGCCCCCACTCGCTATTACACCACGCTCTCCCGCTACCTGGCACCCCTGTTCCTCAGATTAAATATATTTTTACACATAAATTATGAATAAAGATAAGAATTTATACTATAGTCCAGCTAAAAACTAAGCGGACACAAGTTGTGTGCTTGAAACGTGTTTTAATCGGTAAGATACAGCTCCCTACTCCTCAAATGGACATGGGTGTTGCCCGACCTTAATCAATCAACGAGACCACTATTTAGCATAAAATCATGAATTTACGGTGCTTATGTTAATTTATAGTTTGGTTATTGGCAGATGTGCCTGTGTTGGATTTAAAATTGAACATAATTAGTTATCTGCATTCTGGTATTCCTATCCTGATGTTTGGTTGCATGGACTTCAATGAAATCAAAGGCATGGAAGTGAATATAGCTGATACACTAATATGATGTTTTGCAGCAGTGACTTCTCTCCCCCTCCTTCCACCCTTGCCCCAGCATCACTAAAACATTTAATTCCCAATGAGGTAGTAATGCTGCCATAAGAATAGTGAAATAAATTGATCCATTGCATTGTTGTTTCAAGGGTTATGGTATCCATGGTGATGGAGAAACTACGTACATTCCATTTCCCTTCGATGAAGTGGAGATAAATGGAGGTGAGCTTTTGCAGCTTCTCTTTGTTAACTTCCCTGATTAAAGTAGCATTACAGTAAAATACCAGCAAATCTCATATCAAATCTTGGTTGACTGCTGTAAGTTGCATTAGAATGGATGTACCTTTCGATTTTATTCATTTTCAGAATAGTAATGCATAATTCAGCCATCTTTTATATAATCAGTCTTTGACATCATAAATCTTCCTTCTGCTGTCAAATCTTTTCTTACATCTGTGATGCAAAGGATTTATAGTACGGGAGTAGGTTATGCTGCCAAACTGGTCCCTGTCATTGTTTCTGTTCCTTATAAGCCTTCCCTAGGCCTCTTCATTTCATATAATCAGTGAATATTTCCATTCCTTTTTCCTTCGTGGGAGCAGAGGGATTCTGTTTGATGGAGATTTCCTCCTGAAATCACCATCAAACAGAAGCAAGACTGGTTAATGCTTCACCTGAAACCAAACAACTAGTGGAAGCGCTGCATTCAGCAAAGGCTTACGTTTCAAACAACATCCCCCTCTTGTATTATTGATAACTTTTGCGCAAAGCTCGCTGTCTCTTTTGCTAAGTTGTTCCAGGACAGTTACAACACTAGAATCCACTGGCCAAGATGAAAAATTATCCAGAAATGTCCTGTTCACAAAAAGCAAAACAAATCCAATCCAGCCAATTACTCCCTTGTCAGTCGGTTCTCAATAAGGTCAAGTCAACTTTATTTGTCACATACACATAAAAGATGTACAGTGAAATGAAAGTGGCAATGCCTGCGAGATTGTGCGAAACTAAAGAACAGAACTGAACCAGTATTTACATTTTTTTTTAAAAGAAGACACAACAGTATTTACGCCCTGTGTTTAAGAAGGAACTGCAGATGCTGGAAAATCGAAGGTACACAAAAAAGCTGGAGAAACTCAGCGGGTGCAGCAGCCCTGATGAGATCATAGTTTACAGTCCTGATGGCCTGTGGGAAGAAACTCCCTCGCATCCTCTCTGTTTTCATAGCGTGACAGCGGAGGCGCTTGCCCGACCGTAGCAGCTGGAACAGTCCGTTGCTGGGGTGTTAGGGGTCCCTCATGATCATGCTGGCTCTGGATCGGCACCTCCTGGTGTATACGTCCTGCAGGGGGTAGTGAAGTTCCCGTGGTGCGTTCGGCCGAACGTACTACTCTCTGCAGAGCCTTCCTGTCCTGGGAGGAGATATTGCCAAACCAGATAGAGTTGTTTCTGGTCAGGATATTTTCTATAGCACCAGAGTAGAAGGACTGAAGGATCCTCCGAGAGACTCCAAATTTCCTCAGCTGCCTGAGGTGGTAAAGGCGCTGCCTTGCCTTTCTCACCAATGCGGCAGTGTGTGTTGTCCACGTCAGATCCTCTGTGATGTGGATTGTGGACTCCCAGGTATTTAAAGCTGCTCACCCTATCCACAGTAGTCCCATTTATCCCCAACGGCATGTACGTCCTCGGCTGTTGTGCCCTTCTAAAGTCCACAATCAGCTCCTTAGTTTTAGTTTCGTTGAAGAGGAGACTGTTGTTCTGACACCAGAGTGCCAGGTCAGCCACCTCCACCAGGTAGGCCTTCTCATCGTTATCGGAGATCAGGCCCACCACCACAGTGTCATCAGCAAACTTGATGATGGAGTTGGTGTTGAACCTGGCCACAGAGTCGTGTGTGTACAGGGAACACAGTAGGGGGCTGAGGACGCAACCCTGGGGGAATCCTGTGTTCAGGGTGAGGGTATGTCTACCCATCTTGACCGCCTGGGGCCTGACGGTCAGAAAGTCCTGGACCCAGGCACACAGGGGAGTGTTAAGTCACAGTTCTAGTCTGGTGGGGACTATGGTGTTGAAAGCTGAACTGAAATCAATGAACAGCATCCCCACATAGCCCCCCTTCTGGCTGTCAAGGTGAGAGAGAGTGGTGTGAAAAACCTGGGAGACCGTATCATCCGTGGATCTGTTTGGACGGTCCAGGGTGCGAGTGGGGAAGGCGCAGATGTAGTCCTTGATCAGCCTCTCGAAGCATTTCATGACCACTGAGGTGAGGGCCACCGGTCGGTAGTCATTCAAGCAGACTGGAGAGGCATTCTTAGGCACTGGTACAATAGTGGATCTCTTGAAGCAGGTAGGGACCACGGACTTGGACAGGGAGAGGTTGAATATTGTGGTGAACACTGGAGCTAACTGATTAGCACAATACTTTAGTACTCGCCCAGATATACCATCTGGGCCTACAGCTGTATGCCCTGCCCATGCCAAAAACAAAAGTGAGGAGACCCAAACATGATTGAAATGTTGAAATTTGTCTTGAGTTCTACATACAAGCAGTCCCCAGATTATATAAGGGATCTGTACCTGGAACTGTCTGTAAATTTATTTTTCTTTGTCAGAAACAAATGATTTCAATGTGGGTTGATTTATCATGTATGTTTCTCTGTTGTCTTTTCCTGCGTGATGTCAATGGTAGAGAATCAGAATGTCTCCCATCTATAGGCTATTTTTCATGGCCTTAAAGTATCAATGGGATATGACATTGTTTGATGAAGTATTTTACAAGAATTAATAGAACACAATGCCTTGTCTGTTTCCAAAGCAAATCTATTATGTGGCCTCCAGCTGTGAACCAATGTAAGGTATGTTTGTAAGGACTCCGTGGCGCCTGTTAGCTTATTTCATGGAAATTACGTGTGACAGTTTTTTATTTTGAAGCCTAGTTGCCTTTTGAATTAAGCATTTGCTACCCGTCTTCCATAACTTGTGAAAATGTTGCATTTCTGGAACTAACTTTCCTGTCTTAAAAATTGTTTAAAAAAAATTATGGAAGAATTTGCTTACATTTGGATTTCCCTAATTTAGATCTTCCTTAACCTGGGGGGGGGGGGCTCCTGTGTATGACATTTTGATGAACTTCATTCTTTTAACTCTTCCTTGGGATTATTGCAGAATTTTCCCGGAGTAATATGTGCTCACACAGAGCTTTGAAAGTGTTGAGGGAAAAAGTGGATCTGGAACATTTCTGTGGGTTTGTGAACATGGTGAACCCTCGAGCTTGCCGCTATAATGGCAGACGATCCAGTGAGGACCTGGATGAGAAAGGTAGGCCAGGTTCAGTTCGTAGAACAACATTGGATGTACACTTGTCCAACCATTTCAATATCTGTGAATATCTTGAGATTTTTGATTTACAGAGTCACACGGCACAGAAACAGGCCCATGGGCCCAACTTTACCATGCCAACCAAGATACCCCATCTACACTTTTCCCATCTGCCTACATTTGACCCACATCCCTATCAACCTTTCCTATCCGTGTACCAGTCCAAATGTCTCTTAATTGTGATTTTGTCTTTTGGTTGGAATATTAAACCAAACAACACCGCCCCCCCCACCCCCATTCATACACCACCTTCTTTCTCAACTACCTTCTCCTCAACTACCTTCTCTGCATCTCATTCTATATACCCGCCATTCTCTGTGTGAAACCGTTTCCCCTCACATAACTTTAAATCTTTCCCCTCTCACCTTAAACCTATGTCCTCTGGTTGTTGATTCCCCTACTCTGAGTAATGCATTAAAAAAATATAATGAAAACATAGAAAATAGGTGCAGGAGGAGGCCAATTCGGCCCTTCGAGCCAGCACCACCATTCATTGTGATCATGGCTGATCGTCCCCTATCAATAACCCGTGCCTGCCTTCTCCCCGTATCCCTTGACTCCACTAGCCGCTAGAGCTCTATCTAACTCTCTCTTAAATCCATCCAGTGACTTGGTCTCCACTCCCCACTGTGGCAGGGAATTTCATAATGCAGTGCACTAATAAGAGATTGTTTAATAATGAGAGTGCAGGACTTCTTATCACAGATTTATGGTAAGGAATAGAAACATAGAAACATAGAAAATAGGTGCAGGAGTAGGCCATTCGGCCCTTCGAGCCTGCACGGCCATTCATTATGATCATGGCTGATCATCCAACTCAGTATCCCGTACTTGCCTTCTCTCCATAACCCCTGATCCCTTTAGCCACAAGGGCCACATCTAACTCCCACTTAAATATAGCCAATGAACTGGCCTCAATATCCCTCTATTGTCTGCTGCATTTCCAAGTTATTTCAGTTTAAGGTATTGTCTAGTTTTTCTTCAAGGGAATAATGGGTTGGAACATCACAAGGTTCTTCACAAGCATTTACAGGATCTCAAGATTTTGTCATAGTGTGATGTATGAAATTGCAGCTATTTTATAACTGCAGTACCATATCCTGATCAGTATTTTGTTGAGGGGTAAACATTGGCCAGTTGGAATTTGAAATGTCATTGTTTGATTAGAATCCTCCTCTTGAAAGAATGCGAGCAGACCCTCTGTCAAACTGAGAAAGAAGATGGTGTATGGTGTTGTTTGGTTTAATGCTACAACCAAAAGACAGCACATGCAAAAATCCGGCAGGACTGTACATGGGGTTGAGAAACTGTAACTATTTTGGCTCAAGGAATACAAAATCAATGGAGATACCTCTAGGTTTACTTCGAAATTGCACATTTCATTTTGAATGCAAAATATATTTCCCTCTTCTTGTCACTTGGTCTAAATCTACAGAAATGCTTTCACCCAGAGGGATTGCAAACATTCACAAAGTAGCTCACCTTCACCTTATCAAAGCAATTTGGAATGTTCACTAAATTCTTGCTAGCAATGCATCTTGAAAATGAATAAATGATGGGGAAAGAAGGAGAAATCCTTTACATATTGTTAATCTAATGTGCATTTGTATTTTTTTGCAGAAGAATTTGAATCCCCATCTGGCTCTGTTCAAGGCAGCACAGAATCATTTGAGTTAGTGGCAGATGAGCCCGTGGCTGATTCTGGAACCAAAAGAACTGGTGAAGGTAAAGGCAAATCTTGCGACATTAATCTTCTGCCAGTGTTTAGAATCGAGCACCTTCCAAGCCCAGGTCCATATTCAATCAAAAGTGAATGGGTTTTAGTTCCCAGAGAGTACAATCACTTCCTGTTTCCATCTCTGAGCTGCACTCTATCTTGCTTTGACATATTAATATCAGGTCAAAATCCTTGATCTTCTCCACTTAGGGAGCATCTCTGCTGCATGGACTGCAGTGGTTTAAGAAAGTGACTCACACCCACCTACACCAAGGCAATTGTCAGTGACCCCCACCACCCAAGAATGAAGTTTTAATAAAAACCAAACAGGGCTCCTTCTAGTTGGTGAATATGTGGATGTTCGTAAGATCATAAGATACAGGAGCAGTATTTTGGCCATTTGGACCATCGAGTCTGCCATGCCATTTGATCATGGCTGATCTATTTTTCCTTCTCCAACCCCATTCTCCTGCCTTCTCACCAAAACGTTTGGTACTCTTATTAATCAATAACCTAGCAATCTGCGCTTTAAAAATGCCTAATGTTTTGGTCTCCACTGCCATCTGTGGCAATAAATTCCACAGATTCACCATCCTCTGGCTAAAGAAATTCCTCCTCGTTTATTCTGAGACTGCTCACTGAGCTGTCTGATTTGAGTTCTTGGCACTGAACTAGTGTATTTCAGCATTAGATTAGTGGATTTCAGTCACCAAATGAACGTGCTGGCTAGTCATCTTGCTTCACATTATCACACAGTGTCTAAGGTGTGTTTGGCAACTGCTTCCATTCCTACAGCTCTCCGACATCTGTGCTCTTTTAATTCTGCCTTTTCATGAATTTGCAAATTTAATTGTGCCTTCGGCTACCAAGACCCTATCATCTGGAAAGTCTTTCAACAACCTCTGTCTTCATTTCATTCCTCACAAACCAACCTCATCATTCATCTTTTGATCAGCTGTCGCATTATCTTCCTTGCAAATTTTCCTCTTGCCCTTATGAAGAGCTTTTAATCATTTCTCTTTCACGTTGAATATCTTGGACTTGTTGAATGTACCAACTGCAGAAAGGCCTTTGGCCAAACATGGCTTGTACTCGCTAGAATTTAGAAGATTGAGGGGGGATCTTATAGAAACTTACAAAATTCTTAAGGGGTTGGACAGGCTAGATGCAGGAAGATTGTTCCCGATGTTGGGGAAGTCCAGAACAAGGGGTCACAGTTTAAGGATAAGGGGGAAATCTTTTAGGACAGAGATGAGAAAAACATTTTTCACACAGAGAATGGTGAATCTCTGGAATTCTCTGCCACAGAAGGTAGTTGAGGCCAGTTCATTGGCTATATTTAAGAGGGAGTTAGATGTGGCCCTTGTGGCTAAAGGGATCAGGGGGTATGGAGAGAAGGCAGGTACAGGATACTGAGTTGGATGATCAGCCATGATCATATTGAATGGCGGTGCAGGCTCGAAGGGCCGAATGGCCTACTCCTGCACTTATTTTCTATGTTTCTATGACAATTACATCAGGTAACTATTTTTCACCCAGAAATGCTGCCCCCAAAGTGAAAGAGGGGAATATCGTGGTGTTCTAATTTTACAATATTCTAATTTTCCAGTTTCCACTGTGGAGCAGGATTGGATTCCTCTGGAGGTCTGCTTCGGGATCCCGCTCTTTGTTTCAGAACTGAACAGACATGTTTGTAGGAAGATTGCGGCGCATGGATTGTGTGGGAAGGAGAAGTAAGTTAGTTTTCACGATCATGCCTGGTTTGCCTTTTTCTCCTCATGGAATCATTGCTTTAACTTGCATTGAATGATGCATGATGGACACTGTTGTGGATGTACTGGTTCTTGAGGGCCCAGCTCTTTCCTTGTAGCTCATCTTCAAATATAAATCCAACCGCAAGAAATTGCAAAGAATTGTGGATCAGCCCAGACCATTACACAAACCGACCTCCCTTCCATTGACTCCATTTGCACTTCATACTTTTTCTGCAGCTCCACCAGCATAATCAAGGACGAGACTCACCCAGGTCACTCCCTCTTCTCCCCTCTCCCATCAGCATTATCGAAGTGTGAAAACGCACACCCCCAGATTCAGGGGCAGTTTCTTCCCAACTGTTATCAGATAACTGAATCATCCTATCAACAACTAAAACATTGTCCAGAGCTACTATCTATCTCATTGGAGACCCTCAGACAATCTTTCATTGGACTTTATTGAACTTGTATCTTGCACTAAACATTATTCCCTTTATCATGTATTTGTATACTGTGGATAGCTGGATTGTAATCATGTACAGTTTTTCTGCTGACAGGTTAGCATACAACAAAAGCTTTTAGCTGATGTTCAAATATTTGTCTATTGTCCATTTTGTTTTTAAGTTGAGTCTGATTCTGAAAGATTCTGAAACAGCTCTGCCACTTGAAATTGCTTCCCCCCACACTCCATGAACAGTCTGAAAGTTCAGCCCTTGACACTGTCCATCATTCAATGAAATAATGGCTGATCTGTGCTTAGATCCCTCAGTGAGATCCACATCCCTCATTGTCCTTAAAAAAAATTAAAAAAATTGCCAATCTCATTTTTGGTTTTTATTTGACCTTCTCTCTATCTCTCTCCCCCCCCCTCTCTTGGAATCACACAACCTTTTGGGAGAAGAGTGTTGCAGAGTTCCATTATTTATTGTGCAAAGTGTTTTCTACCATTTCCCCAAGCTGCCTAGCTGAAAATTCACACTTTATGCAAGAGTTAAAACAATACTTCTCATCTGTGAAAGATGATTACCATTAATTTCATATCTGTGCCATCTGCTAATTGATGCCTTGCTAATGGGAACAAATGCTCATTTACCCACTGGCACAACATAACATCAAACATCTTATTAAATGGCCATTTTCTTCACTGTCAACATTTATGAATTGTTACTAGTTGCATTGCTGTTCGTCAGATTGAATGTATAAATTGGCTGCCACATTTCCTACAGTTGGGTGTCCTGAGGACATGAAAAGCACCACAGAAATGCAATACTTTATTTCTAAAACTCCTCTGTAAGGAGAAGGATCTAATCTTGTCTCCATGTACACAAAATGCATCAAATCTGATGCTATTTAATAAATTCATAACATTTCAAGTCTGTGTGCCTGATCACTCTCGTATTTTTCCATTGAGCATTTAAAGGTGTAATATCTAGACAACGCTTCTTAAAAGTCACACTTGCACAAAGGTAATCCTATTGTCTTTAATCTGTTGAAAAGTAATCCAAATGTACAACTGCCAAATTTCAAGTCAAATTAATTGTAATATGCACAAGTGCAGTGTGGGACAGGTACAATTTAAAACTTGCTTACAGCAGCATCACAGGTACATATACAAGACTACACACAAAAAAACATGAGGGGAATTGATAGGGTAAATACACAAATTATTTTACACGGGATAGAGGAATCAAGAACCAGTGGACTTAAGTTTAAGGTGAGAAGGGAAAGATTTGATAAGAACCTGAAGGGCAACTTTTTTAACTCAAGAGGGTAGTGGGTCTATGGAATGAATTGCCAGATGGAGTAGTTGAGGCAGGTACAATAGCAACAATTAAAAGACACAGGTACATGGATAGGAAAGGTATAGAGGGATAGGGATCAACTGCGGGCAAATGGAACTAGCTGAGACTGGGCATCTTGGTCTGCATGGACAAGTGGGGCTGAAGGGCTTGTTACTGTATGACTCTGGCAGGTTTTGTACCTCCTACAGTTGCAGAAGGAAGTGCCATGAGATGAAGAAGGTGGGTGGGGAGGGAAAGTGAACCAGGGAGTTATGAAGAGCGGGTCCCTGTGGAACTGCAAACTTTTTCCTGGCTATCTCCCCTCTATACCCTCAATACATATTTTACACACATTCTACAAGATGTTGAAAAGAAAACAAAAGACTACAAAAAAAACAAGACTTTGGTGCAAAATAAATTAGAAAAATCAAATCCATGGCAGAACAAGTGGTGCATGGTGTTCCATTTGGCATACTTCACCGTTAAACAAAAGGCAGGAAAGCAAATGTTTTTCGACCCAGTTTGAACTAATTAATTAAGTTATGGACTTGTGCTGAAAAAATACCCAGGCAGAAGAGAGTGGATCCTCATAAACTGAGTTCTTAAAAGCCTCAGTTTTGAAATACTTAGACCACATTAACAATTCTAGAATCTCAACCCATTCACCTTCAGTGATCCCTGTCACCCTTCCATAATCATTTTAAACATTCTTCCTTGATGCCCACTTATTTTAGGGCATTTTACCTTGCAATGAACTAAGCATAAGTTGCCCTGGACAGTGTGTTTAGATGATGCAAACTTTACATTCATAAGATAACTTAAAGCAATTCAGTTCTTTGTGGGAATAGTTCAAATGATTAAAAGAGGGGGAACAGGTTGTAACTGCTGCTTATGTAAATTTGAAGTTTTACTGTTTATGGTACAATTGTGGTATTGATGTATTGGCAGAAGCAGTTCACTGCCATTTGTTAGCTGTAAAACATCGAAAACTATACGTTGGAAAGTTGATTCAAGCTATTCCTTAATATCATTCATAATGATATGGACTCTGTCTCCTTAAACAGAGGCTGGTGCAATGAGTAGGCGTATTCTCCCTCTGTGCTTTTATCTGCGCCATATCTTTGTCGATTCTTAACGTGCTATGTTCTCATTTTTTCACAGCCTTCTGAAACTTTTGCATTCCAGTAGAAAGCTATCTCTGCAAGTCCTCAGCTTTGTACAGTCATTCCAGGTAAAAAAAAAGTGCAGCTCACTTTCAACCAGTTGTAAAGCTGTTTAAGATGTATATTTATGTACGTTAGTTAGATAAGAGGAAGAAGATTGAGACAGGAACCCTTTTGTCTTTAGGATTTGGTTTCACATCTAACCTGAAAATCTCTTATTGGCATTGATGAACCTAGTTAGATATGGAACTGCAGTGGTTGATATTGGATTCATAGGGGAAATGACTGGGGAAATTAATTCTTAATTGACATTGGGCTCTGAGTATGTCATGTTGAGAGATTGGGAAGGGAGTGTGATACTGGGTACCTGAAAGGAAAAGTTGTTCCATTGTACAAACATGCAGAAGAGCAAGCTATGTGGCCCAAAGTAGCCATCCCATAGTTTATGCTCCATACCAGCTGCTTCCTCCCACTCCTCACCATCTCACTATCATTTTGTTTCTCCTTTATGGGTTTGACCAACTTCCTCTTAAACATGTCCATCTTTCACGCCATCCACTCTGGTATTGGGAGATGTGCATCTCCCAATATTCTGCATTTCCCATGTATTCAAGAGAGAATTAGATTCTGCTCTTCGGGCTAAAGGAATCGAGGGATATGAGGAGAAAGCAGGAATGGAGTTCTGATTTTGGATGATCAGCCATGATCACATTGAATGGCTCAAAGGGCCGAATGGCCAACTCCTGCACCTATTTTCCATGTTTCAATCTCTGATTTCTGGGTAAAGAAATTCCTCCTGAACCAAACCGCGTGTAAACTTCACAAAACATGGATAATAATAAATGTGTTTCTGGTGTTGCATTTCTGGGATGTTTTTCTTAATTACTGTTCTTGTGTGTTCAGGAAACCAGCGACTCGGATAGTGGTGTAACAAATTTATTTCCCTACACATCGTCCATTGATGCAGGAGTTCCTCTTCCAGCTAAGAGCCTGATCTTCAAAGATGGAGTCTTGTCTGAATGGGTTGGACGTTCTCACTTACCTGTACATATTGCAAGATTGCACAAGGAGCAAACTAATTGAACTCATTTCTATTGTTATGATACTGCACACCTCAATAAGAAAGTTAGATCTGTTTGTTTCATTTCTTCTATACTTGGCTTTTCACTTCTTCCTTTCTAACAGTTCTCTCTTTTCTCTCTCCCTCATATCTCACCCTCTTTTCTCACCCTTTCAATTTTCTTCCCATCACTTCTCTCCCTCCCTCTCTCTCTTCTCCTGCTCTTTTCTCTCCCCCCCCTCTTTTCTCTACCCTCTATTCCCTCTCTCTCTTTTCTCCCCCTCCCTCTCCTTTCCCTCGCTTCCTAAAGAACTAAATGCTGATCTAAATTGATGTGGTTATTTAGCACCTTAATAATGTTTTAAAAATAAGCTCTGGGCTCTTAATGATTTAAACTTCTTAGGAAAATGGTGGAAAAAAATCACTTCTGAACATATGTATAAAGAATCACTTGGTATTTCCACTTGAAACTGTTGGATAAATATATGCAGCTTTTTCTCTGAATCAGTATTTGGAACCGCAGGTTGTAGAGGCTAATATTGAAAAAGTGTTATATGGTGCAGAGCAACTTCAGACAACGGTGATTACGATCTATACTACCATTGATCGAATCTAAGTGGGAATCAATTTTCTTCTTTTTTTCCCCTTCCTACCCAGAGAACTGACTAAAGCAACATTTGGTTGTCTGGTTGTGGGCCCATTACTATTGGGCAGCATGTATGTTGGTCATTGTTGTAATCTAATTCCATTGGCTAAAGGTTTAGCTTGAAAGTGTTCATTTACACACCTCATCCCAAATCAAATTGGAATCTAGTCTCCTGAAGAATCCTCTTGCAACAGTTTAACTTACTGAATGTTGATTGAAGTGCTAAGTTTGAGATTGAGATCATTGTACTAAATATCCATGGCATTAATTGGTGTAAAACAATGCCATGCTACAAATATTGCTTCAAAATGTGATTGAAAATAGGAAGCTAAGAATAAGCTGTTGGTTTGATCTGGTGTGCAGATTTGCCAACAAGTACAGCCTCTAGTTTTGTTTGTTTCTGAAATATATCAAATACTATAATAGTATATGAAAAGCGTTACAGTATTGAAACATATATTAAATTATATGGAGAGACCAGGAGCAACGTTTCAATTAAGCATTTCTATCAAATACAATTGAAGTCCTATTATATTTTTTGACAACACAGAAGGAGGCCATTCAACCCCTCTAGTTGCACACCCAACAATCCTGTCCCTCCTTTGTTTTCTGGATACCCTCTGCTGAAGCTGATTGAAAGATATCTTGAATTTTGCAAATTTTGCTTAATGTTTAAAACCAAAACTGTTTTGGGAGATAAAGTAACAAACAAAACTTGACAAACAGAGGGATATTTTCTCCGTTGAACCCTATTGCAGTTTGTCCATGAGCTGTTTGAACTGCTACTTAAATTTGATTTTATTCTTCCTGAAGTATTTAGTTATCTGATCTAAATCTTTGGAAAATGAATTATCCAAGTGGCTGATTTGCTCTGACTGTCTCAGTAACAACAAACTGCATCTACACTAGGACAGTTACCTTGGCAATGATTTTGCCCACAGTTCTGGGACCAGTAATGCTGTGCATATGATGCTGAATGGAGTCCTATTAGTAACCAAATATATTAAACCACCTTTGTACATCTGTGTATTTGTCATTGGTAGTTCACCTGTTATTGAAATGCTCTGTGTCATTGTAATTTCACAAATAACCCTTATCTAATTTTCATTCCTTTCATATCTGGATGCCCAAATAATTATCTTAGCAATAAGTGCTATGAAGTATAAGAATATAAACCATGGAAATGTATATATTAATATAGGCATCAAGTGTGTGTGTTCACTAACTCTAATTATCTGTAATGCCGGGCGGTGATCATTTCTCTTGTCTTATTTTTCTGTGCACCTGTCATGTTTTGCATAAGCAAACGTTAAATTCTTGTAGTCATGCACATTCCAAGTACTTCAATTGAAGATTTGACCCCTTGAAATGGAAACATTTTGAATGGTGAGACTGTTGATTCAAGGTAAAAGAATAGTACCGTTGGAAATTTATTCTGATATTATTTTGGAAGAATATTGCAAATAAATGTTAATGAGATTTGATAATTGGCTTTGTTTCATCTCTGTTACTCCAGATGCGCCACAAACTCCACTGATATATAACGTTTACAGCACAAGTTGTTCCGACATGCTCCAGTTTTCATTGCTTTCAGATCGTCACAATCACTTGTACCACTGGTTATTTTGCATTACCATTAAGGAAGAGTGTTCCAGATTTTTACTCATTCTGGGCACAGAAGTAATTTTTAACATCAACTTCTGAAAAGACTGGCTCTAAATAAAAGACTATATCTCCAAGTCAAAAAGCAGCTATAATAACCCATTTTAGTTTCCCTTTCATATATATATATATTGTAAACTTGGCTGAAATCTCCCCTTAAGTTTTCTAAATTCTAAGGAATATCACAGCTGTTTGTGTATTCAGTCTTTGTAATTTATAAACCACGATCAAATTGCTGTTTTTATTTTCATTTGCTTTTAATTGTAGTTTTCATTTCAAATGTGAATTTCTGATGTGTGACTGCATAATAGTTGCTTAACACAAGCCAGGGAGATGAGGATAATACAGATATGGCTCCATAATGAAAGGGGGTGGAAGTGAGAATGAAAATATTGCATTACAATGAGTTGGGAATTCAGCACAACAGAAATAATTGGGAAGGGCAAGAATTGGATTCACAGTTGATAGCCTATATTAGCTGAGTGCATGGAAATGGAGTCCAGCACTCCAGTCCCTCCTCTATTTTACGTACAGCTAATTTACAGTCATCGTTTCGGAAGACTGGTGAATTGCCAGTCCTAGAGTAGCAAACATTAAAAAAATATCCAGATGGCCATTCAGGCCTTCCCTCTCTGCTGAACATTGTGTATTCTAAACCCATTCCTGAAACATGTGCCAACTCCAGTAACTGTGTATGTTGTGTTTTGAATGAAGCATAAAACTGAAGTCTGTCTTCTGTTTCAATAATTCAGAGGAAGGCGAGGTGAATCACCACTGGTGTTTGGGGAAATATTTATCGCTCATTATCACTAAAGAATTGCCATTGGCAAATGCTATTTTTGGGAGCTTGCCTTGTGCAAATGAACTGGAGTACCATAAAAAAACAGGGTGCTTCAAGTTGGATAATCCAGAGTATTTTTTGGATGGTGCTATAGAAATGTAAAACATTTTATGATGTGTCTTTTGCTCTCAATACCAATGAGTACTATTTGTGTGGCCATATAAGGTTCATCACAACATGAGCAAACAAAACTGGACACCAAGTCATGTAAAGAATCTCTGGGACAAGTGCCCATTGGTAGTTTTATGGAGGAGGCTGAGGGGAGGGAAGTTCCAGACTTCAGCTGCACCAATGGTGGAGTATTTGCTGGACACATCCAGGAGGCCAGGAAAGGGGTTGTGGAAAGATGTTGGGAAATTGTTGATACTTATTCCGTCAACAGAAATGCGAAGCACCAGATACAAGGCTGTACGATTACAACAATGTGTGAATTCTGAGGCAATTTAATGTTGCAACAATTCTAAATCCTGCAAAACTCAAAAAGCAATTTGTGGTATATTATTGAAAGTAGGTCTGGAGTCTAAACAGGTCAGATGAGGTGGGAATGACAAACTTCACTCTCTAATTAGTAAACCGGGGATTTTACAGTAATCTAATCTACGGCAATTTACAGCAATCTAATATTTTGTTGTCATCTACGGTGGATTAAATTAGCCTTAAAAACGTGTTTCAAGATCATTTATCCAGACATCTGCATTACTGGTTTAATAATGTAACCACTATGCTGTGTCACAGATGTAAGTGTGCACTTACTGTGCCCTCCATAATGTTTGGGACAAAGACCCATCATTTATTTATTTGCCTCTGTACTCCACAATTTGAGATTTGTAATAGAAAAAAACCACATGTGGTTAAAGTGCACATTGTCAGATTTTATTAAAGGCCTTTTTTTCACCATGTAGAAATTACAGCTGTGTTCATACATAGTCCCTCCATTTCAGGGCACCATAATGTTTGGGACACATGGCTTCACAGGTGTTTGTAATTGCTGAAGTGTGTTTAATTGCTTCCTTAATGCAGGTATAAGAGAGCTCTCAGCACCTAGTCTTTCCTCCAGTCTTTACATCACATTTGGAAACTTTTATTGCTGTTTATCAACATGAGGACCAAAGTTGTGCCAATGAAAGTCAAAGAAGCCATTATGAGACTGAGAAACAAGAATAAAACTGTAAGAGACATCAGCCAAACCTTAGGCTTACCAAAATCAACTGTTTGGAACATCATTAAGAAGAAAGAGCATCGGTGAGCTTACTAATCGCAAAGGGACTGGCAGGCCAAGGAAGATCTCCACAGCTGATGACAGAAGAATTCTCTATAATAAGGAAAAATCCCCAAACACCTGTCCGACAGATCAGAAACAACTCTTCTGGAGTCGGGTGTGGATTTGTCAATGACCACTCTCAGCTGAAGACTTTGTGAACAGAAATACAGACAGGTGGGCAGAGGGGTGGGCTAGCTCTGTAGGTGAGGATTGAAATTCAGTGCCATGCGAGGGGTGACATTGAAACGAGATGTGGAGTCAGTATGGAATTGTACGGGTAAAAAGACCCGAATGGGACATATCTACAGGCACCCAAACAGTAGCCAGGATATAGGGGGCAAGTTGAAAAAGGAGTTAAAATTGGCATGTAATAAAGGGAATGCTATGGTTGTTATGGGAGATTTCAACATGCAGTTAGATTGGGAAAATCAGGTTGGTACAGGATCACAAGAAAGGGAGTTTGTGGAATGCCTCCGTGATGGATTCTTAGAGCAGCTTGTACTGGAGTCTACCAGGGAGAAGGCAATTCTGGATTTAATGTGTAATGAACCGGATTTGAGAAGGGAACTCGAGGTAAAGGTGCCATTAGGAGGTAGTGACCATACTATTAATCTACAATTTGAATCTACAATTTGAGAGGGAGAAGGGTAAATCGGAAGTGTCAGTGTTACAGTTGAACAAAGGGGACTATGGAGCTGTGAGGGAGGAGCTGGCCAAAGTTGACTGGAAAGATGCCCTAACAGGGATGACAGTGGAACAACAATGGCAGGTATTTCTGGGAATAATACAGAATGTGCAGGATCACTTCAGTCCAAAGAGGAAGAAAGATTCCAATGGGAGAAAGGGATGACGGAGAAACAGGGGTGACGGAGGAACTGAAGAAAATCCACATTAGGCAGGAAATGGTGTTGGGTAGACTGATGGGACTGAAGACTGATAAATCCCCAGGGCCTGATGGTCTGCATTGCAGGGTACTTAAGCAAGTGGCTCTAGAAATCATGGATGCATTGGTGGTGATTTTCCAATGTTCTATAGATTCAGGATCAGTTCCTGATGATTGGAGGGTAGCTATTGTTATCCCATTTTTTAAGAAAGGCGGGAGAGAGAAAACAGAATTGTAGACCAGTTAGCCTGACATCGGTGATGGGGAAGATGCTGGAGTCAATCATGGAATAGCGGCGTATTTGGATAGCAGTGACAGGATCGGTCCAAGTCAGCATGGATTTATGAAGGGGAAATCATGCTTGACTAATCTTCTGGAATTTTTTGAGGATGTAACTAGTAAAATGGACAAAGGCGAGCCAGTGGATGTAGTGTACCCAGACTTTCAGAAAGCATTTGATAAAGTCCCACATAGGAGATTGGTGGGCACAATTAGGGCACATGGTATTGGACAGGTGACAAAGAGTAGGGATTAACGGGTCCCTTTCGGAATGGCAGGCAGTGACTAGTGGGGTACCGCAAGACTCGGTGCTGGTACCGCAGCTATTTACAATATAAATTAATGATTTAGATGAAGGGATTACAAGTAATATTAGCAAATTTGCAGATTTCACAAAGCTGGGTGGCACTGTGAACTGTGAGGAGGATGCTGTGAGAATACAGGTTGACTTGGACAGGTTGGGTGAGAGGGCAGATGCATGGCAGATGCAGTTTAATGTGGATAAATGTAAGGTTATCCACTTTGGTAGCAAAAACAGGAAGGAAGATTATTATCTAAATGGTGTCAAGGTGGGAAAAGGGGAAGTACAACAGGATCTGGGGGTCCATGTTCATCAGTCAATGAAAGTAAGCATGCAGGTACAGCAGGCAGTGAAGAAAGCGAATGGCATGTAGGCCTTCATAACAAGAGGGGGTGAGTATAAGAGCAAAGAGGTCCTTCTGCAGTTGTATAGGGCCCTGGTGAGACCATGCCTGAAATATTGTGTGCAAGAGTATGGTAGTAGCAAATTTGGAGTATTGTCTCCAAATTTGAGGAAGGACATTCTTGCTATTGAGGGAGTGAAGCGTAAGTTTACAAGGTTAATTCCCGGGATGGTGGGACTGTCATATGCTGAGAGAATGGAGCGGCTGGGCTTGTACACTCTGGAATTTAGAAGTATGAGAGGGGATCTTATTTAAACATATAAGATTATTAATGGTTTGGACATGCTAGAGGCAGGAAACATGTTCCCAATGTTGGGGGAACCAGGGGCCACAGTTTAAGAATAAGGGGTAAGCCATTTAGAACAGAGATGAGGAAACACTTTTTCCCACTGAGAGTTGTCAGTTTGGAATTCTCTGCCTCGGAGGGCGATGGAAGCCGGTTCTTTGGAGACTTTCAAGAGAGAGCTAGATAGCACCCTTGAAGATAGGGGACACAGGGGATATGGGTTGAAGGCAGGAACGGGGGGGATACTGATTGTGGATGATCAGCCATGATCACATTGAATGTCGGTGCTGGCTTGAAGGGACGAATGGCCTACTCCTACACCTATTGTCTATTGTCTGACTGCTGATGGTAGTAGCATATTGAATTCTGAAGTGCATAGGCACATCCAATCTGCTCAAGTTCAAACAAATGCCTCAAAACTCATTGGCCGGAGGTTCATTCTACAGCAAGACAATGATCCCAAACATACTGCTAAAGCAACAAAGGAGTTTATTAAAGCTAAGAAATTGTCCATTCTTGAGTGGCCAAGTCAATCACCTGTTCTGACACCAATTGAGCATGCCTTTTATATGCTGAAGAGAAAACTGAAGGGGACTAGCCCCCAAAACAAACTAAAGATGGCTGCAATACAGGCCTGGCAGAGCATCACCAGATAAGACACTCAGCAACTGGTGATGTCCATGAATCGCAGATTCACTGGATGCAAAGGATATGTAACAAAATACTAAACATTACTACTTTCCTTTACTTGACATTGCCTTGTTATGGTGCCCTGAAATGGGGGGACTATGTATAAACGCTGCTGCCATTTCTACATGGTGAAACCAAAATGTACAAAAATGGCCTTCATTAAAATCTGACAATGTGCACTTTAACCACATGTGATTTTATTCTATTACAAAACTCAAATTGTGGAGTACAGAGGCAAATAAATAAATGATGGTTCTTTGTCCCACACATTATGGAGGGCACTGTTTATATACTACCAAAATGTGTCACAATTTGGTTTGGCAAAATCGGTACCCAAGACTGCAAGGAGTTGTGAATGCAGCCAGACCTACAGACCACATCCTGCAAACCAGACCCCATGCCCCAAGCTCATCCATTTTATCTATGGGAAAGGGAAAAAAACTGCAATTTAAAAAAAAAGCAGTAGAGTGATACAGTAAGGTTAGTCCCTGGTGAGATAGGAGTTTACAGTCCGAATGGCCTCTGGGAAGAAACTCCTTCTCAACCTCTCTGTTCTCACAGCATGGCAACGGAGGCGTTTGCCTGACCGTAGCAGCTGGAACAGTCCGTTGCGGGGGTGGAAGGGGTCTCCCATGATTTTATTGGCTCAGGAGTTGCACCTCCTGATGTATAGTTCTTGCAGGGGGCGAGGGAAGTTCCCATAGTGCGTTCGGCCGAACGCACTACTCTCTGCAGAGCCTTCTTGTCCTGGGCAGAGCAATTCCCAAACCAGATTGTAATATTTCCGGACAAGATGCTTTCCACAGCCGCTGAATGGAAGCACAGGAGGATCCTCGGAGACACTCTGAATTTCCTCAATTGCCTGAGGTGGTAAAGGCGCTGCCTTGCCTTACTCACGAGTGCTGCGGCGTGTGATGTCCATGTCATATCTTCAGAGATGTGGACTCCCAGGTATTTAAAGCAGCTCGCCCTATCCACAGATTCAAGAACAGCCTATTCCCCACAGTTGTCAGACACCTGAATAGACCTCTCACATGCTATGGATGAATTCCCAATCTTCCAATCTACTTTGTTGCAGCATTTGCACTTTGCTTATATCTCCATTTTCTCTGCAGCTGTAAAACTATCTTCTGCACTCTGTATGTTTTCTACTGCACTACCCATGTATGGTATGGTATGATTTAACTGGACAGAATGCAAAACAAAGTTTTGCACTGTATCTCAGTACACGTGACAATAATAAAATAATACGAATACCACTGTCAGTATCACGGATTATTTGGACAAAATGACCGGAGAATAGGCATAGGATTTGATCTAACTGTAGCAAAGTATGCATGTTAATTGTCCAATGCAGGTGTTTTGCAGGAATAACTGGCTGAGAATATATTTGCTGGGGATGCAACAGCAACTTTGATACCACATTCAATGTGCAAAGCAATGTAACAGTTTGCGCACAGTATTTCCAAAAATCCTTCTGCAGCATGAAAACATTTATTTTTCCACACTACAGTGAAATCCAGTGACACCACATGGAAATTGTGTGTAACTTCATGCTTTCTGTAATTACATTTCTGGCTGTTTAAAGGCAGTTTTCAAAACAAGTCTTCAGCCAAACATATGTTTGTTTAATGAACAACATTCTATGTGATGAAATACCTGTCAGGATAAATCTGAATCACTCGAGTATGTGGCTGGATTACTGGAACTCTTCTAAAGTAGGTTGTCATTTTAAGTCCTATTACCTCATCTAGATGGCATTCTCGTGCAGTACTGAAGAGCGGCTACAATGTTGATTAAACCACAGCCCTGATGGTTTGTACAAAGAAAGGTTTGGGCAGCACAATTTAAAACCGCTGCCTCACACGGGTTCAATCCCATCCTCGGGTGCTGGCTGTGTGGAGTTTGCACGATCTCTGTGTCTGTGAGGGTTTCCTCCAACATAACACAGTCGGCGGGTTGTAGGTTAATTGACATCTGTAAAATTGCCCAGAGTGTGTAGAAATTGGATGCAAAAGTGGGATGTCATACAACTAGTATGAACAGATGATCGATGGCCTTAGTGATCCCAAGGCCCTATTTCCATGTTGTATCTCTAAACTAAAATCAGGATAATTCTTCCTAGTTTCCTAGCCAATATGTTGTCCTGGGTGAGCTTGTTATGTGCAAATATTACTTACATAACAGCAGTAGCCACTCATCAAAAGTACTTAACTGGTTGTAAAGGTCTATGAATTAAAGGCAAAATGTGTTACAAAATGCAATTCCTTCTTTCCTTTTCTTTGCAATCTTCTTAATGACTGTTACTGCGGCTCATTTAACACAAACATTCCACTGTTTATTTTTTGGCAATGTTCTGACTTTAGTTTGAAACTAATTGGCAGCAACGTTAGAACATTTATACACACGCCCGCAATGAGTCATTTTGTCTTCAAGAATCAGCGGCTAGAGATTAGGACGTTGCGGAGAGAACCAGCTCGTTGAAGAGTGCGAGAATACTTAAACTTGAAATAATCTGTTGAAAAAATACTTTGTGAACATGGTAAGTCTGTTCCTTCTATACAATCGACGGTATTAACTCTCCAGTTACTTGGGGATGTTGAGAGGAAATGTGATGCAAATCCCCCCCCCCCCCCCCCCCCCCCCACACACATTATTATCTATATTACTAAAAGTCTGATCTTGACCACTACCTGTTGTTCTGTGTATTGATTTATAAAAAACGCTGCCACTTACGGCTGTGATTTTTGGCCATCTTACTCAGAGTCCCCACTCATCAGGTGCCGAGGATTTTTCCCATCGATGAAAAATATAAGTCATTAATGTTTTAAAAATGTTGAGATTCTCTCTCCTGTCAATCACACCATGAAGGCCACACCCCTTCTGGTGGGAGGGGGGGAGGGACTATGAAACCCAGAAGTGTGAGCATGGCCCAGTCTCTGCAAGATGGGGGAGGGAGAGGTCACGACTCGCTGTCTTTAGTGGCCTGGCACCCTGCTTGAAATGGTATGAAACTGCACGTGAATTTGGTGGCCTTGCACCCTGCTTGAAGTGGTATGAAACTGCACTTGAATTTGGTGGCCTTGCACCCGGCTTGAAATGGAATTTCAAGGAATAACCGTGAATCAACTGCCAGCCCACCATCCGTGAGTGAGTGAGCTGCCAGCCCAAGAATCCATTCGGCCCACAATGTCCATACTAGCCCTCTGGAAACCAGTCCCTTCAGCCCACAACACCCATACTAGCGCTCCAGAACCCCCCCCCCCCCCCCCCCCCCCCCACTGGCCACCAATATTGGAATTGGTGGAGAGGTGGAATATTGCGTTGGAGGACCAGCCCTCCCGTGTGATGCTGGCACCAAACGGGTCCCACTTAGTTTAGTAATCTTTGTAACTCTGGGAATTTGTAATGTTTGGACAGTGTGCTCCACTTAATATGCTTTTATCTTTCTTGCTTTTTGATTAGCATAGTTAATGGAAACATTTGTATTGTAATAAAAATGAACTGATTATATTACTGATTATGCGGTGCTGGCTTGAAGGGCCGAATGGCCTCCTCCTGCACCTATTTTCTATGTTTCTACAGGTTACAGAATTAATTTGTGGTGTTTTGAAGTATATTACACTTTAGATTCACAGGATTTGTTTCTGGGAATATATTTTCAGAGTGATAAACTATCCAGTTATTGCTTATTACTTTCCAATTAGGTTATTTTAGTTGTGCAAAAGCCAGGGTGAAGAACATTGATTTATCAGTAATGTTTTTAAAGACTGGCGCAACTGTGCTAAATGGCAATAACAGAAGTTTGGAAATAAATTTAGCATTTGGACAACGTCTAATATGAGATGCCTTTTAAAATTTTTAGCACATTTACAATGCAGAAACGGGTCCCTTCTGTTTTGGCTGTGCTTGGGTCTGTTTATGATTTACACATCTCAACCTACCTCTCCTCATCCCACCCTATTGATGTACCATGAAGTGGTGAGAACTCTTTGAATGTGGTTACTTGCTTTACAGAGCAAGTTTTTGAATAAATATAATACAGGATCTTCCTTAATTCTTTGTTGAACTAATAATGGTTCTGTTCTGCTTCAGATCACAAATTAGCAAATAAAATTATTTCTGACAAATGATTACTGTGTAAAAAAGTAATTCCATGTTTACGCATGGAGGTTTGTTGTAAAGTAATTCCATGTTAAGGGTGGAGGTTTGTGGTAAAGTTAATGAAATCGAGTTCTGCGCGGGTGCAGGAGTTGGCCAAGGATACTAATTCTGCAATATAACCTTTCAGCTGCTGCTTGCTGTTTCCTTTTTGTCTTTCCTCTTGGCGATACAAGCATCTCCTCTGGATCAGGTGCTGACATACATTGATGATCATCAAGATGACTATGTGCAGGTAAGGTCTACCAACCCTAGTGAAGTTTCAACACAGCTACAGTCGAAAGGTCTTGATCCCAAACATCACCCATTCCATCTCTCCAGAGATGCTGCTTGTCCTGCTGAGTTACTCCAGCTTTTTGTGTCTATTTCAAGATTCAAGAGAGTTTATTGTCAGGTGTTCCAGATAGGACAATGAAACTCCTGCTTTGATTCAGCACAACAGGATATAGTAGGCATAAATAAATACAGAACAGAACAGACCAGTGTGACCATATACCAATGAATATATATATACACACATAAATAACAGATAAAGTGCAATGTGCTATTTAACGATCAGAGTTTTGTTTGAGTTGAGTTTAATAGCTTGATGGCTGTGGGGAAGCAGCTATTCCTGAACCTGGATGTTGCAGATTTCAGGCTCCTGTACCTTCTACCTGAAGGCAGCGGGGAGATGAGTGAGTGGCCAGGATGGTGTGGATCTTTGATGATGCTGGCAGCTTTTTGAGGCAACAACTGCGATAGATCCCCTCGATGGATCTCTCCTGGTCCGTGTTCTGGGACCAGGAGAGATCTTCAGAGATATGCACGCCCAGGAATTTGAAGTTCTTGACCCTTTCCACCATCGACCCGTTGATATAAACGGGACTGTGGGTCCCCATCCTACCCCTTCCAAAGTCCACAATCAGTTCCTTGGTTTTGCTGGTGTTGAGAGCCAGATTATTGTGCTGGCACCATTTGGTCAAATGGTCGATCTCACTTCTATACTCTGACTCATCTCCATCAGTGATTCGTCCCACAACAGTGGTGTCGTCAGCGAACTTGATGATGGAGTTCGCACTATGACCAGCTCTGCAGTCATGAGTATAGAGTGAGTACAGCAGGGGGCTGAGCACGCAGCCTTGAGGTGCTCCCGTGCTGATTGTTATCGAGGCTGACACATTTCCACCAATACGGACAGTCTGGTTTGTGAATGAGGAAGTCGAGGGATGTGCAGAGACCCAGTTCTGAGAGTTTGGTAACCAGCTTGGAAGGGATGATTGTATTATATGCCGAGCTGTAGTCAATGAATAACAGCCTGACATATGAGTTTTTGTTGTCTAAGTGGTCCAGAGCGGAGTGGAGAGCCAGCGAGATCGCATCCACCGTTGATCTGTTGTGGCGGTAAGCGAACTGCAGTGGGTCCAGGTTTTTCTCGAGATATGAGTTGATTTGCGACATGATCAGCCTCTCAAAGCACTTCATCACTACCGGCGTTAGTGCCACTGGTCGATAGTCATTGAGGCACGTCACCTTACTCTTCTTGGGCACCGGTATGATTGATGCCCTTTTAAAGCATGTGGGAACCTCAGACCTCAGAAGTGAGAGGTTGAAAATGTCCATAATAACTCCAGCCAGTTGGTCCACACAGGTTTTTAGAACACGACCAGGTATACCATCAGGTCCAGGCGCTTTCCGGGGGTTCACCCCTCTGAAGGATTTCCTGACGTCGGCCTCTGTGACCGTAACCGAAATACCATCACAGCGAATGGGGGCACGAGAAGGCACATCAGTGTTCCTCCTATCAAAGCGTGCGTAAAACGCATTGAGCTCGTCAGGAAGTGAAGTTTCACTGACATGTGTGTTGCCTCCTGATTTTGCCTTGTAGGAGGTGATTGCATTCATGGCCCACCACAGCTGCCGAACATCTGCCTCATCCTCCAGCTTGGAGCAGAAGTCTCTTTTGGCCTTTTTAATGGTCTTACTAAGGTCGTATCTTGTCTCCTTGTTGTCCTCGGTATCTTCAGACATGAATGCCCAGTGTCTGGACTTCAGAAGAGTGCGGATCTCATAGTTCATCCAAGGCTTCTGATTGGGAAACACTTGGGAAACACTTGGAAGGTTTTTGCAGGGATGCAGTCCTCCACACATTTCTTTATGAAGTCTGTAACGACTGTGGCGTATTCGTTCAAGTCCGTTGCCGAGTCCCTGAACATTGCCCAGTCTACAGACTCCAAACAGTCCTGTAGTTGTTCCTCTGCCCCCCTCCCCCCCCCCCTTCCCCGACCAGCTCTGTACTGTCCTCACCTCTGGGGGTGCGCTCTTCAATTGCCTGTAGGCAGGAAGAAGCAGCACCGCGGTATGGTCGGATTTACCGAAGTGAGGGCGAGGGATAGAGCGATAGGCGTCCTTGATGGTGGTGTAGCAGTGGTCGAGCGTGTTTGGTCCTCTGGTGCAGCAGATCTATATGTCTTTATATCTCTGGTATAAAGCAGCATCTGCTGTTCCTTCCTTCATATCCTCATGAATCTGACACTTGTTATTTTGGAATATTCACTACCCCACACGAATGTTTGTACAATGGATCTTAATCCTGGCTGGTAGGTTAAGATTTTTGCCTTCCATCACAGTGAGCCTGATGAATTTACTGTGGTGGATGTCAGTTTGTGTTTATTGTGTGTTTTTGTCATTTTTAATTATATGTATGACTGCAAGGCAACAAAATTACGTTCAGACCGAAAGGTCAGAATGACAATAAAGGCTACTTTGACTTTGACTTTGAATACAGCATAAACATACTTAGATTAGATTAGATTAGATTAGATTAGATTCCTTTATTGTCATTCAGACCTTTTGGTCTGAACAAAATTTCGTTTTCCTGCAACCATACATATAATAAAAAATGACAAAAACACACAATCAACACAAATTTAACATCCACCACAGTGAGTTCACCAACCACCTCCTCACTGTGGTGGAAGGCAAAATCTTAAAGTCTCTGTCTCTTCCCTCTTTGAAGACTAAACTCGACAGAAGAATGAATGGTTGTCGATGCTGAAGTGATTGCAAGGATTTCCATTGTGTTTAAACCCAACCGGCCCAATGCGATGAGAGCCGTCAACTTGCTCTCAATAAACTAAAGGTGCCGTTGACATGGCCAATCATCGAGGTGGTAGAAACATAGAAAATAGGTGCAGGAGTTGGCCATTCGGCCCTTTGAGCCTGCACCGCCATTCAATATGACCATGGCTGATCATCCAAAATCAGTATCCCGTTCTGGCTTTTTCCCCATATCCTTTGCTTCCCTTAGCCCTAAGAGCTAAATCTAAAGGGGCTGCCCCACTTAGGCGATTTTTCAGCGGACTGCCGGTGACTGTCAAGTTGCCGGCAGTCGCCTGAAAAACCGGGAACTGGAACGGCGACTGTCAGAGTGGAACACACACACGCACACGCACACACAGACACAGGCACATGCACACACACACACACACACACACACGCGACCACATTGCAAAGGCGGGGGCCAGGGCAAGCGGGGGCAGCGCTGTCTGAAATTCACACGGTGCAAAGCCAAGGTTATACAGACACACACCACGGAGAACAGGAAGGTTAAGACGACTAGTACAGTGTATGGTAAGTCCTTTAAAAGCGGGGGGAGGGGGGGGGGGAAGAAGGGGGTAGAGACACTTTAAAGAAGCCAGACATCTTTTAATAAGCCAGAGATACACAGCTGTGATATTCGGCGGGCATTCAACATTACCGGTCGTTTATCCTTGGTTCTGAAAACTCGTGCTTACGTTTTTTTCCCCAATGAGCCAATGAAAATGCCCGGTCAGCAAAGGCGATTAACTAAAACTACCTACGACTACCTTGACTAGCTACAACTACATGGCGACCCCACTACAACTGCACCTATGACTACAGAATTATCGATTATCTCCATGGCGACCAATTTTTGGTCGCAGAAAATTTTGCAACATGTTGAAAAATTTGTGGCGACCACACTGAGGCCGTGACTAGTTCCCAGAATGAATGAATGAATGAATCTCTTTATTGTCATTGCACATGGTACAACGAAATTTAAAAGTCAATCCCACGGTGCGATTCACAAGAGCAATTTTAAATATATAAGAAAAGGTAAAAATATATACATATAAAAAAAAATTACAGATAAATAACAATAGCAGCTGAATGCAGGAACTCCTCGCGACCATGAAGGAGACTCACCAGAGACCACCAGCGAACATGTGGCAATCATGTGGCGAGTGCAGAGTCTCCTGCACTCGCCTAAAAAGTCACCTAAGTGTGACAGGCCCTTTACTCTCTCTTGAAAACCCCCCGTGAATTGGCATCCACTGCCTTCTGTGGCAGAGAATTCCACAGATTCACAACTCTCTGGGTACACTGTGAGTGGTTCGCGAGATGGAAACTGAGGACCTGATGGACTCCCCGTGATACTAGAAGGCTTTCCTGCAAAATCTTCTTAATGCTCAGAGACACATATTAATAATAATAATAATAATGGATGGGATTTATATAGCGCCTTTCTAATACTCAAGGCGCTTTACATCGCATTATTCATTCACTCCTCAGTCACACTCGGTGGTGGTAAGCTACTTCTGTAGCCACAGCTGCCCTGGGGCAGACTGACGGAAGCGTGGCTGCCAATCTGCGCCTACGGCCCCTCCGACCACCACCAATCACTCACACACATTCACTCACATTCACACACAGGCAAAGGTGGGTGAAGTGTCTTGCCCAAGGACACAACGACAGTATGCACTCCAAGCGGGATTTAAACAATTGATGTGCGCATAAATAACAAAATATATCATGTTTAAAATTAAAAGTAATGAATTTATTTATTTGCAATGTATTTAGCCTTGGGCGTTAATTATAAAAAAGTCTTTGTAATTTTCATAGTGAACATTTTTTAAATTAAAAAGATACATATCAATTCATAATGCAACATACGTAAGGTATACTGTATTCGACTAGTGATAATTGACGCTACATATACACCAAACAATACATAAAAGAGCAAAGAAATCTCGTAAACAACAGATCAGATTCTGCCATTGCTTGTCATGAATGTTGTGGACAATTAAGCAGCATTAGAGGTGTAGCATTTAAATGCACGGGACAGGACTGAAATATTTGTATTCATATTTGGCCAGCGGTGTTGAGTTGATGACACATTTGAGCCTCCTGCTGATATCCTCTTTGTAAGCCAGTCTACAAGAAAGTCTGAGAACCATGGATACAGTAATGGCTGCTTTCCACTCAAACCACACTGTACACGAGTGCCATCGAGTCGTACACACGTACAACAGGTAATGCAAAGATAAAAATCCCGGAAGCAGAATTTTGTGTTACAGCTTGATAACATTATAGTTACAGAGAAAGTGCACATTAGAAAAGGTGCGAGGCCCACAATGAGGTAGGTTGGAAGATCAAGACTATACCGAGAAGAAAAGACACAAAATGTTAGAATAACTCAGCGGGCC
The DNA here is from genome assembly GCF_010909765.2 of Amblyraja radiata. Lineage (NCBI taxonomy): Eukaryota > Metazoa > Chordata > Chondrichthyes > Rajiformes > Rajidae > Amblyraja > Amblyraja radiata. The sequence continues at coordinate 24,090,683 of NC_045959.1, read as the reverse complement.
AGACAGTATTTCTGGAGAACATGGATAGGTGACGTTTCAGATTGAGCCCGCTCTTCAGACTAATTGTAAGGGGAGGGGAAGCTGGAAGAGGGCAGGGGAAGGACAAAGCCTGACAAGTGAGAGCTTGTTACAGGTAATGGAAGAGGCGGTTGTTGATAGGCAGATCCTTGACACCATAACCTAGCTTGGCTCAGTTTTTAGATTAGACATAGAGCATGAAGAACAATCGGCTCATCCAATCTATGCCGACAATTGATCAGCCTTTCACACACATTCGATGTGATCCCACTCTCTCTTATCCATTCCCTGCGTGTTAGGGGCAATTTTCCAGAGGCTAATTAACCTCCAAACCTGCAGGACTTTGGGATGTGAGAGGAAACTGGAGCACCTGGAGAAAATCTACGCTCCCATTGAGAATACATCTAAACTAATCATAGCACCCAAGACAGTTTATGGGAGGGTCTTTTAGTTATCTGATAAAGGATGAAGATCTGTGGGGAAGAAGCTGTTCCTGGGAGGCAGGGGTAGGGGGGGGGGGGTGACATGGGGCAATGATATAGCCCACTGTGAGACTGAACTGGAACTCCTACAGCCCGGCTGCCCAACCCACACTAATGGGACGAGCAACTGTTGTAATCATGTCAATATGCCACCATTTCACCTTGCAGCATCTGAAGGAGTGGGTTGCGATCCAGAGTGAGTCAGGTGACCCGCTGAAGAGAGACAGCGCGATCGAGATGGTCCATGTTGTTGGGGAGGCGATCAAACGTCTGGGAGGATCTGTCGAATTAGCGGATGTGGGCAGTGAAGAGGTAAGTCCAATGCAAGCATTATCGTGAGTCAAGAGTGTTTTATAGTCGCATGTCCCAAAACTGAACAAAAAATATACTACTTGCAGCAGCACAACAGATATATAAACATAGTCCTCTGTAAAAGCCATAATAAACGCCAAAGAAAACTTATCTAAATATAAATAATAGGCAATAATAGTGCAAAAATAATGTCCACAAGTCTATTTTGTTCGGAGCCTATTTGGAGGTTGAAGTGTTTAATAGCCTGATGGTTGTAGGGAAGATGCAATGGGTAATGGTGTAGAAATGATGGCCAACCTCTAGGGTGCCAGACATTAGATGAGGATATGACCAACTCTGTCTCTCTCTCTCACTCTCTCTAATCCCATTGCTGAGTGCACCATTTTTTATAAAGATCCAGGATGTGGATTGTTGGAAATGTTCATGACAGCTGCCAATGACTGGTGGTAATAAAATCTGCTGTCCTCACCAGGTGCAGGCTATATGCAACTCCAGGCCTGCATGGGACTGGTGTTGGATTGCTTTATTATTGTCATGTGTACCGAGATAAATGAAAAACATTATTTTGCAGGCTAAACAGGCAAATCATACCATACTTGAATGCAATCATACCATAAATACATGCAGCAGGTAGAAAGGAATCAGAGTGCAGGATATAGTTTGACAGCTACAGAGAAAGTACAGATAAAATAAAATAGTGCAAGGGTCACAACAAGGTAGGTTGGAAGATTGGGAATGCACCTGAGAGGTTCAAGAGTTTGATAACATCGGGGAAGAAGCTATTCTTGAATCTGGTGATATCAAACTGTTGTATCTTCTGTCCGACGGGAGAGGGGAGAAGAGAGAATGTCAGGGGGGGGGGGGGGAGGAGTTCTTGATTATGTTGGCTACACACCTGAGAGAGTGTGAAATGCAGATGAGGTTGATGGGAGCTGCGGTGGGGTGTTTGTGTGATGGACCACGATTGTTGACACATAACACACTAACACAACATGCTCCAGTGGATGTAAATCAACTATATCTGTATTTCAGGGGGATAAAAAAGATAGATGGAGCACATGCAAGAGAAAGGTTGGAAGGCTGCGACAAAGGATTCAATGCCAATTTGCTAAAGGAAGGAAGTCATTAAACTGGAACGGATGCCAAATAGATTTATGAGGAAGTTACTGGGTCTGGGGGACTTGAGCTAGAATGAGAGGCTTGATCATTGTGCATGAGGCAAAAGGGTGACCTAGTAGAAGTTTATAATATCATGAGGGGCATAAAGAAGGTTAATAGACACTGCCTTTTTCAGTGAACACCAGAGGGCTATAGATTTAAGGATTAAAGAGGCAGTGTTTAAAAGGGTGAGGAAGGTGGTGCCTGTATGGAACAAACTGCCAGAGGAAGTGGTTGTGAACAGGTATGATTTTAACATTTAAAAGATACATGGACAGGTACATGGTGGGAAATGGGTTATGAGCAGGAAAGTGAGACAAGTTTGTTTAGACAACTAGGTTGGCATGGACAAGTGGGGTCAAGAGACCTGTTTCTATGCTCCATAGATCTATAACCAAATGGCATTACCCTCTACTGTTCGTTTGTTGTAACTAAATAAAGAGATGTAAGGTTGTTGCCCTTTTGATTTAAATCTTTGTTGCCAGGACAAGTGGAAATTTGATTCTGGACTCAAGTGGTCAGAAAATGGTTAGGAAATGAGACAGGTCCGGTGGCGGAGGTATGTCTTGGGGAACACTTCGGGTCCAGTGATCACAATACCATTAGTTTCAATATAATTATGGAGAGGGTCAGAACTGGACCTAGGGTTGAGATTTTTGATTGGAGAAAGGCTAACTTTGAGGAGATGCGAAAGGATTTAAAAGGAGTGAATTGGGACATTTTGTTTGATGGGAAGGATGTGGAGGAGAAATGGAGGACATTTAAAGATGAAATTTTAAGAGTACAGAATCTTTATGTCCCTGTTCGGTTGAAAGAAAATAATAAAAATTGGAAAAAGTCATGGTTTTCAAGGGAAATTGGACACTTGGTTCAGAAAAAGAGAGAGATCTACAATAATTTTAGGCAGCATGGAGCAAATGAGGTGCTTGAGGAGTATAAAGAATGTAAAAAGAATCTTAAGAAAGAAATTAGAAAAGCTAAAAGAAGATGTGAGGTTGCTTTGGCAAGTAAGGTGAAAGTAAATCCAAAGGGTTTCTACAGTTATATTAATAGCAAAAGGATAACGAGGGATAAAATTGGTCCATTAGAGAGTCAGAGTGGACAGCTATCTGCAGAGCCAAATGAGATGGGGGAGATATTGAACAATTTCTTTTCTTCGATATTCACCAAGGAGAAGGATATTGAATTATGTGAGGTAAGGGAAACAAGTAGAGTAGCTATGGAAACTATGAGATTCAAAAAAGAGGAAGTACTGACATTTTTGAAAAATATAAAAGTGGATAAGTCTCCTGGTCCTGACAGGATATTCCCTAGGACATTGAGGGAAGTTAGTGTAGAAATAGCAGGGGCTATGACAGAAATATTTCAATTGTCATTAGAAACGGGAATAGTGCCGGAGGATTGGCGTACTCCGCATGTTGTTCCATTGTTTAAAAAGGGTTCTAAGAGTAAACCTAGCAATTATAGACCTGTTAGTTTGACGTCAGTGGTGGGCAAATTAATGGAAAGGATACTTAGAGATAATATATATAAGCATCTGGATAAACAGGGTATGATTAGGAACAGTCAACATGGATTTGTGCTTGGAAGGTCATGTTTGACTAATCTTCTTGAATTTTTTGAAGAGGTTACTCGGGAAATTGATGAGGGTAAAGCAGTGGATGTTGTCTATATGGACTTCAGTAAGGCCTTTGACAAGGTTCCGCATGGAAGGTTGGTTAAGAAGGTTCAATTGTTGGGTATTAATGGTGGAGTTGCAAGATGCATTCAACAGTGGCTGAATGGGAGATGCCAGAGAGTAATGGTGGATGGCTGTTCGTCAGGCTGGAGGCCGGTGACTAGTGGGGTGCCACAGGGATCTGTGTTGGGTCCACTGTTGTTTGTCATGTACATCAATGATCTGGATGATGGTGTGGTAAATTGGATTAGTAAGTATGCAGATGATACTAAGATAGGTGATGTTGTGGATAATGAAGTAGATTTTCAAAGTCTACAGAGAGATTTAGGCCATTTGGAAGAGTGGGCTGAAAGATGGCAGATGGAGTTTAATGCTGATAAGTGTGAGGTGCTACATCTTGGCAGGACAAATCAAAATAGGACGTACATGCTAAATGGTAGTGAATTGAGGAATGCAGTTGAACAGAGGGATCTAGGAATAACTGTGCACAGTTCCCTGAAGGTGGAATCTCATGTTGATAGGGTGGTAAAGAAAGCTTTTGGTGCGCTGGCCTTTATAAATCAGAGCATTGAGTATAGAAGTTGGGATGTAATGTTAAAATTGTACAAGGCATTGGTGAGGCCAATTCTGGAGTATGGTGTACAATTTTGGTCGCCTAATTATAGGAAGGATGTCAACAAAATAGAGAGAGTACAGAGGAGATTTACTAGAATGTTGCCTGGGTTTCAGCAACTAAGTTACAGAGAAAGGTTGAACAAGTTAGGTCTTTATTCTTTGGAGCGCAGAAGGTTAAGGGGGGACTTGATAGAGGTCTTTAAAATGATGAGAGGGATAGACAGAGTTGACGTGGATAAGCTTTTCCCATTGAGAGTAGGGAAGATTCAAACAAGAGGACATGACTTGAGAATTAAGGGACAGAAGTTTAGGGGTAACATGAGGTGGAACTTCTTTACTCAGAGAGTGGTAGCTGTGTGGAATGAGCTTCCAGTGGAAGTGGTGGAGGCAGGTTCGATTTTATCATTTAAAAATAAATTGGATAGGTATATGGACGGGAAAGGAATGGCGGGTTATGGTCTGAGTGCAGGTAGATGGGACTAGGGGAGAATAAGTGTTTGGCACGGACTAGAAGGGCCGAGTTGGCCTGTTTCCGTGCTGTGATTGTTATATGTTATATGGTTATAAAAGGCAGCGTTTCATTCAAAGATAACTTTACTTCATTGAAAGATAACTTTACTTTTCGACAACTTTACCAGTGAATATTTGCAATCTTTGCCAGAGGTTATTGTAATGTTTTGTCCATCCTTTCCATAGCTTACCAACGGAAGAACCATTCCCTTGCCACCAGTGATTTTGGCTGAATTGGGAATGGATCCAAATAAAGCGACCATCTGTATATATGGACATCTTGATGTTCAAGCTGCAAGACTTGAGGATGGGTGGACAACTGACCCATATGTGTTGACTGAACGAGATGGTCAGTATCAGGCCTCCGTAAACCTCTACACTGAAAATTGGGTCTCCACACTGTATATTCTCAGTTTCCTTCCAGATAAATTTATTTTATTGTCCCTTTTGCTTTACTGGAGATAATTACAACCATATTCCTGTAATGGCAGTTGGACACCTAATTCACACCATGCCCCGCCAAGAATTCTCTTCAGAAAATCTCGGCTCAAATCTTTGACCTACAGCACTTTGATTGAAGAATTGTCACTCTTGTTTGACTCCCAGACCGAGCTCAAGTTCAAGTTCAAGTGAGTTTATTGTCATGTGTCCCTGATAGGACAATGAAATTCCTGCTTTGCTTCAGCACACAGAACATAGTAGGCATTTACTACAAAACAGATCAGTGTGTCCATATACCATAATATAAATATATACACTCATGAATAAATAAACTGATCAAGTGCAAATAACAGATAATGGGTTATTAATAATCAGAGTTTTGTCCGAGCCAGGTTTAATAGCCTGATGGCTGTGGGGAAGTAGCTATTCCTGAACCTGGTTGTTGCAGTCTTCATAGCTCCCCCCATCTCTATCTCCATGGTTTCTTCCAATCCGGAAGAATTGTCCAAAACAGGGGCTCATGGAAGGAGGTGAGTAACGGGGAAAGGAGGGCTTATGGTGGTGGGATATCCAGCAGGGAATCACCTCCTCCCCCTCCAAATGAACATTGAAAATGTTGCATAACCTGCAGTAATGGTGTGTCCCAGCAGCTGCACCTGCGCATTCCTCCAAAATCCAACCAATGTTGTCTTATGCATGTCCTTGTTCTGAGGTTGAGGCAATTCTGCTCCATGTCCCAATTATAATCACTGAAGAAGGGCTTCGGCCCGAAACATTGCCCATTTCCTTCACCCCATAGATGCTGCTGCACCCGCTGAGTTTCTCCAGCATTTTTGTCTACCTATAATCACTCTACCTTTGGTATCCGTCCCATCAATTCTGACATAGTCTCCTTAAAATGCTCTATACTTCAATCCCTCTCCTCCTTTAAAGCCTTGTACATGTTAGCTGTCCTAATAGTCATCCTCCAATGTCCCTGTAAAGGCACACTCCCTCATGGATTACTGCCAATTTGTATCTGACAGGTCAAATAACCTCTTCCACAGCATCCTTGTACAGGTACTCACTGAATATGATAATAATGATAATAAACTTAACCTGGTCATTGAATGGCTTAAACTATGTGAAATATTATTGGATAAGTGTGAAATATTATTGGACAAGTGTGATATATTATTGGATAACAACACAGTAAATCTTAAATGTGCTCCATCATTTAACAGGACGACAGATGGCACAATGGGCTAAGTGTTTGGCTGGCAACCTGAAGGTGGCCGGTTCGAATCCTGCTTGGAGTGTGTACTGTCGTTGTGTCCTTGGGCAAGACACTTCACCTACCTTTGCCTGGTACTAGAGACGGAAATTAGCTACTGATTGGCTACAATCTCGCATATTTACATGCAAAATGTTAATTAATATGAACTGTCCCTATAAACAAAACATTATTATTATTATTATCAAGTTGGTTTTCTTAATTTGTGTTTCATCCGTTAATTGACACTGTTTACTGAATCTAGGAGTGAAATTATGTTTCTTGCCTTTTAATATATTTTTCCTCACTGCTTGTAGGTAAACTTTACGGCCGTGGTGCCTCGGATGACAAGGGGCCAGTTCTGGCTTGGCTTCATGCAATTGAAGCATTTCAGAAACTGAAACAAGTAGGTAGCTCCCACGTAAACGGCTTGCGCGTAGAAATGAACTTAAAGATGAAAAGTAAAGATGTTCCAGTGAACATGACAGCATTAATAGACGCAATCTCAATCTGAAGATTTGCGAATAGAAGACCAAAATTGTTCACGTTGCATCTCAAAGAAATTGTAGAATTCCAAAGGTAGGATCCAGACAGCCACAAGTGAGCCAAAGGAAATCAGGGAATGTAAGGGAGTTTTGGGGTTTTGTGTTTGAGGTTAGTTTATTATCACGTGCACTGAGGTACAGTGAAAAACTTTTGTTGCGTGTTAACCAGTCAGCAGAAAGACGATACATGATTACAATCGACCAATCAACGGTGTACAGATACATATAACCATATAACAATTACAGCACGGAAACAGGCCATCTCGGCCCTACTAGTCCGTGCCGAACACTTATTTTCCCTTAGTCCCACCTGCCTGCACTCATACCATAACCCTCCATTCCCTTCTCATCCATATGCCTATCCAATTTATTTTTAAATGATTCCATCGAACCTGCCTCCACCACTTCCACCGGAAGCTCATTCCACACCGCTACCACTCTCTGAGTAAAGAAGTTCCCCCTCATGTTACCCCTAAACTTCTGTCCCTTAATTCTGAAGTCATGTCCTCTTGTTTGAATCTTCCCTATTCTCAAAGGGAAAAGCTTGTCCACATCAACTCTGTCTATCCCTCTCATCATTTTAAAGACCTCTATCAAGTCCCCCCTTAACCTTCTGCGCTCCAGAGAATAAAGACCTAACTTATTCAACCTTTCTCTGTAACTTAGTTGTTGAAACCCAGGCAACATTCTAGTAAATCTCCTCTGTACTCTCTCTATTTTGTTGACATCCTTCCTATAATTGGGCGACCAAAATTGTACATCATACTCCAGATTTGGTCTCACCAATGCCGTGTACAATTTTAACATTACATCCCAGCTTCTATACTCAATGCTCTGATTTATAAAGGCTAGCATACCAAAAGCTTTCTTTACCACCCTATCTATATGAGATTCCACCTTCAAGGAACTATGCACGGTTATTCCCAGATCCCTCTGTTCAACTGTATTCTTCAATTCCCTACCATTTACCATGTACGTCCTATTTTGATTTGTCCTGCCAAGGTGTAGCACCTCACATATATCAGCATTAAACTCCATCTGCCATCTTTCAGCCCATTCTTCCAAATGGCCTAAATCACTCTGTAGACTTTGGAAATCCTCTTCATTATCCACAACACACCCTATCTTGGTATCATCTGCATACTTACTAATCCAATTTACCACACCTTCGTCCAGATCATTGATGTACATGACAAACAACAAAGGACCCAACACAGATCCCTGAGTCACCCCACTAGTCACCTGCCTCCAACCCGACAAACAGCCATCCACCATTACCCTCTGGCGTCTCCCATTCAGCCACTGTTGAATCCATCTTGCTACTCCTGCATTTATACCCAACAGTTGAACCTTCTTAACCAACCTTCCATGGGGAACCTTGTCAAAGACCTTACTAAAGTCCATATAGACAACATCCACTGCTTTACCCTCATCAATTTCCCTAGTAACCTCTTCAAAAAATTCAAGAAGATTAGTCAAACATGACCTTCCAGGCACAAATCCTTGTTGACTGTTCCTAATCAGACCCTGTTTATCCAGATGCTTATATATTACATGATAAAGAGAATAATGTGAACACCGTTTAGTGCAAGAAAAACTCGGTAAAGTCCAATCAAAGATAGTCTGAAGGTCTCCAATGAGGTAGATAGTAGTTCAGGACTGCTCTCTAGTTGTGGTAGGATGATTCAGTTGCCTGATAACAGCTGGGAATAAACTGTGCCTGAATCTGGAGGTGTGCGTTTTCACACTTCTTTTTCTTTTGCCTGATGGCAGAGGGGAGTGACCAGGGTGAGACTCATCCTTGATTATGCTGGTGGCCTTGCCGAGGCAGCGTGAGGTATAAATAAAGTCAATGGAAGGGAGTTCAGTTTGTGTGATGGTCAGGGCTATGTCCACAATTCTCTGCAATTTATTGCGGTCTTGGATGGAGCTGTTCCCAAACCATGCTGTGATGCATCCCGATAAAATGTTTTCTAACAGTGCATCTGTAGAAATTGGTGAGAGTTGTTGGGGCCCTGCCGAACCCCCGAAGCCTTCTTTTTAAAATATTTTTATTAGAAGTAGACATATTATAAAGTATAGTTATATATTATAGTAAAAATACTTTTCATATACATCAGTCATACATTATTAAAATTTTCAATTATCAATTACTTCTGCTTCTAGTGTTTTTATTTTTTATAGAAAGAGAGAGAAAGAGAGGGTAGAAAGTTACAAATTAAAATAAACAGAAAAACAGAGGAGGTGGAATGGGTTACCTGTAATATGTCAATGGAGATAGGTTCGTAGATTATAAAGTATAGCTTTTCATCTGATCCTGAGTTCAAGTTTCAGTTGGGTCCTCGTGCTGTGCCAATCTATCCCTTCAGATAGTTAATGAATGGAGCCCAGATTTTATCGAAAATATCTTGTTTGTCCATTAAGACAAGTCTAATTATTTCTAAGTATAGGGTCTCCGACATTTCCGTAATCCACATATTAATTGTGGGGGTTGTAGGGCCTTTCCAAAATTTTAATATTAATTTTTTCCCGATTATTATACACTGTAGTCGAGGAAATTTCTTTGGTTTGTTGTGAGTGTTAAATTTTGTTCTGATATTCCAAGTATTATTAATTTTGTGTTTGGGTCCAGTTTTGTATTAATAACTTCTGAAGTTATTTCAAAAATATCAGTCCAGAAATGTTTAAGTTTTATACAGTTTGCAAACGTATGTGTTAAATTAGCCTCTAGATGTAGACATTTATCACAAATAGGTGAAATTTGTGGGAAGATTCTATTTAGTTTTATTTTAGAGTAGTGTAGTCTATGTAAGACCTTGAATTGTATTAAAGTATGTCTGGCATTTAATGAACATTGATGTATTTGTTGTAAACTTTCGTCCCAAATATCTTTCGTTATAGGATGACCTATTTCATTTTCCCATTTGTATCTATATGGTTCGGTCGGTGGTACCTCGTTGTTTAGTAGGGTGTTATAAATATAAGCTATTCGTTTTTCAGTATTAGGATGCTTGTTCAAACATTCATCAAGAATTTCTGATTCCCTACTCCTGTAGACTTGTGTAGATTTAACATAATCTCTAATTTGTAGATATCTGAAGAAATTATTTGAGTGCAGTCCATAATTCTGTTGTAACTCTTGAAATGAAAGAAAAGTGCCTTTCCCATACAGATGTCCAATATTTTTGATTCCATAATTTTTCCATTGTGTGAAACCTTTGTCCATAAAGGATGATTTGAATGAAGGATTATTTACAATGGGAAGGCATAGTGGTATATGACCTTGGCATTGAAGGTTCTGCACTCAGCTGGCTCCGTTCCTACCTTTCCAACAGATCCCACTTCATCTCTCTCCACAACCACACCTCTGCCACAGCCGCAGTCACTCAAGGCGTTCCCCAAGGCTCCGTACTCGGCCCCCTCCTCTTCATCATCTACATCCTCCCCCTTGGTCAGATATTCCGCCACTTCAATCTGGACTTCCACTGTTACGCTGATGACACCCAGATTTACCTTGGCACCAAATCCCCCCACAACCCCCCCCCCCCCTCTCCCATATGAACTCCTGTTTGTCAGCTATAAAAACCTGGATGCAACATAATTTCCTCAAACTCAACAGAGATAAGACAGAATTCCTCCTCATAGGCTCCAAAGCCACACTCAGCAAAATCAATAACCCCACTCTCACCATCGACGGCACCACTGTGTCCCCATCTCCCCAGGCCCGCAACCTTGGCGTGATCTTTGATTCCACCCTCTCCCTTGAGCCTCACATCCGCCATGTCATTAAAACCTCCTTCTTTCATCTCCGCAACATCGCCAAACTCAGACCCTCTCTCACACCGCCCGCTGCTGAAAGACTCATCCATGCCTTCATCTCCTCCCGACTGGACTATTGCAACTCACTTCTCCTTGGCATCAGCTCCACCTACATCAACCGACTCCAACTGGTCCAGAACGCAGCCGCCCGACTCATCACCCATACCAAATCCTGGCATCACATCACTCCAGTCCTCAAACAACTTCACTGGCTTCCCATCTCCCACCGGATCACCTACAAAATCCTGATCCTCACCTACAAAGCCCTCCACCATCTGGCCCCCCCATATCTCATTGACCTCCTCTCCCCCTACCAACCCTCACGGTCCCTCAGATCCACATCAGCCGGTCTCCTCTCCATCCACAAGTCCAACCTCCGCAGTTTTGGGGACAGAGCCTTCTCCAGGGCAGCTCCCAGGCTCTGGAACTCCCTCCCCCAACTGATCCGCAATTCCGTGTCCCTCACCATCTTCCAGTCCCGCCTCAAGACCCATCTCTTCACCTCTGCCTATCCTTAGCCCCCCTTTTCATCTGTGCATTAATTGCCTCATACTGTGTTTTGTATTGAATTCTGTCTTTACTTTGTGTACTAGTCATGTCTCTACTATTTATTTCATTCCCCTTACATGTTTTTCCTCTACATGCTCAATTTTTGTAAGGTGTCCTTGAGACTCTTGAAAGGCGCCCATAAATAAAATTTATTATTATTATTATTATTATATTATTCAATTTTAAATCTTTTTTTATTTGTTTCCAAATTCGTATTCCACTATGTATTATGGGGTTTTCTTTATAGGTTTTTTTGTGCAGTTTTGTGGGGGCAAATATGATTAGTGATTTAGTGGTTTCTTGGAATTTTAGTGTTCAGTGTTTTATAGCCGATAAAGTTTTGCAACCTAATGAGAGGGCAGCTGGGGCTTGAGTGTAATATTTCATCTGGAAGACAGCACTTCCAACAGTGCAGCCCTTCTTCAGCATCTCACATAGTCAAGAGTCAATTCTTGATTTCTGTGCTCAGCTCTCTGGCGTGTGACTTGAACCCAGGGGTGGGGGTGGGGGTGGGGTGCTAATGGCCATAGGTTTAGGGTGGAAGGGGAAACAATTAAAGCCGACCCTAGGGGCGACTTTTTCACGTACAGGATGGTTGGCATGTGGAGCGAGCTGCCAGAGAAAGTGGTAGAATTGGGGACAATTGCAGAGTATATAAGGTATTTAGACACGTACATGGATTGGGAAGGTTTTGAATAATACAGGCTAAATGCAGGCAAATGGACATCGTGGGGTGTAGGGCCTGTTTCCGCACTATACAGTGCCCGCCATAATGTTTGGGACAAAGACCCATCAATTATTCATTTGCCTCTGTACTCCACAATTTGAGATTTGTAATATAAAAAAATCACATGTGGTTAAAATGCACATTGTCAGATTTTAATAAAAGCCATTTTTATACATTTTGGTTTAACCATATGAAATTACAGCAGTGTTTATAAATAATATCCCCCCCCCCCCCCCCCCCCCCCCCCGCATTTCAGGGCACCATAATGTTTGGGACACATCAATGTCATGTTTAGTATTTTGTTGCATATCCTTTGCATGCAATGACTGCTTGAAGTCTGCAATTCATGGACATCACCAGTTGCTGGGTGTCTTCTCCGGTGATGCTCTGCCAGGCCTGTATTGCAGCCATCTTTAGCTTATGCTTGTTTTGGGGGCTAGTTCCCTTCAGCTTTCTCATCAGCATATAAAAGGCATGCTCAATTGGCCACATAAGAATTTACCATTTTTTATCTTTGAAAAACTCCTTTGTTGCTTTAGCAGTATGTTTGGGATCATTGTCTTGTTGTAGAATGAACTGCTGGCCAATGAGTTTTGAGTCATTTGTTTGAACTTGAGCAGATAGGATGTGTCTATGCACTTCAGAATTCATTAAGCTACGGACATAAGCAGTTGTATCATCAATGGAGAAAAGTGAGCCATTACCTTCAGCAGCCATACATGCCCAGGCCATAACACCCCACCAACGTGTTTCACAGATGAGGTGGTATGCTTTGGATCTTGGGCAGTTCCTTCTCTCCTCCATCACTTTGCTCTTGCCATCAACTATAAGTTAATCTTTATCTCATCTGTTCACAAGACCTTTTTCCAGAACTGTGATTGCTCTTTTAAGTATTTCTTGGCAAACTGTAACCTGGCCATCCTATATTTGCAACTAACCAGTGGTTTGCATCTTGCAGTGTAGCCTCTTTATTTCTGTTCATGAAGTCTTCTGCGGACAGTGGTCATTGACAAATCCACACCTGACTCCTGAAGAGTGTTTCTGATCTGTCGGACAGGTGTTTGGGGATTTTTCCTTATTATAGAGAGAATTCTTCTGTAATAAGCTGTGGGTCTGCCAGTCCCTTTGTGATTAGTAAGCTCACCAGTGCTCTCTTTCTTCTTAGTGATGTTCCAAACAGTTGATTTTGGTAAGCCTAAGGTTTGGCTGATGTCTCGAACAGTTTTATTCTTGTTTCTCAGTCTTGTAATGGCTGCTTTGGTACAACTTTGGTCCTCATGTTGATAAACAGCAATAAAAGTTTCCAAAGTTGATGGAAAGACTGGAGGAAAGACTAGGTGCTGAGAGCTCTCTTATACCCGCATTAAGGAGGCAATTAAACACACCTGAGCAATTACAAACGCCTGTGAAGCCATGTGTCACAAACATTATGGTGCCCTGAAATGGGGGGACTATGTATAAACACAGCTGTAACTCCTACATGGTGAAACCAAAATGTATAAAAATGGCTGTTAATAAAATCTGACAATGTGCACTTTTTTTCTATTACAAATCTCAAATTGTGGAGTACAGAGGCAAATAAATAAATGATGGGTCTTTGTCCCAAACATTATGGAGGGCACAGTATAACTATAATTCTAACCTTCTGGCATTGAGATAAATGTACTCTCACTGACATCTGAAAAGAACCAAACTGGTGGAAAGTCCAATTCAGTCCATTCCCTTTCACGATCTTCACTGTTAAGAATAGTCACTGCTTTGCGTTGGTGGAAATATCTAAAATGATGAGCACCGATTTCTCAAGCCATTTGATGGGAATTGGGTCTGATCTGCTCAACAACAAACTCTGCTCTGCCTTTGTGCTCTGGGATTAATTGTTGACCTGCTTACTTAACACAAAGAGGCTGCGGCAGATTGTTATAAACCATTTCAGACCTGACTAATATATTTGGCTTTTCACAGGAAAATTATTTCAGCTTCCTGCTGCTGTACCAGAATATTTTTTCAGAGATACAGCATGGAAACATGCCCTTTGCGCACCCCAATCCACGCTGATTATTGCTCATCCATTCACATTAGCTTTATGTTTTCCCACTTTCACGGTGCACTCCCGGACACACTAGGTACACTTTTTGGTTCATAGCAACGATTAGCATTTCAGATTTATTGATCTGTATTAAGCTGAGACACCCAGATTGGAGGCCAGTTAGAAACATAGAAAATAGGAGTAGGTCATTCAGCCCTTCGAGCCTGCACCGCCATTCAATATGATCATGGCTGATCATCCAACTCAGTATCCTGTACCTACCTTCTCTCCATACCCCCTGATCCCTTTAGCCACAAGGGCCACATCTAACTCCCTCTTAAATATAGCCAATGAACTGGCCTCAACTACCTTCTGTGGCAGAGAATTCCAGAGATTCACCACTCTCTGTGTGAAAAATGTTTTTGTCATCTCGGTCCTAAAAGACGTCCCCCTTATCCTTAAACTGTGACCCCTCGTTCTGGACCACCCCAACATCGGGAACAATCTTCCTGCATCTAGCCTGTCCAACCCCTTAAGAATTGTGTACGTTTCTATAAGATCCCCCCTCAATCTTCTAAATTCTAGCGAGTACAAGCCGAGTCTATCCAGTATTTCTTCATATGAAAGTCCTGACATCCCAGGAATCAGTCAGGTGAGCCTTCTCTGCACTCCCTCTATGGCAAGAATGTCTTTCCTCAGATTCGGAGACCAAAACTGTACGCAACACTCCAGCTGTGGTCTCACCAAGACCCTGTACATCTGCAGTAGAACCTCCCTGCCCCTATACTCAAATCTTTTTGCTATGAGTTGTGAAAACTGATGGTACAAACCCCAAAACCATGAGGCTCCTGCAGAATAGCCAAAGGTAACGGATGTAAAAAACTATTTGTGATCATTGGAAAATGCTGAGGGTGCTGGGAAGACCATTGGGGATTAGTGTGATGCCCCCAGTGTACTATGGAGCAGGACTTGCAGGTATTGAGTATTATTTGTTCACTCCTGTAATTCTGCTTTTCTTTCAGGAACTGCCAGTGAATTTGAAGTTTATTTTTGAAGCTATGGAGGAATCTGGATCAAAGGGGCTCGAGAAACTCTTGATTGAGAGAAATGCAACCTTTTTTTCCAATGTGGACTACATCGTAATATCGGATAGTGGGTGGCTCAGCTCAAAACCAGTCCTGACTTACGGTACTCGAGGACTCTGCTATTTCTTTGTAGAGGTACTGAGTCAAATTAACAACCTGATCCCAAGGACAGAACATTGGTTTGATGTTTAGAAGCTGTCAATGCTAAGATTTTGTTTTGAATTTGGAGGGTGGAATGTGGGTGACACTGGGAAATTATTTCCTCTGTAAAATTGCTCCTGGGCATCTGGTAGTAAGCTACCTTCTTGACTCCTTGCAGTCCTTCAGGTGAAGTTGCTCCAACAGTGCTGTTGGAGAGGGAATTCCAGGATTAAAGCTCGACAATGATGAAGCACCAACAATGTATTTCCGGCACAGGAATGTGGGTGGGATTGGGAAACAGCGTATTTTGTGGGGTGTACACGGCAGCCATGGTGTGTGCGGAGGAGGGAGTGAACGTATTGTTGGACTTCTGGATGGTGTTGAGCTTGAGTGTTGCTGGACTTGCAGTCATCCAGGCAAGCTCAGAGCGCGCACATTATAACGTCGACATCCTTGCAGAAAGCTCATTGTCTCCCATCTGATCTTGTAGCTGCAGTATTTATGAACTGACCACAATGTGGATATTAGGAGAATCTGTTAAACTTCAGAGAAACAGCGGGAAAATAGGTCCTTCGGCCCACTGAGGCCACACCAACCAGTGATCACCTCATAAACTAGCGCTATTCTACACACTAGGGACAATTTACAATTTTGATTTACCGAAGCCAATTAACCTACAAACCTGTGTAGGAAGAAACTGCAGATGCTGGTTTAAACCAAAGACAGACACAAAAAGCTGGAGTAACTCAGTGTGTCAGACAGCAACTCTGGAGAAAAGGAAAAGGTGACATTTTGGGTCAAGACCATTTTTCAGCCTGAAGAACTGCAACTGAAGAAGGGTCTCACCCAGAAATGTCACCTATTCCTTTTCTCCAGAGATGCTGTCTGACCCGTTGAGTTATGCCAGCTTTTTGTGTTAACCTACAAACCTGCACGTCTTTGTGATGTGGGAGGAAACTGGAGCACCCGGAGAAAACTCGTGTGACAATAGACAATAGGTGCAGGAGTAGGCCATTCGGCTCTTCGAGCCAGCACCGCCATTCAATGTGATCATCCCCAATCAGTACCCTGTTCCTGTCTTCCCATATCCCCAGACTCCGCTATCTTTCAGAGCCCTATCTAGCTCTCTCTTGAAAGTATCCAGAGAACTGGCCTCCACCGCCCTCTGAGGCAGAGAATTCCACAGACTCACAACTCTCTGTGTGAAAAAGTGTTTCCTCATCTCTGTTCTAAATGGCTTACTCCTTATTCTTAAACTGTGGCCCCAGTTCTGGACTCCCCCAACATCGGGAACATGTTTCCTGCCTCTTGTGTGTCCAAACCCTTAATAATCTTATATGTTTCAATAAGATCCCCTCTCATTCTTCTAAACTCCAAAGTATACAAACCCCGCTGCTCCATTCTCTCAGCATATGACAGTCCCGCCAACCCGGGAATTAACCTTGTAAACCTACGCTGCGCTCCCTCAAGAGCAAGAATGTCCTTCCTCAAATTAGGGGACCAAAACTGCACACAATACTCCAGGTGTGGTCTCACTAGGGCCCTGTACAACTGCAGAAGGACCTCTTTGTTCCTATACTCAACTCCTCTTGTTATGAAGGCCAATATGCCATTCGCTTTCTTCACAGCCTGCTGTACCTGCATGTTTTGTTTCATTGACCGATGAACAAGGACCCCCAGATCCCTTTAGACTTCCCTTTTTCCCAACTTGACACCATTTAGATAATAATCTGTCTTCCTGTTTTTGCTACCAAAGTGATCACAGGGAGAATGTAAAAACTCCATACAGACAGAACCCATAGTCTCTGGTGCTGTAAAGCAGCAGTTCTACCGCTGTGCCTCTGTGCGGTCCCTAAACATAGAACATATAACAGTAACAGGCCCTTCAACGTATGATGTCTGTGTCCACCATAATGCCTACTTAAACTAATGCCTTCTGCCTGCACGTGCTCCATATCCCCATCATCACCTGCATGTTCATGCGTAGATCTAAAAGCACCATTCTTGTATCCAAGACCATCCAAAGGCAGTGCGTTCCAGGTACCCATCCTCTTGTGTAATAAGCAGTCATTATAATGTAGAGAGTGTTCAAATGCTCTCCAGTAGGGGCATTTGTTGGCTGGCACTTATAATATGAATACTATTTGTCACTTACCAACCTACACCTTCATCTTATCTTATCATAGACCTTGCTGCCAGCTAATTAACTTAAATGTTTTTGAACGTTTTTTGGGCAATAATACGAAAGTTATTTTCTTTGCGTTTTCATTAGTTTCCACTCGTTGGAGATATTGGTGTGGCCCAATGACTTCTCATATTCCAGAATTTCAAATCTCCATCATCACGATCCAAGCCAAACTACAATGGCTTCTCATCTTGGAGCGTCAACTGTTTTCCCTTCTTCACCTTTAAGTATCTTCCGATCATCTTATATATACATGCACCTCCACTGTAGCCCCAGTGATTACCATCGACAGAATAAAGTGATGCATATCCCAATCCCACGGGCATCATGTGGTGCCTCAGATGGAGATCAGATACCTCCATTCTGCTGACCCTACAGCATCCTTGCACTTATCCTCCTTGCTCTCCCAATGCCAGCCAACGTTCTTCCTCCTTACCCAGGCACAATTACTTCTTCTGCTGCGCTTGAGAGCTTCCTCTACTTTTGCCTCCTTCAATTGTAATATAAATTTTCACTGTTATCAGCAGAGGTCCTGCTGCAGATAAATCTCACCTCTGCATTTTGTTTTGAAACACAGGTACAATGCGCAAAACAAGATTTGCACTCTGGACTCTACGGGGGGATGATACATGAGGCAATGAATGACCTTATTGCTCTCTTCGGTAAGACCGGATTTATGCATTGTTGTGCTTTAAAATGTGTTCTTAGCAGGGAGAGAAAAATAGAGAGAGGTTCACAGATAGCAGTGAAGAAATGACATAACCTGTGGCCGTATCATTCCCCACACTTGAGAGCAATACTGTGGCAGCTGCAGATCAATGTGGGAACGACTTGGAAATCCTTAGACTTGGAAAGAGTGGAGATGTGGAAAGACCAATCCATTGTTAGTTCAAATTTAGTCTAAATTTGGACTAAAGATAGATTAGAACTTAACCTTTTTGGGGAGGAGAATATGTGTCAGCTGAATGCTGGCAGCCGGGTATAATAATAACAAGATGAAACGTCTTCTAGCTCAAGGAGGCGGAGGTTTACGTTAAATATTGTTTGAAGATCTGTTTAGATTTTTAGAGATGTAGCATAAAAACAGGCCCTTTGGCGCATTCTGACTATCAATCACCCATTCACTCTAGTTCTCATCCACTCACACACTAGGGGCAATTTTATAGATTACCTACAACCCCACATGTCTTGGGTTGTGGGAGGAAACCGATGCACCCAAAGGAAACCCACGCGGTCACAGGGAGAATGTGCAAACTGCACACGGACAGCACCCAAATTCAGGATCAAACCCGGGTCTCTGACGCTGTGAGGCAGCAACTCTACCAGCTGCGCCACCTTGCCACTCTCCTATCTTCATCTTTGGGCACCTCGTGCCACAGGTGTGTACTGCCACTGTGTGGGGATGTCATACAGATTGATTCAAATTATACCATTCTGAAGGGGCTTAATTAGAAGAGCACAGGCGAGATCTATGCAAAGTTGAAAATATGCAAAGTTAAGAAACAATGTAAACAAGTTATTCACTGTTAAGTAAAGTGACAGCCCTAGTGATACAGCACAGGAATAGACTCTTCAGCCCATCGCCCATGCTGATTGATCATCAAGTACTCATCTACACGAATCCTATTTGTCCGCATTTGGTCTATAACCTTCTATGGTTCTTGGTTTCTTGGTCCTCCAAAATATTCCAAATGGAATTTAAACTGGAGGTGGTGAAGGGAGGGCTTAAGCCAGAAAGGGTTATTGGGAAGAAAGAGCTACTTTAAATTTAGTTGCATCTGGTTGGGTAACTATAGTTGGGTGGAGATTATTCCATGCTTTAATTGTGCGGGGGAAGAACGAATTGCTGTACACATCTGTCTTTGTAGCTGGGATCACAAATTGGATCGAATGCCCTCGTCTGCTCCTAATTGGTTTGGGTTTGGTGTAGGTCTTGTAGTCTATGTCGAGCTGACCATTTAACATTTTGTAAAAACAGGTCAAACGGTGAGCTTCACATTTTTCTTGGAGAGGGTTCCACCCCAGAGAATTCAGAAGTTTGGTGACACTCGCTTCTCTCTCATAGGTGTTAGTAACAAATCGAGCTGCCTGTCTTTGGACACGTTCGATGGAAGAAATGTTTTTATTTGTGTATGGGTCCCATGCTGCAACTGCGTAGTCCAAATGAGGTCTAACGAGGGTGAAGTGTAGCTTCTCCTTGACAGAAGTTGAACAATGATGAAAGTTGCGCCTCAGAAAGTTTAGGACACCTGTTGCTTTCACCGTTGCATGATGAGTCTGACCATTCCAACGCAGATCATTCTGCAATTTGATGCCAAGATACTTGGTTTGTTTGGATTCTTCAAGGGTGGCACCAAGTATGTTGTAAGATGTTTCTCCTGGATTCCTCTTTCTGGTGACACGCATGGTTTCACATTTGGAAGGGTTGGACTGCATGCCCCATTGTTGTGACCACTCAACCATAGTATAGAGATCCTTTTGGAGAGCATGTTCATCATCAGCTGACTTAATTGGACGGTACAGCAAACAATCATCAGCGAATAGTCTGGTCGTACTTGCAACTTTTTCATGGATGTCATTTATGTAAAGCAAAAATAGGTGTGGGCCAAGTACTGTGCCCTGAGGTGTACCACTCAACACTGGATGCCAATTGGAGCTCTTTCCGTTCACACACACACACACACGCTGAAGACGTTTTGTCAGGAAACTTAAGAAAGAATGCTTCAAGTGCTTGTCCAGATACATTTTAAATGTTGTGAGAATTCCTGCGTCCAACACTTTCTCAGGCAGAGTGTTCAAATTGGCTGCCATCCTCACGTAAAAATATTCCTCAGATCCTTTCTGTTCCTATTACACCTTAACACTGTGCTTCTAATTTTTGACGTCTTTGTCATGAGGAAATGTTTACCATTCATCCTATCTATGCCCCATCATAACTTTGTTTGCATCTCTCAGATCCACAGCCTCCTCCACTCCATGAGAACAAACTAATCCTGTCCAGTCTTTCATCATAACTTAACTGCTCCATCCCAGGCAACACCCTGCTGAATCTGTTCTGCATTCTCTCCAGTGCAATTGTGTCCTTCCTTTCACGAGGCATGTAATACTCAAGGTTTGTCCCAGCCAAGGTTTTATACATTTATACATGAGGTTTGTACTCTTTTATTTTATGCACTGGTTGAGAAAGGCTTGCACTCCATGTGTAATTATGTGTGCGTAATTTTTCTGTGTTGGGGTGGGAGGGGGAGAGAGAGGTGAAAATTTAAACAACTGGAGATACTGCATTTCTGAAACAAAATCAAACTCTGCTGGAAACACCCAGCAGTCAGTCAGCATCCGCTGAGAGAGAATAACAGAGACAACGTCTTGGGTTTTGCTTATTGGCTGTTGGTTGTGATCACCTCCACACATTTTGTATCGCTAAAGTCAATGGAATCAAATCCCAGGAGGGAAAACAGTTTGTGACTCTCACACCTGTTTCGTGCTCATGGTTCAGACTAACATCCAAGTGCAGCCCTAACCTGTTCATTCAATTGCAGGCAGCCTTGTGAATTCAACCGGTCACATCCTGATTCCTGACATCGATGCGGATGTTGTGCCCCTTACCAGCGAGGAGCTTCTCTTGTACGAAGCAATCGAATTTAATCCTGATCACTTCAAGGATAGTATTGGTGCCTCAAGACTCCGCCATGAAGCTAAGGTACATTGATAATAGACTTGCCAATGATGGACAGTGCAATTACAATGATAGAGATTTGATGGAATTGGGTATTTAGACTCTAGAGATACATTGTGGAAAGAAGCCCTTTGGCCCACTGAGTCTGCGCCGATGTCAGGACTTTCATATGAAGAAAGACTGGATAGCCTCGGCTTGTACTCGCTAGAATTTAGAAGATTGAGGGGGGGTCTTATAGAAACTTACAAAATTCTTAAGGGGTTGGACAGGTTAGATGCAGGAAGATTGATCCCGATGTTAGGAAAGTCCAGAACAAGGGGTCACAGTTTAAGGATAAGGGGGAAATCTTTTAGGACCAAGATGAGAAAAACATTTTTCACACAGAGAGTGGTGAATCTCTGGAATTCTCTGCCACAGAAGGTAGTTGAGGCCAGTTCATTGGCTATATTTAAGAGGGAGTTAGTTGTGGCCCTTGTGGCTAAAGGGATCAGGGGGTATGGAGAGAAGGCAGGTACAGGATACTGAGTGGATGATCAGCCATGATCATATTGAATGGTGGTGCAGGCTCGAAGGGCCGAATGGCCTACTCCTGTACCTATTTTCTATGTTTCTATGATCAGCATCACCCTGTACGCTAACACTATCCTACAGACAAGGGACAATTTTTACAATTTACCAAGCCCAATTAACCTACAAACCAATACATCTATGAAGTGTGAGGGGGGGGGGGGGGGGGTTTGTATATTCAAGCTTTGTATCTTCTGCCTAATGGGAGTGGGGGAAAGAGAAAATAACTGATGTTTAAATAGTCCTTGATTTTATTGGCCGCTATTCCGAGGCTGAGTGAAGTGTAGATGGAGTCGATTATGGGGGAGGCTGTTCTGTTGATGGGCTGGGCTATATTCACAATTCTCTGCCATTTCTCATAGTCTTGGGCAGAGTTGTTGCTAAACCTAGCTGTGATACATTCCAACAGATCTCTGCATCTGTAGATGTTGGGTAGAGGCGTTGGAGACATGCCGATCTTTAGTATTCTGCAGAAGTAAAGCCATTATTATGTTTTTAGTAAATGAGGAGCAAGGTTTGTTACTCCAATTATACAGGGCATTGGTGAGTCCAGACCTGGAGTACATTGAGCAGTTTTAATATCTGTATCTAAACAAGGATGCACTTCTTAGAAGAGATTTCAACAAAGAATCACCGGACAGATGCCTGGGCTGCTGGAATGGTTTTTGGGGATTGGGTTAACTATAATGAATTCAAAAGAATGAGGAGGAATCTCATTGAAATATATACAATTCTGACAGCTCGACAGATTGGATACAGCGAGGATCCTACCCTAAGCTGGGGAATTTAAAAAATGTGACTCCCCACAGTCTCAGGATAGAGTTTAAGACACTTGGTGCTGAAATTAGGAAAATATTCCTTCACTCCAAGGGTGGTGAACCTGTAGAATTATTTGACACAGTATGCTAAGGAGACCAAGTCACTGAATATAGCCAAGAAGGAGACAGGTAGATTTCCAGATACAAATGGCATCAAGGGATATGTGGAGACAATGGGATTATGGTGGTAGAATAGAGGATCAGCCATGGTTGAAGTTAATGGGGTAACAGGCCTGAAGGGTTGAATAGCTCTCTCTTGCTCCCATTTTCTATCCGCTTCTACACCACAGTAACAATGCCAGTTCTTTCAAATCTTTCTTGACCACATTCTTAGGAACACATCAGCTCCTAAAAATGCCTGAAGCTCCTCCCCTACAAATTTATCTCATCTACTGTGCAGGTTAAGCTTAGGGCAGTCTGCCACCAACCTGGAAATTATTCTTTGTTATAATTTTTATCTTAAGACTTATTAGAGTAGCTTTAAATTCAAGTCAGACTTAGAAACATAGAAAATAGGTGCAGGAGTAGGCTATTCGGCCCTTCGAGCCTGCACCGCCATTCAATATGATCATGGCTGATCATCCATGATGCAGACTTGTATGCACCTACTACATTCCTGCAGCAGCTCCATTGTAAATTTGTTAACCTTGTTATCAAACCCCTCCATAGTCCTTTTCTATGCCTCTCAGTATCATCCACCCCTCAGATTTTGTTATGCACACCTAGAATTCTGCACATTCCAGATTTTAACTTTCCGACCATTGATGGCTGTATCTCTAGATGCCAAGGTCCCAAGTTGTGGAATTCCCTCTGCTCCTCCCTGCCTCTACTTACCCCTTTATGATGCTCCTTATTATATTGTAACCTATGACCAAGCTTTTGGTGACCATCTCTAATATCTCCTTGTGCTGCTTAGTGCCATTTCATGTTTGCTTATGTCAAGCCCTTGGAGTGTTTCATTGCATTAAAAATCCTGTATTCATGCATTCTGTTGTTGAAGTAACCAAACCTGCTGCACAGGCAGCGAGCTTATTTAAAGTGCAATACGAGGTTTTCTGTGAATACTTGGATGTTGTGATATTAGGAGGACATACTTCTTCACCGGTGGAGATATCCGGCATTGTCGATTCACGGAATTGAAGGAGCTTTCTCGGGCCCTGGTGCCAAAACTGTTATCCCTGCAAAAGTGACGGGAAAGTTCTCGATTCGTTTAGTCCCCAACATGGATCCCAACGTGGTAAACCGTCAGGTAAATGCTGTGCTTGGATTGAAACTTGATTAACCTTCAGCAGTTTTGCGTAAGAGAACTTTCTCAACCTGTGTGGGAAAGGATGGATGAAAGAGAGGGAGAGTGAAAGAGGAGAAAGAGCAGAGAGTAAAGAAAGGAAGAAAACATGAGCGAATGTTGATGCATAAGACAAATTCTGTTCTGAAATTTCCCAGGTATGGGCTCAGAATTGGACACCAGATCTCTTCATCTCAAGAAGACCAGCTTCATGGACAGGCTGGTGCTTTAGTCTTCCGTGTGTGTGTGTGTGTGTGTGTGTGTGTGTGTGTGTGTGTGTGTGTGTGTGTGTGTGTGTGTGTGTGTGTGTGTGTAAAGGGGTTGGTCAGCAGGGGCGTGTGTGTGTGTGTGAAGGGGTTGGGCAGCAGGGGTGTGTGTGTGTGTTGGACAGCAGGGGCGTGTGTGTGTGTGTAGTGTGTGTGTGTGTGTGTGTGTTTGTGTGTTGGGCACAGGGGTGTGTGTGTGTGTGTGTGTGTGTGTGGGCAGCAGGGGCGTGTGCGTGTGTGTGTGCGTGTGCGTGTGTGTGTGCGTGTGTGCGTGTGTGTGGGCAACAGGGGCGTGTGTGTGTGGGCAGCAGGGGCGTGTGTATGCGTGTGCGTGTGCAGGGGGTTGGGCAGCAGGGGCGTGTGTGTATGTGTGTATGTGTGTGCGTGTGCGTGTGAAGGGGTTGGGCAGCAGGGGCGTGTGTGTATGCGTGTGCGTGTGAAGGGGTTGGGCAGCAGGGGCGAGGCATCTCACCAAGATCATTAAAGACATATAGGCATGTTCAATTGGTATATCCCTTCAAAAATGGTCAAACTTAAGTGCTTGTCCCACCTGCCTCCTAAATGTTAACTCCTTCATCTCAGGAACAACCTTCACTGCACTGGCTACAATGTAACATATCCTTCTTTAAATATGGAGACCATGTTGTACACTATAACCAAGTGTAGTCTTGTTAGTGTCATGTAAAACTACATTTAAACTTCCCTACTTTCATGCTCCATGCCCCTTGCAATAAAGGCCATCATTTCACCATCTTTCCTAATTACTTGTTGTGTTGGGATGTTGAATTTTTGTGTTTAATGATTCAGCACTTCCAAATCACTCTCTCCTCCAACGTTGTGTAGTTTCACTCCATTTAAATAAGAACTTGTTTTTTTTATTCTTCCTTCCAAATAGATAATCCCATATTTCCCACCTCTCCATCCAAGTTACCAATATACATTGAGACCTTTGTGCTGATCCATGAACACCCACCAGTTACTAGTTGCCAATCCAAAGATGACCTGTTAACACCAATTCTAGTTTCCGTCAGCTATTCCCTTTCCATGCTAATATATAACCACTCATCTTGTGCACTCCTGCTTTGTTCAATATCCTGATGTGTGGCACTAATGGAATGATTTCTGGAAATCCAAATACAATACAACTTAATGTACCTCCCTTAGCCATTCTGATTGTTACATCTTCAAAGAATTCTAACAATTTTGTTAAACAGAACTTCCCTTTCATTTAAGTCATGTTGTCTCTGCTTGACTGTCTTATGATTTTCTAAATGCCCTGCTGTTTCCTCCTTAATGATGGATTTCCCAATGTTAAACCGGCAGGCCTACATCTTACTGGTTTCTGCCTTCCTCCTTCCTTGAACAGTTTTCCAGTTTGCTCCACCACTCTCAAACCCACAAAACCCCTGTCTACTATTTTTTCTCAGTTTCATCTTAAAAGGAACAAAGAAGCCAGCCTTTTCACTCTTTCCTTTTTGTTATAACCATTCAGTTTTGGTGTTATCTTTGTCTTTCTTGTACCTTCTCCCATGGTTTCATTTTGCTTATTGCAATGTGGAGACTAGAATAGAAACCATACTCAAACATCCATACTATCTTTACATAACTTTTCCAATTTTCAGTCCTTTCCCTCCATCAATGACTACCTATGCTCATTTATTTAATGTTAATCTGCGCGTGCTTTTCGTGCTTTGTGTATCTATCTGATTTGATGAAGAGAATAATTGTAAATAATATTTGCTGTGTTGATTTCTGGATGTTTGCGCAAATGGAATTGCCAGTGCTAATTTAGCCTGATTTTTTATAGGTTACTGCATATCTCAACCAAGTATTTGCTGAACGCAGAAGTCCCAACAAGCTTCAAGTTTTCTCAAATGGTGGATCGAAAGCCTGGGTAGCTGAAGTCACTGACAAGCAGTACGCTGCTGGGCAAAGGGCCATCCGCAGAGGTTAGTGAATATTGTGGTCCAATGCAGGTCACAAGAGGATAAATGAAGAAGTGAGACTCAAGTATAACTTCAACTAATCTCTTGAAAGTAAAAGATCTCACGATAATATTTGTCAAACAACAGAGTCTTTTCAGTGTTTTATCCCCTTACCAACATTGTTAAAAGCTGATGTACAACCGCTGAATCAAAATAGCTGATGCAGTTACTGGGCTGATACTCCCAGTGCAGTACTGAGTGAATGTTGCATTGCCAGAGGAGCAGTTTTTAAATGTGAGTTCAGTGAGTTCTCTCTCAGGTGGATGTGAAAAATTCCACGACATTATTTGGGGAAGGGCAGGGATCATGTCCCTAGAGTTCCAGACAATGTATTTCCTTCAACTAAAACACTAAACGTGCGGATAGTCTTCATCACATTATTGATGTGGGATCTTGCTGTGCATTAATTGACTATTGCTAATGACAGTGACCACACTTCAAACAGTTCCATGCAAAGATCCTATAGAGGAGCAAGATAGACCACTCCTGCTAAATGCAATGGGCTGACGTGTAGTACGCAACCGAGTGGAACGTGGGCCTTTTTTTCATCCATTTCAGTAACCCGACCCAACCCGACCCGACCCGACTCGCAGTGTAATCAACGTTGCAGGGGAACAGTTTGTGTTCATAAATTATAATTCTGAAAATGAGGAGAAGATTTTTAACAAAGAACTTTTATTTTTACGAGGATGTTTCCGTAACCGGCTTCCGTCTCTGCACTAGTATCTTAGCTCCGCTATGGGATCTTTGGTGCGGAGACGGAAGCCGGTTACGGAAATGGGGCCGAAAATTACCTATGAATCTGCCCATGACCGTACTACGTATTTTTCGTCGAGTGATCTATCTTGCTTGCTATAGGATCTTTGGTTCCATTTCTTCAAACATTTCCTCTCTCCCATCCACCTCCCCACCCTAGTCATCCTACTACTTCCACTGTTCGCATCCTTGTATCCTTTCATTATCACCTCTTCCTCAGCCAACAATGGGCCATTTGGGGCTCCACCCTTCCTTGGTCCTCAGTTGCCACCGCTGCTTTTTTTCTGGTCTTTTCTTATCTCTAGTTCCCTCCTCTCTACTTTCAGTCTGAAGAAGTGTCCCCACCCGAAACATCACATCCTTATTCTTCGGAGATGCTACCTGACTTGCTGAGTTACTCCAGCATTTTGCGACTATCTTTGGTATAAACAAGCATGTGCAGTTCCTTTCTACACACCATGTCTTGGAATATTTCATTACCTTAAATGTGCAAATGGTCAATGCACTTAAGACAGTGGAATTGATTGTTGACTTTAGGAGAGCTCCCCCTCCCCTCCCCCCAGTCACCATCAACAACACCACACTCACATCTGTGGAGTCATTTAAGTTCTTGGGAACCATCATCCCCAAGGACCTCAAATGGGGGGGGCCACCATCTACTCCACAGTCAAAAAGGCACAACAGAGTGTGTACTTCCTGCGGCAGCTGAGGAAGCACAATCTGCCACAGGCAATGATGGTCCAATTCTATATGGCCATCGTAGAGTCTGTGCTCACCTTCTCCATCATGGTCTGGTTTGGCTCAGCCACCAAGCACGACATCCGGAGGCTGCAGCGAATCGTCCGATCAGCTGAGAAGGTTATTGGCTGCAACCTTCCCTCCATTGATGAACTGTACACTGCAAGGGCCAGGAAGCGAGCGGGCAAGATCATCTCTGACCCCTCTCACCCTGGCCACAAACTCTTTGAATCACTTCTCTCTGGAAGGCGACTCCGGGCTGTCAAAGTTGTCACAGCCAGACATAAAAACAACCTTTTTTCCACGAGTAGTAGCTCTACTCAATAACCTAAAATCTGTAGCCTCCTTTTGCTCTGGTATATTATTTAATTCACATGTTTAATCAATAATGTTTTATTATTAATGTTCAATGTTTTATGTGTCATTCCTAACTGTCACTGTATGTCATGTTGTCACTTGCGGGCGGAGCACCAAGGCAAATTCCTTGTATGTGAATACTTGGCCTATAAACTTATTCATTCATTCATTCATCACTATGGTAAAGCTGTTAAAAAGAATTACGTGCATTATCCTGTCTCAATTATGCCCCAAATGCAGTACCTTAGTGGAGGAGAACTGGGAGTGAGCTTGACACTTATCATAGCAAAATGTGATAATGCACAGCAGAAACTCTGTACGATTAATAACAAGGAACGTGTAAGAAAGAACTGCAGATGCTGGTTTAAAAAGGTAGACACAAAATGCTGGAGTAACTCAGCGGGTCAGGTAGTATCTGTCGAGAGAAGGAATGGGCGACGTTTCGGGTCGAGACTCTTCTTCAGACTGATTGGACTTCTTCAGTCTGATTGGACTGATCAGTCTGAGGAAGGGTCTCGACCCGAAACGTCATCCATCCATTCCTTCTCTCCAGAGATGCCGCCAGACCCACTGAGTTACTCCAGCATTTTATGTCTACCTAGCAACAAGGAACTGCAGATGCTGGTTTTACAAAGAAAGACACAAAATGTTGGTGTAACTCAGCGGGTCAGGCAGCATTTCTGGAGAACATGGATAGGTGATGTCTTGGGGTGAGACCTTTCTTCAGATTGTCTAAACTCTGTAGAAACTCTGGACTACCTGAAGAATTCTCACCACGCTGTAATGTTCTAATCGCTTGAATCCATACTCTTGCTGCCCTTTAGTAGCATTTCTTATCCAATGCCGTTTTATGAATATGCTTAAAGATGAGAATAGTATGCCACAGGTTGAACTCATTCTCACTATAAAGAGAAAGTAAACTAAATGCTTGCATCACTTTCATCAGAACATTTCTTTTGCAGTGTGGCCACTAATGAAATGCACGATATGCCGAGGCTAATTTATTTACCACAAAATTAGCCCCTGCAATGTGACAAGTTAACTAATTGCCACTGGATTGTTAGTTGATGGATACATATTGGGAACCCTCTGATCCTCTTCAAGATAACACAACAGAATTATTTATGTCTGCCTTATTTTCATCTGCACATCAGCACCTCCCACAGTGATGCTCTTCCCCGTGCAGTGACAGCCCAAGATTTCATGCTCAAGTCTCGGAGCGTTCTGATTTAAAGGCCAGAGGTGCTGTCCATAGACTCACAGTTGACACGTCAACGGAAACACCATTAATGCCATCACAGTCGGTGTCTATGAAACCTCCACCATTCCCTTGTCATTCTTGAGGGAAAGGAGCAGAGTCTTCCTATACTGGACTCGCTGAATGTCCCTATCCAGCTATCAAGCAAGTTAAACAATTAATCCAATAAAGACCCGTAGATACAAGATGTCGTTGATGCTTTACTGTATTCAACTGTGAAACTGTAACATACAAGCAGAAAAGGAAACAGCATATTTAGTTACGTTATACACTTGGTAAAGGAACATAAACTATGATGCCACCACCAAATACAGTGCTGTTGTGTTATGTGAGAAACCAGCCAGGGTACATGAAACATTCTTAACTTTGTTAATAATAACAATCCTGCTCAATAACGTTTATAGCATATAAAGATGCTGTTAACAAACATAATTACTCAAAGACATTGCGTCTAACAAATTCTGTGGGGTAGGATGGCGATAGATTACACACTGGGAATTACACTGTCTAAACACCATGAGGTACCCTCCCTGAGCTGAACTTCCTTGTTATGATAACTTCCTGTAACTCAACAGGAAACGCAACTCAAAGCTGTTGGAACCGGAATTTCCAGCAGGTGGCATTAATGCATGTAAACAGAATGCGGCCCAGCACACTTCCCGTAGATAATGATAACACCAATATCTCTAATACTGCTGGCAATGCGACTTTGACTGCAATGACGTACAGTGGTCAGATTTCTATGGACCTAACTGGAATAAAAATCCTACTTAATGTGCCGGTAAAGCCACAGCAAGTGAGATCTTTAATATTCCTGTTCATATCCTGTGCCTTTGCATAATGAACACTCTTGACTCTTTGCAACTTCTATGTAAGTTTTACTTGTCAAAGCTAGCTGAAACAGACAAGCACGTTGGAGACAAGAGATGGCAGATGCTGTAATCTTGTGGAGGAGCTCAGCAGGTCAGGCAACATCTGT
The DNA here is from genome assembly GCF_010909765.2 of Amblyraja radiata. NCBI lineage: Eukaryota > Metazoa > Chordata > Chondrichthyes > Rajiformes > Rajidae > Amblyraja > Amblyraja radiata. The sequence continues at coordinate 24,060,455 of NC_045959.1, read as the reverse complement.
GGAGGTACAGGAATGCTCGATGTTTCGGCGTTGGAACCCTGATCCAGAATCTTGACCCAAAACAGCGACCATCCCACTGTCTCTACAGGTACTGCCTGACCTTTTGAGATCCACCAGCAGTTTGCTTTTTAGCACAAGCATTCTGGACACAGGCTCCTGCTACAAACCTGCCCATGTGTTCCTGACCCCACTCTGGCCACACGCCGACCATTGATACTTCATCACTTCCCAGCACAAAACATAAATGCAATCCATTATCATTGTCCACAGGATCCACTGGCCACTACAGGGGAAGAGTAAGAAGGGACCCACAATGTTTACTAACATCCCCAGTAATGCACGGCCGATGTCATGAGTACATGGATCTATGGATTGTACGTCAGCGGACGATGAGGATTTAGTATATTGAAACGGTCCAGATCTTTGTATTGAATTCACATGTATAAATGCAATTCAGTATTGATAGTGAGGGAAGAAAGCACATTTCAGGATGGGAATCAGAAGCATTTCACTTGCTCACATTGCACTCTTTTCCATTTGTTGTATCCAAGTATTTGGAGTGGAAGCAGAGCTGATCCGAGAAGGAGGAACAATTCCCATTGCCAGGAGCCTGCAACAATCAACGCAGAAAAGTGTGCTGATGCTACCGATTGGTGGTGCTGGTGACGCCATACATTCTCAGGATGAAAGTATCAGCAGGTAACAAACTCAGCCACGATGCACTCTGCACAAGTCATTAATGGTGACAGCTGGTAGAATCGTTGCCTCATGTTCCAGCGACATGGGTTCGAATGAATGAATGAATGAATGAATGAATGAATGAATGAATGAATGAATGAATACGTTTATTGTCATTGAATCCAGGCCTTGGGAGTTGTCCATGTGGAGTTTGCACATTCGGCCATTTGGAAGAGTGGGCTGAAAGATGGCAGATGGAGTTTAATGCTGATAAGTGTGAGTGAGGTGCTACATCTTGGCAGGACAAATCAAAATAGGACGTACATGATAAATGGTAGCGAATTGAGGAATGCAGTTGAACAGAGGGATCTAGGAATAACTGTACATAGTTCCCTGAAGGTGGAATCTCATGTAGATAGGGTGGTAAAGAAAGCTTTTGGTGTGCTGGCCTTTATAAATCAGAGCATTGAGGATAGAAGTTGGGATGTAATGTTAAAATTGTACAAGGCATAGGTGAGGCCAATTCTGGATTATGGTGTACAATTTTGGTCGCCAAATTATAGGAAAGATGTCAACAAAATAGAGAGAGTACAGAGGAGATTTACTCGAATGTTGCCTGGGTTTCAGCACCTAAGTTACAGAGAAAGGTTGAACAAGTTTGGTCTTTATTCTTTGGAGTGCAGAGGTTAAGGGGGGACTTGATAGAGGTCTTTAAAATTATGAGAGGGATAGACAGAGTTGACAGAGTGGATAAGCTTTTTCCATTGAGAGTAGGGAAGCTTCAAACAAGAGGATATGATTTGAGAATTAAGGGACAAAAGTTTAGTGGTAACATGAGGGGGAACTTCTTTACTCAGAGAGTGGTAGCTGTGTGGAATGTGCTTCCAGTGGAAGTGGTGGAGGCAGGTTCAAGTTTATCATTTAAAAATAAACTGGATAGGTATATGGACGGGAAAGAAATGGAGGGTTATGGTCTGAGTGCAGGTAGATGGGACTAGGTGAAAGTAAGTGTTCGTCACGGACTAGAAGGGCCGAGATGGCCTGTTTCCATGCTGTAATTGTTATATGGTTATTCTAACTGTGACCATGTAGTCATCCTTCGGGTGCTCTGTTTTCTCTCACACTGCAAAGGCGGGCGAGTTGGTAGGTTAATTGGATGATGTAAATTGAACCAAGTATGTAGATGCAGTAGAATCTGGGTAGTGATGAAAAAGTGGGGACAGTAAGAAAAAATGGGTTTCATGTAGGATTATTGTGAACGCGTGGTTGGTGTGGACCTGGTAGGTTGAGGGGCTTGTTTATGTGCTGTATTTTTTGATGAGTCTATACTATGGAGATTTGGCACCAAAGTGAAAATGCAGTAGAGCATCAGTCTCACTGAAAGGCAGAACATGCTCAAGGAGGAGAGTTTATGGGCCTGTTCCACTTAGGTGACTGCAGGAGACTATGCAGTCGTCACATGGCCACCACATGTTCGTGGGTGGTTTCTGGGGAGTCGCCTTCATGGTCGTGAGGAGTTCCCACATTCTGGGAACTAGTTGCGGCCTCATTATGGTCATCGTGAATTTTTCAACATGTTGAAAAATTAGCGGCGACTAGAATGAAGCCGCCATGGAGTGTAGCGAGAATTCTCGAGCCGCAGGTGGGTCGCCAGGAGGTCCTAATGGGTTGCCAAGAGGTCGAAGGTTCTCGGAGGTTCCCGTAGGTTGTAGCCGGTGCTGACCTGTGAATTTCATTGGCTCATTGGGAAACAAAAAGGTAAGCAGTAGTTTTCAGAATCAAGAATAACCGACCGGTGATGTTAAATGTCCGCTGAGCTTCACAGCCGTGTATCTCTGGCTTCTTAAAAGTTGTCTCCACTCCTTCTCCCTCCTTCGCCTCCCCCCCCTCCCTCCTTTAAAGGACTTACATATACTGTGCTTTAGCCGTCTTTTTACAGTGCCACCCTTCCTGTTCATCGCAGTGTGTGTCTGTTTCACCTTGGCGTTGCACCCTATGAATATTTTAGACAGCGCTCCCCCGCTTGTCCTGTCCCCCACCTGCATAACGGGCTGGTGAAGGAAACGATGTGTTGTGTGTGCGTGTTCCACTCTGACAGTTGCCGTTCCAGTTGCCGGTTTTTCAGGCGACTGCCGGCAACTTGACAGTTGCCGGCAGTCCGCTGAAAAATCGCCTAAGTAGGACAGGCCCATTAGGAAGGATGAAGAAAGGAAAGGATTTGAAAATTATGAAGAGAGCTTTAAGTTTGGGTCATTGACATCTCTTGTGGGTCAATAGGCAAAGAGGAAATGTATTAAGCACACTTGATATGGGTTTGGGGTGGGAGATTGCAACCTTCACGTGGTCCGCTCTGTTTCAACGAATGCAATCAACTCGGCGTGCACAATCAAATAAGATCAAATAGAACAAGTCGTCGTACAATTTTAGGCTGTGCACGCCATACGCAAGAAGAAGAAGAAGAAGAAGAAGATATGGGTTTGAACATTTGCTGAATGTCCTTTAGTGCTGAACATAAATTATAATGTTTGTAATGAAATGTTTAATTGTCATTTATTTTTCAGAGACAACTACATTAATGGAACAAAGTTATTTGTGGCATATCTGGATGAGATTTCACAGCTTAAAGAACCACGGCCTACTTTGTAATCTATTGATCAAGTAGCCAAACTCATTATATAGCATATATTCACACAAGATTACCACTCCAGAACAAAAATAGAACTTCCCTGGGATAACATTTTAAATAGAATGGTAGTCAGAAACCAATGTTATCTGTTATCAAAATGAATCCTGCCGTATGAATTTAGAATTAAAAAAAATATTTTAACCATATAACCATATAACAATTATATTTGGAAAATACATACATTATCCTATGCATTTATATATCAATACCGTAATGTTTAGGAGGTTGCTGGTTCATAAATCCTGAAAGCGTGAAGAAGGAATCTGTCTTGGAAACATTAAACCCAATACCTGAATGGAGAAAGCATCTACTTTCACGATGGAAGTAAAGCAACATTATTTTTATTGTACGTAGTTTCTAACAAAAAATAAATCAGTTGCTTTTTGAATATCTGACAAAAACCATGTGGGTTTTCTCTAGGTGTTCTGGTTTCCTCCCACATCCTAAAACTTGCAGGTTTGTAGGTTAAATGGCTTCTGTAAATTGTCCCTCGTGTGTATAATGCAAAAGTGGGATAACAAAAAGATGGTGGATGGGTGATCGATGGTTAAAGTGGACTCGGTGGGCCGAAAGGAATATTTCCACATTATATCTCTATACGAAACTAAACTAAAAACAGTACTGAAATTATAGGGACCAGCCAACGTGTTTTTATTAGCCCCATGGAAAATAAGATGCTTCTTTGAATATTATTATGTCATCTAGAAATCGTGAAGCTATTGAGTGCTTGCCATTGTATTGGAAATGTAAGCCCACTTGTTTTGAAGTCTGAAGAAGGGTCTCGACCCGAAACGTTGCTTATTTCCTTCGCTCCATAGATGCTGCCTCACCCGCTGAGTTTCTCCACCATTTTAGTCTACCCACTTATTTTAGCTAGGTTATTAATCATCATATCTGGAATTTGAATGAGTAAATGCATCTCAAATCATACTGTTGCTTGAGTCTGCAATATCTTAGTTGCCCGAAGGTGTAGCTGACATTTACTATGTGAAGATTCTTACTATGATTTACTATTAAGTCTGCTCATTTACATTGGTCTGGTACTGTAGTGGTTGCTTTACTGGGATAAGTATTACAGGGACATGTACAGGGGCATTACAGGGACCACGAAAGGTAGGTGAGGAATTTAAATTCAGTTACTTAAGTACATTCTTAATGAAATGCGAGGATTGGTTACAGTGATGTTGGAATGACTGAATTACTGGTGAAAACAATAATTCACTAAAGCTATTTCAGGAGGAGAATCTACTAATCTGACATGCTCTGTTATATAGATTGCACCAGGTACTCAGCAAAACTATCAGTAGTTAGGAATGGTGATTAAATGGCAACATTACTCATGATTTACACATCAAAAGTATAAAATAATTGTCCAAGTAAAGTTGTAAAATTCAGTACAGTAAAGCTTCATTAATATGGGGCCCTCTGTGGTGATGTCAGATATTCTGGATTACTAGATGTTTTTTCAATTCATGCCCATTTGCAGTTTCTGTTTTTCACATGCTACATGGCGATGTGATACACTTTCCAGTAAACCTGGTGAACTTAAATGGTGTGGGAAATATACAAACACTTTAGACCCTGGCTCCCACCACAAATCCACCCGTATTCCCAACCCTCAGTGTTGTGGACCCCAACCCCAGCTCCAACTGCATTCCTGGACTCCAGTCCAAACTCAAGACTTAGCCGCACTCCAGACCACCTGTCCTGGCTGCTCATCTGGCTTGCGCACTGGAATAATTTCCCTGATTAATGAGTAAACCAAATGAAAACCATTGGGATCTCCGAACAACTGGATGTCGGGTTCAGGAGCTGTGGGACACAATGGATGGAAAGCAATGACATTTTCACAGTGTTCAAAAGTGATAATAAGACTAAAATGCTGGTGATGTTGGGGACCCAACAAAAAGTGGCACTGCAAGGCCACACATCAGTTACTGTGCAGCTTATCGATAGAGTAAAATGTTCCTTTGAGTACTATTGGCGTCAACAAGATCTTCAGCTAAGGTATGCTAAGCCTGTGGTCAGAAAAGTGAAAAAGTGAACAAGCGATGGCATTGAAAACCTACAGTCCTGCTTTGACTGCACTGATTAGAATGTGTTCAGGGAAGCAACACAAGCCTCGACGAATATACAGACACTGTGACATCATATGTCAGCTTTTGTGAGGACAGTTGCATTCCTACTAGGTTCAACAATGACAAGCCGTGGTTTACAGCAGAACTCAGACAGCTTCGATTGTCTAAAGATGAGGCCTATGGGCGCAGGGATGCAGACCTTTACAGGCAGGCCAAGTACAAGCTGAGAAGAGGGATCAGAGCTGCCAAGGAAATGTGCTCTGATAAGTTGAGGAGCAAGTTCTCAGCTAATGACTCTTCTTCAGTGTGGAAGGGCTTGCAAGAAATCACCAGCTACAAGAGGAAAACCCGTTGCTCCTTGGACAATCGGCAGGTGACCAACGACCTGAATGAGTTCTACAGCAGGTTTGATAGGCACCCTCTCCCCCAGCCACTTCTCCCACCCATATTCACACCTACTTACAGCCGGAGTCCTGTCCAAAGATCCTATAGCAAGCAAGATAGCCCACTTGACGAAAAAGACGTAGGTCATGGGTAATCTTCGGCCCCATTTCCATAACCAGCTTTCATCTCCGCCATCTTTGTCCGCCATAGCTGAGCACTAGTACGGAGACGGAAGCCGGTTACGGAAACATCCTCGTAAAAATCAAATATCTTTGGTAAAAATCTTCTCCTCATTTTCTCTTTGCCTTTCTGCCCCGTTAAAGAGACTCACTGACGGGGGGAAAGAGGGCGGGCATGAGATCCGAAGCTGAGAACAGACGGCCCTTCGGTTTCTTCCCCCCATCACGTTCGCTGACCGGCTCCCAAACCCTGGACCGGTCTGCTCTTCACTACTCCTCTACGTTGCTGACCGTCGGACATTTATTCCTCTTTATGCCAAAATGGCTGTGCTGGAACGGCTCTTTTGTTCGGCCCGCCCCAGTGCTGCAGCAGTTTGGTGGGGGTCGGGCTCGTACCCCAGTTCTTACTTTGATATTGAGCATCGATTTCCCTCATCAGAGAAACGTTCCTCTGGAGATCGAAAGGCAGAGATCGATTGAATCCAGTAGTCCTCCACATAGTTCACAGCGTGCAGCTGCTCCCCGTTCGCAGGTCTCAGCATCTTGCAATCTACATTTGTTATTTGTTGGGGCAGAAGGGGTGGGGAGCAGGCGGACTTTCCTTGGGCTACACTCGCTCGCTCACTCGGTCGGTTGGTGTAAGCCTCAGCCCCTCACTCTCGCTCACTCTGTCTTTCTCTTTTTGCGGAAAAAATAAACAACCAATTTTGAAAAGGCACAGCGGAGACAGAAAGAGGGAAGCGTGATTGGAAAGGTCTCCCCTTTTACACTGCCGTGTGGGCACAGCCGCTTTGCCCTCAGTGCCCCCTCCACCCTTGCACAGTCCGATCCCAATCCCGGGGCTTTGAATCCAAAAGAAAATTAACAGAATTATAATTTATTAACATATTAATCATTAACAAAAAATAACAGAATTATGAATCATGAATCTAACACTATATCACACACACAAACTGTTACCCCGCAATGCTGATTACACTGCGAGAGGGATATACAAAGTCGGGTCGGGTCGGGTTTCCTGAAATGGCCGACGAAAAGGCTGACATTCCGCTCCGTTGCGTACTACACGTCAGCCCATTGGTTTTAGCAGGAGTGCACTATCTTGCTTGCAATCGGATCTTTGCTCCTGTCTGCAAAGACTGGACCCTTCCCCACCCACTCCTCCACAAACCAAAACTTCACAACGACTTACAGCCTGACTCCAGTCTGCAAAGACTGGGCCCTTGTCCACTATCCACCCCCTCCTTGCTGCCCAACATCAGTCTGGCCACTTCACAATCACTAACAATAGCAATTGAGGAGGTGGAAAAACTGTTCAGGAGACAGAAAAGCCGGAAATCTCCAGGACCGGACAATGTTTTCCCCCTCTAACCTCAAGCTCTGTGCCGAACAACTGGCATCAGTCTACACAGACATTTTCAATCGGTACCTGTAAACCTGCACTGCCTATGTCTGCTTCTAAGTTTCCACTATTGTGGCGCCGTTGAGTATGGCTGCCTCGCCTGCAGCTGTTCATCCTTTCATCCTTTTTTATTTTTAGCCTGTCAAAAAGTTTTGTTTTGGAGGTATTTTAGTCTTTTTATGTGGGGGATGGGGGGGGGGAGGGGGAAACCGTTTTCTCAGTTTCTTCCTGGTCGAGGATGCGTCTATTCTGCGAGTCGCATCTTCACCCCCTCCTCGCGGCCTACCATCTGGATTGGCACGGCCTTTCCTGCCGGAGACCGGCCAGAGCTTCAGCTTCAGCAGCGGTGCAGCACTGAAGTACTATCGCGGAGTGGACGATGCCTTACTGGAATCGGCGTGTGGAGCTCCGGAGTGCTGGGACGGCCGATTTTAACACCGTGAGCTGTGGTCTGCGGAGCTTGCAGCCGTCGGCGGCGCTGATTTTAACAACGCGGGGCCCTGGGATCTTTCGCTGAGGATTGCCGTGTGGAGCTCCGCCCAGCTCAGCCTGTGGACTTCGGGAGCCGCGGTCTCCAGTAGGAAACGGCCGATTCGGAACTCCAGGCCGTTTTTCCGTTCCGACGCCGGACGACCATTGAACGACTTGTGCTGGCCCAGCTGAAACATATTACAAACCCCCTGTAGTATGCATACCAGGCCAATAGATCAGTGGATGATGCAGTCAACAAAAGGCCTACACTTCATCCTCCAGCATCTAGACCGCTAGGGGATCTATGCAAGGATTTTGTTTGTGGATTTTAGCTCTGCATTCAACACCATTGTGCCAGAGCTACTACACTCCAAACTCTCCCAGTCGACTGTGCCTGAACCCCTCTGTCAGTGGATCACCAACTTCCTGACAGAGAGGAAGCAGCATATGAGGCTGGGAAAGCTCATCTCGGACCCGCTGACCCTCAGCTTAGGAGCATCACAAGGCTGGGTACTCACCCCTCTCATTTACTCTCTCAACACCAACGACTACACCTCCAAAGACTCCTCTGTCAAGCTTCTCACTACCCCAGTGGCCTACCTTGGTTCTTGGTTACCATTTACTGTGTAGGTCCTGCCCTTGTTAGCCATCCCAAAATGCAACACCTCACACTTCTCTGTATTAAGTTCCATCAACCATTCCTCAGCCCACCTGTCTAATCGATCCAGGTCCTGCTGCAATCTTTCACAACCGTCTTCACTATCTCCAAAATCACTCACTTTTGTATCATCAGCAAATTTGCTAATCTTGCCCTGTATGTTCTCATCCAAAATCATTGATGTAGATGACAAACACTAATGGGCCCAGCACCGAACCCTGAGGCACACCACTAGTCACAGGCCTGAAATCTGAGAAGCACCATGGTGCCAGTTTGCTATCCATTCAGCTATCTCTCTTTGGATCCCATGCGATCTAACCTTCCAGACCAGCCTACCATGCGGAACCTTGTCAAATGCCTTACTGAAATCTATGTACACAACATCTACAGCTCTGCCCCCTTCGACCTTTTTGGTCATGTCTTCAAAAAATCAAACAGATTTGTGACACACGACTTTCCTTGTACAAAATCATGCTGACTATCCCTAATCAGCCTTTGCCCATCCAAATGCCTGTATAAACTATTCCTCAGAATACTCTCGAGTAAGAATTAACGTGATCTGCAAATTGGCCAAAAGACGATTGGAAAAGAGAAAACTGAACACTTTGTGGAAAGGCAATTGGATTGTTCCTTCGAAGTGCAGGGTTAGGGACAATTATAAATCTAAGTGCGACATCAGCGCTGAAACAAAAAGGGGACAGCTAGTGCAGGACATCATACAAGCCACTCATTAAGCTGTAATGTCATTGAAGGTCTGAACAATATTAGGGCAAATTAAACTCAAAACATTTAATATTTTTAATTGGTGCAAGGAGTTACCAACTCTGGGTGGCTGTGTTCCTGGAGGTTTATTGCTTCTGAACCACTGCCTATCATTTTCTTGCATTTGCTTTAGGTGACTGCAAATATGATTTGGACAGCGCACGCTGGGGAAAGCGGATGAGCTCAGCTAGAATTCTGCTGGGAATGCCACATGCCAAAGTGCTGAGATAACTTAGTTTCCTATAGTTTATCGAAGAATGGGCTTTATCTGATTTATGCAGAGGGTGTGGCCATAGATTAAAATCATCGAGCGTTCAATTATAGCTCTAATGTACTCCATTAAGCCGGGTGGATAGGATACTGACTGCAGTATTTAGGGTGTGAATGAACCTCTTGACATAGAAGCTCAACCAACCAACCACCAGGAGCACGTGTTCCTGGTCACGTGGGTGGGTGGGGGGCCGGGGTCACGTGGCCGCGCTCAGTGCCGTCTCCGCGCATGCTCAGACTGCTTCCGCGTGACATCGACCTGCTGCTACGGCGGGCCACTTGTGACCAAGTACGCTGCGAGCGGACGCCACATTCGCGCTCAGGTACGTGCAAATAACGAAACGATTTGATTTACTTTCGCAACCGCAAGCTTCGGAGCCGGTGCGCGGGCACTGCGGGTTCCGCGTTACCTCTGTGCGGCGGCGGCGGCGGCGGGGAGAGCGGGCGGCCCGATCCGAGGCTTTTTGGGCCTCTGCGCTGCCGTCATCGCAACCGCCGGGCAGCGGCCGTTGGTGCGGGGGCGGGGCCAGGCGCGGCGATGCTGCGCTCCGGTTGGTCGCTCCGCCCGTCACTCGCACCTACGTCAGCGCGCCCCTCCCCCCCGGCGCGGCACAACCAGGAAGTGGCTGCACGCCTGTCCAAATCATATGGCATCCAACTAAAGCAAACGCAAGAGGATGATAGTGCCCTTCAGGGAAGGTTCAGAAGCGAAATATTTCCAGGAACACAGCCAAGTAGACTTGGCAACACCATGCATCAATACCCAATATTGATAGGAGGAGCAAAGGAATGGTGGAGGTTCATTCACACCCTGAACACTGCAGTAAGGATCCTGTCCTGTCACTCGGCTTATTGGAGTCTACTAAAGCTATAATTGAACGCTCAATTATTTTAATCTATGGCCACACCGTGTGCTTAAATAAGATGTGGCCCATTCTTAAATTAACTAGACTGACTAAGTTATATCAGCACTTTGACATGTGGCATTCCCAGCAGAATTCTAGCTGTGCTCATCCGTTTCACCAGCGTGTATTATCCAAATCACCTTTACAATCACCTCCGTAAAGCGAATGCAAGAAAAAGATAGTCAGAGCCCTTCAGGGAATGTTTGTAAGCGATAAATCTCCAGGAATGCAAGTCTAAGATCTCAGTCTACTCCACGACTGAAGGGGGAGGAGTTGTACAGTTTGATAGCCACAGGGAAGATGGATCACCTGTGATGTTTTGTTGAGAATGGGGTTAGGAAGGAGAGATAGATCAGCCATGATTGAATTGCGGAGTAGACTTGATGGGCCGAATGGCCTAAATCTACTCTTATTCCTTATGACCAATTTAATTGATTGATTGATGTTGCAGCCTCCTTAAAATTGACCTGGGCAGCCTCTCAGCCGTGGCTGCTTCATCCGTGTTGTCATGCAGGGAACGCGCCAGGCAGTTTCGTGTAGAGTCGTGAGAGTTATGCAGCACCAAAACAGGCCTTTTGACCCAATTCACCCTGAGCTAGTTAAGCGCCTACATTTGGCCCATATTCGTCTAAATCTTTTCTATCCATGCACCTGGCCAAATTTCTTTTAAACGTAAATGTACCCAATTCCACCACCTCCACACCAGCTCGTACCATATACTGTGTGTACCAATCCCTGTCTGAAATTTTGCCCTTCGGGTTCCGTTCAAACCTTCTCACTCTCACCTTAAACCTATGTCCTCTAGTTTTAGATTCCTCTACCTTGGTAAAAAGATGATAACCATTCACCTTGATGATTTCATAAACTTCTTCAAGGTCGCCCTTCAGCTTCCTTCCCAAGGAAAATACTCCCAGCCAGTTTCTCCGCATTACTCAAGCCATCTGATCCTCCTACTATTCTTGTCAATAATTTCTGCTCCATTTGTAGATTAATCACATCGTCCCTGTGCTATATTGACCAGAACTGCATGCAATGCTCCCCGTATGGTCTCTCTAATGTCCTATACAGCTGTAACTGGACATCCCAACTCTTTCATTTAGTTTAGTTTAGAGATACAGCGTGGAAACAGGCTCTTCGGCCCACCGAGTCCGCACCAACCAGTGATCCCAGCACATAAACACTATCCTACACACACACTAGGGTCTAATTACACTTATACCAGCCAATTAACCTACAAACCAGTAAGTATTTGGTGTGTGGGAGGGAACCGATGATCTCCGAGAAACCCCTCAAGTGAAGAAAGTACAAACTCCATACAGGCAGCAGCCGTAGTAGGCAGGGCCGGCCTTAGGAGGTGCAGGGCCCAATTGGGAACAATTTTGGTGGGCCCTAGGTTCCCAGCCAAGGTCTGTCAGCCCTGTTATTTAGTATATATTATGAAATTGTACACTAGGTGCTATGGATTATACACTGTCTTAATTTCTCCTGCTCTTGTCTGACTGTCAGTACCTCCGCTGGCTTCCAACCTTTACCGTAGCTGCTAATTACCATTAAATTACATTATGTGATTGGACACAATGCCCTTGGAGACAGCGGCTGATTGGACGCGAGGCGACCGATTTGTTAATTGGACGGGAATTTTAAGGGAAGCTGGTCGGTGATTGGACGCAACCCCCTTAGAGACAGCGGTTGATTGGCCGCCAAATAATCGGGCACAGAAAATTGACAAATAAGAAAACAAAAAAATCGTAATTCCGATTTAAATCTGATATAAGGTACATAGGGTGGGTATCGATTAATTCTAGAGCCATAATTGCCACATACATACCCAAAAGTAGAAATGTAGAAAGTTACAATGTGTAAAAAAATAGATATTATGAGCTTTGTAGTCTCCTTGTACCAATCAAACCCCAAATTCAAAATTCTCTATTTTGAAAATGGGCAAAGCTAAAAGTAGCAGGTTCTCTAGAAAGGCTTATCCTAAAATAATGGATCGGAAGGGTGTGATTTTCAGTCAGAACGTCTGTATCATTCAGTCAGTGAGCTCTTGGCCTGGAGCCCTTCTCTATTACCCCTCTACATAAAAGCAAAGTGTCAATGCCTCTTCAAGGTCTACTAATCCACCCGTAGCTTCAGTCGCAAATACAGCTGAAGAGATTTGGCACTCGGGCAACGCTATGAATTTATATGAATTTTTTAAATCCGAAAGTTTAATCGTTCAAAAACTACAACGACAACGTGATAAATAACACTAAATAAAACTGAAGCAAATAAAGGCAAACAGAAGAACTAACCTTGAAGGAGAAAGAAAAAAACAACAAATTTTTCTTATTTTTTAAACATTCATATAATATTCCTAAATGACGGGCACAAATGACTAAATAACGTGGGTGGACAAAAATGCTGGAGAAACTCAGCGGGTGAGATGCTGCCTTCGATTGGTCCAGCATTTGCAGTTCTTTCTTAAAATAACGTGGGTGAATGACTGTACCTGCACAGAAGGAGCCCGTGCTCGCGGTCCAGAGCCCTTAATGATAGTAAGTTTTATGAAATTCTGCCGTGAACGCGGCGTCATTAATACTTGGTCAAAACACAATTATATTGACTGAGGAATGCAGATCGATGTATTGGTGACACATTGTATAACTACGTGTTAACTACTGGCTGTTAACAAGTGCTAACAGTGGCAGTTAACAAATCGTTTTCGTCTCAGTTGAATCAAGTGATAAACGACTCCAATCTTTCTGCAGTACTCATTAAACTCGAGCTGGAAACTGAAAGGTAGGGGAACGCCGTCCTCCTGCTTACCCCCCCATTTCCATCACTGGTGTCGGTGACAGTCGAAGACAAGCATAACGTACAACATCTTTACCACTTTGTTTCCCTTTGGTCGATATGTGCACAGAAAGATCTAACAAACAGAAAAGACCAGGAAATGAGTAAAGGATTGGCATTGGTCTTAGAGTTGGTTTCTGTGTAATGAAAGACATGCCTCTGATACTGCGGTGCCCTTCAGTGCAGCTGAAGTGTTTATATTGATGTTATCTAGAATAAGACTAGAGGCAGTAACTTACTGATGCAATGGTGAAAGAGCGAACCTCTTGAACTACATCTGATGCAGTTGTCATTGGTACCGCTACTCTGCCCCAATCCTATAGATATCTGAGCATATGGATGCAACTCTTTATCATTATTTTTAATACTCTTAAAAGGATCCTGTGTTGGTTATGGATGAAATTGACACCAGTTTGTCTTAACGTTTCAAATAAAATCTGTTTTTAAACAGTAGAATTGTTAATAGGATTCACAAGTCATTTAGATTTGTCAATTTTCTGAATACATTTTGAAATATCTTCTCTTTTGAAAGTCAGAGAGGTCTTTTAATTATTTCAAGTTATTTCAACCATCACTTTTTCTCACACATCTCACTTGCATCCTGGTCCCCAAGGTGAGTACACGAGGATTGGGCTGGTATAGAGATATTTTGTCATTTGGATGCCCCATTTATTTTAGCCATTGTTCCACAAGTATTCTTTAATTGTTTATTGATCAACTATGTTATAGAAACAGCAGCAGCTGGAAGGGAAATTTCAAGGCATGTTTTTATTTGAGGAGCTCAGCTTTGTAGAATCTTCATGACATTACATAGAATATACAGTTTACACCATCAGTTATACTCCACCTGAGCTTTATTTTGCTATTCCTCAGATACTTCTGTCAGTATAACCCTATATATCCCCTTCTTCACCTGCTTTTTCCCAATCTCCCCTTCAATGCATCCTACACAATTCACCTCAACCATGTTCTGTGATAGTAAGTTACACATTCTCACAACATGTGGCATTGTCAGAAGAGTATTCTTTATGCAGCTGGACTTCTTGGTGAATATCGAGCATTGATGGATTTAATTTACAAGTGAAAACAACCCTTCTGTGTCCGCTTTTTCACTCTTGTAGTTTTTGAAGCTCTCAATTAAGTCACCTTTCTGGTATAATAGAATGGTACAGCACAGGAACATGATGCACTTCAGCCCACCATGTCTGCACCAACCATAATGCTCACCAAAAGTAATACCATCTGAGTGCATGTGGCCCTGATCTCTATTCCATGCCTGTTCATGTGTCTGACTAAATACCTCTTAAATGTTGCTATCATATCTGTTTCAACCAGTTCCCCAACCTGCATATTCATATCTATCATCCTTAATTCTCTGTGCGACCTCTCCAGTGCTTCTGTGTGAAATGTCCAGTGTTTTCATATCCTTCTAATAACATGGCAGAACAATACACAATATTATACCGTGACCTAACTCGGGTTCGGTGCAATTTAGCATAATACTCTTAACGATTCTTTCTATGAAGAGTGAAGAGGCGGCGCAGTGGTAGATTTGCTGCCTTCCAGTGGCAGAGACCCGTGTTCGATCCTGACTATGGGTGCTGTCTGTATGGAGTTTGTATGTTCTCCCAGTTACTGCATAGTTTTCTCCGAGCGCTCCAGTTTCCACTCGCACTCCAATGGTTTGCAGGTTAATTGTCATCGGTAAAAATTGTAAATAGTACCCAGTGTGTAGGATAGTGCTAGTGTACAGTGTGATCACCAGTCCTCCTCCAGTGCCTACTCCTTCCACTGCACCTGTTGGTTGCCTGTTCCTGTGCTGGCCGTGGTGCACACCCGATCTGGTCGCCACGTGCACCCTCCTGTCCGTTTCGTGCCTCTGGTTCTTCTTGGGGGGGGGGGGGGGGGCAGTCCTGTGGCGGTCCCTGGGGATTAGGCCACTGCTTGGGTCATCCCCCTCGGCTCTTGAGGGACAGGGCGATTGTCTGCCCACGGGGGTTTCCCGGTAGCTGGTCCGGGGGCGTTCTGTGTGTTTACCATGATTCATTAAATGACTTCTGAACCTGCCTGGCGTCTGGCCTTTTCCTGACCTCGTCCAGGCCACTACTCTATTGTCCATTGAAAACTTTTTCAAATATCTGGGGAAAAGGAAAATCGCTTCAGAATTATGTAAACCTCAGCCCTCACATCAGCCCTTCAGTATTCTGGATAAATAAGGCTTCAGTTTTAATGCTGATTGCTGTTAGCAGAACCACTGAATCACCAGTGAGTATGCTGCTTTTTGTCACAGGAATTGTTAAGGTTCATTTTCTTAAAACAGACAACTTACAATAAGTTAGGTAAAACCAATACAAGCTTTACTGATCATTTAACCAGCGAGAGTGCTAGGAGATACAAAGTCAAGCATACAGCAGATACTTAACTCCTCCCAGGTCATCACTCTAATGAAGAAGACATACAGCATCTTTTATACTGTTTTGGAAACATAGTCACATGTTCATACAGAATGGCAGCAATGAAGTCTAACATATCAATCACAGCTCTACCCATTCAAAGCATGCTTGTCACTAATTAAATACTTCTCATGCTATGGTTATATTGATCACGAACTTTAGTTACGAAACCCCAAATAACAGGTCAAAGGTCTATCATCTTAAACAATGTAAGGATCCTTATCAATTCAGTATACAGAACCTTCCAATGTTTCAGAAAGCTTATCCTCTCTTAAGGCTTCTGTTTACAGAAGCTAGAACCTTCTCAGGAAGTACATCCCCTCTCACCATTGTCAATATATTTTGCTTGGGCACAACAGGAAGCAGCTTAGATGCAGTTTGAATGCTGGCTTCCAATTTCCTGATTACTCAGCCCTTCTACAGAACCCAAATTTCAAAGCTTTCATTTACTTAGAACCCAAAACCCAAATAAGTCAAATTAATCTTTACTTAATAAAATACATAAAGTATTCCATTATTAACTAGGATATTATCAGAATCAATCCCAAATCATTTCAGTAGCATGGTGAAGGGATGATGAGAAGAGATATTATTCCTTACCATTGCATTATTTTACTGTTGAATGTACCACAGTATCAAGTGTAGTTGGCATTTTGGTATTTTTGCAGTTTCTGTGTGAGTTTGTAATGAAAAATGAGCCTGTTTACCCTTAGAGGAGCCTTGTAATTCCACAAGTTTTGGAAAGTTGTGGGAATCTATTTTAAGAGTTTTGCCATTAATACACTAGTCTTCAAATTATTGAACAACAACAGCCATTTTTAATGGAGAAATTGAGTGCATTGGAGCCTCGGTGGGTTGGAAATCAAGTAATATTTGACGTCAAGCCATGGAAAGACTTGTTGGCACTGAAAATGTAGAGCTGGATTGGCTGGTTCTGCTGAGAACATGTAAAGAGTACATGGAATGGATTCATGTGGAAAATTAGTATCGTGCCAGCGTTACAATTTCAAAATATGTTGAACATTTAACAATTATTCTCTCAGGAAAGAAACCAAAAATACCTTTATCATGTGTGCCATTTACAACCTTGTTTTTTTTGGTAGTTTTGTTTAGTTTAGAGATACAGCACAGAAACAGGCCCTTTGCGGAGTTTGTACGTTCTCCCCATGACCTGCATGGCTTATCTCCGAGATCTTCGGTTTCATTCCACACTCCAAAGACGTACAGGGTTGGACCCAGGCCCCTGGCGCTGTAAGGCAGCAACTCTACTGCTGCGTCACCGTGCCACCACCGTAGTAGTTCCTCTGGATTGAGGATGGCTTAGATCCTCTCCTGTTCAGAGGTGTCTGATGAGGCCAATATGTCATTGCACAGGCAGGGCAGTTGGTGCTTATTGAGGCGTGGGGTAGATAGTTTGTGAGACGTTTTATGCAGGGCAGTTGTGAGCTTCTAATGCGTGCACTCAAGGTCCTCAACAACATCAAAAATTCCCCCTCTTCACTGTGAGCTGCCATGGCCTGAGCTTCCCAGGAGTCATAGAGTTATAGAGCCCTATAGGATGGAAACTGGTCCTTCAGAATGAAATGAAGAAATCAGCTGATTTCAATACAGAAGCATCATGATGACGAGCAGATAATTTGATCGTGTGATATTGGTAGAAAGAAAACTGAGCAACCCCTGAGAGAGCAGACGGTTAGCTACGGTGCAAATATAGGATTTCGAATCATTCATCATGGAATTAGACCCTTTGGTCCAACTTATCCATATCAACAAAGATGCCCATCTTAGCGAGCTCTTTGTGCCCATGTTTGGCCCATTTCCCTCTAAACCATTCCTATCCAAGATTCTGTCCAAATGACTTTTAAATGCTGTTATTGTACTTACCTCAACCACTTCCTCTGGCAGCTTGCTCCATATAGCCACCTGTGTGAAAATGTTGTCTTTCAGGTTCCGATCAACTTTCGCTTCTCAACTTTAACCTATACCCTCTTGTTCTTGATTCCCCAGCCTTAGGTACAAAAGACTCTGTGTATTCACCCTATCTATGCATGGGATTTGACGAGGTGGTGGTGCATTTTATCATGAAGGCTTTGGCCATTCTTGAATTTTTCTCTCTGTCTATCTGGTAGTCTCTTCCTGTGACAGAGCAAGAAATTGGTGTTGGGTAGGGGAACAATATGGGCTGCCTGTCCAACAGAGCTGATTGAATGTGGCCAGCGACTTAGCACTGACGACGTTGCCCTTGGTTGAGCCTCCATCCCAGTAAGAGCTCAAGTTGTTACTGAAGAAAAGAGCTGATTTCAACACAGGAGCACCCCACATAATAATGATGCTGAGCAGATAATTTGCTCTAGTGATGTTGGTAGAAAGAAAAATATTGTAGAGAAAACTGACCAATCTCCTGAGAAACTGCTAATTCTCTTGGTGACATCCTTATTTCACTTGGTGACATGAATGTAGAATGTTCACTGTTGCTATTACCTTGTGCACCAGTCATTGAAAGTGCCGGGTGGCCGGCGCGACTCACGTCGCAGCGGCCTCTGCAGTCCGTCTGTCTTTTTTTAGTTTTTGTCTCGTTTGAATGTAGTTTTTATATATTTTTTAACTTTTAAAATCTTTCCCTTGCACGGAGAACCCGACCTTTTCTCTGTCGGGTCTCCGTTGTCGTTGGGGCCTAGCACCGTGGAGCGGCCTCCAGCCGGAACGACCTGGGACTCCAGTCGTGGAGCTGCGGACCTACCCACCATCGCGGAGCTGGCCGAGTTCGGAGCGGGTGGAGCTGTGGTGGCGCGCTGCTGCGGCCCGACCCCGGGGATTTGGAGGCTCCAGCCGCAGGTCTGGTGGACAGTAACACCGGGAGCTCGCGGGTCCCTGCTGGGAGACCGCTTTTTGGGGCTTCCGCAACGGCGACTTCTCCCGTCCGAGTTGCGGGGTTGAGGATGACTTGGAGCGGGGCCTTACATTGCCCGGCGCGGCTTTAAATGGCCGCGGGACTCGCTAGTGCACGCCGGGGGCTCCAACACCAAGACCCGGAGCAGGGCCTTGCATCACCTGGCGCGGCTTTATAATTGCCGCGGGACTTATTAACCATCGCCCGCCGGGGGCTTTGACTCTGACATCGGGAGGAGAACGAGGAGTGCAGGGGAGAGATAAGACTTTGCCTTCCATCACAGTGAGGAGGAGATTCACTGTGATGGATGTTTGTGTAAATTGTGTTGTGTCTTGGCTCTTCTTGTTTGTATGACTGCAGAAACCAAATTTCGTTTGAACCTCTGGGTTCAAATGACAACAAATAAATTATATTGTATTGTATTGTGTATGATAAAGAATGCAGCCTTTACTGTTGCTGGTGCTGGAACTGTTTATTTAGGCTCTAGACTTTAGAGATACGGCATGGAAACACTGACCAGTGATCATCCCTTACACTACTGCTATCCTTTACACAAGGGACAATTTTACAATTTGCAGAAGCCAAGTAACCTACAAACCTGTATGTCTTTGGAGTGTGGGAGGAAATCTGAGCACATGGAGAAAATCCACGCGGTCACAGGGCGAACGTACAAACTCCGTACAGACAGTACACGTGGTCAGGATCGAACTCGGGTCTCTGGCACTGTAAGGCAGCAATTCCACCACTGGGCTGTTGGCTAGTTAAGCAATGGTGTGACTGTTTCAGTGGAAGTCTTTGTAATGGTGCATTGATTGATTACCAAAAAATGTTGTTGACTGGAAGTAGCTTCTCAACTGCAAAGTAATCTTTTCTAATCTGGACCTTGCGAGTCTTCGTTTCTAAGTTGTCATTTGCAGAATGACCAATAGTAAGATGCAGGGCATGGAGTTGAACTCTTTGGGAATATGTCTAACTAGAATTGGCAACCCAGAGTCTGGTCCAGAGTGAAACTGTGACTGATCTCTAAGCCTGGGATTGAAAATGGAGTGGAATTTGAAGTAAGCAAAATTGTTCTCCCTGTCATAATGTCATTGCTTTTTGACGCTTGCCTGATGATATATGAAGATGCTTGTCCAGATTATCTGGTCAGTGGTGAGGAATGACCTTTAACAAAACTGCCCATAAACATGTGGTTGGCCCTGTGGATTGGATTTTTTCTTTCCAACGCACTACTTGATCAGGTCCTTTCAAAAGTAGAGTGCCTTGCAATAGAGATACTGTCAAACTACCTAAGATGTACACTTTGAAGTATACTGTAAAGCAGTAAACCAGCAAATAAATGTCTCCAAGTTATAAATAAACCTTTTAATGTTTATAGAGAGCAAAATAATGATTAGGATATACAATCTAGGGGTAGGTTGGAGTATTTACTCTGATATTTTGACTCCTTGTGTAAAAAAAATAGTATTTCACAACAGGAGAGGTTCTTCAGCAGTAATTACGGTTTAGTATGTTGCTTAAAAATCTGTTAGCTTTCATTTAAGGTTGTGATATTTTGAGTAATTTTTCACAGAAGGTGGTATTCCATCTAATCAGTGATTCTGTGTTAATTGTCCCAGCCAAGGTTGCAGTAGTACACTTTGCAGAACTTTACACCTTGTTTCACTAACAGTTACTTCTGAATTTCTGCATTTTAATTGTGCATGTGTAGATATCAAATTTGCTGTAAGATTTAGATTAATGATTGCAAGTGGCTGCTGTTGAATTTGTTACCATTGAGAAGGGGTTAGCTGTGCAAACAGATGAGGAATGAGCAGCTAGCATTCCAATTCAGCTGGCTGTTATTGCATGGCAGACACCCCATTAACTGCCCAGAATGCTGCGATGAGCCCCACATCATAGCTCTGAGTGGCTACATTGCTCCCTCTAGTCTAGTCCCTATACCAGCTCTGCACACCTGTCCGTGGGGCAATGAAGGGCAGGGATTCACCCAGAAGACCAGAGTGCAAGGACAAACATTATTTCCATATTACCAATGTAGTGTGCAATACACAGCCCAAAGCAGATATATATTTTTAAAAGATAGTGGGCTACGTACTTGTGCTTTCTCTTAATGGCAAATGAAGAGGACTGTAACAAATCTGTGCTCTGAAATTTAGCACCAAATGACACTGGTATATTGTACGTACTGAAACCTTTGTGCAATAAAGGGCAATGCCAATATTTTCTTTCCTAATTGCTCCTGTACCAGCAATAAACTCTGCTTTGCATTTTTTTAACTGTTCAGCGGATCATCAGATTGACAAGGACTGAAATCTTGTTAATTGTTTAGCACCATCCATTACAAAGCTATCCAAGGTGCTGCAGACTTAATCAATATTAAGAGGGCAAAATCTTCAACATTTACATTTTGACGGGCACTTCCAAAGTTGCAAAAAAAACTTGTAACATGTGTTGTTGCTTGAAGTTTCAAATGTTTTCTAAATCTTTTTAACCCTATTCTTTTAATAAAATATTGCAATAATTTCTGGCTTAACATGAATTAGTTTATCATACAGCAGAATTGCATTTGCCCTACCTATTCCCCTCATTATTTTATATACCTCTATAAGATCACCCCTCAGCCTCCTGAGCTCATAGGAAATATGTCCAAGCCTGCCTAGCCTCTCCCTACAGCTCAGGCCCTTGAGTCCTGGGAACATAGAAACATAGAAAATAGGTGCAGGAGTAGGCCATTCGGCCCTTCGAGCCTGCACCGCCATTCAATATGATCATGGCTTATCATCCAACTCAGTATCCTGTACCTGCCTTCTCTCCATACCCCCTGATCCCTTTAGCCACAAGGGCCACATCTAACTCCCTCTTAAATATAGCCAATGAACTGGCCTCAACTACCTTCTGTGGCAGAGAATTCCAGAGATTCACCACTCTCTGTTTTGAAAAACATTTTTCTCATCTCAGTCCTAAAGGATTTCCCCTTTATCCTTAAACTGTGACCCCTTGTTCTAGACTTCCCCAACACCGGGAACAATCTTCCTGCATCTAGCCTGTCCAACCCCTTAAGAATTTTGTAAGTTTCTATAAGATCCCCCCCTCAACATTCTCGTAAATCTCCTCTGTACTCTTTCCAGCTTAATGACATCCTTCCCATAGCCAGGCGACCAAAACTGAACACAGTACTGCAAATATGGCCTCACCAATGACAACTGTAACGTAACGTCCCAACATCCATGCTCAATTTGTTGACCAATGAAGGTTAATGTACCAAATGCCTTCTCGATTACCCTATCTGCCTGTGACTGGCTGAGTTTTTGTTTTTTTGTTTGTCTGTTTTTGTTAAACATTTCAAGATCTTAAGGATATGTACCAAAAAACCACATGAGGAGATGTTTGGAAAGTTACCCAAAAGCTTCGTCAACGAGGGAGGGGGATTTTAAGGAGTGTTTACGAAGAAGGTGGAGCGGAAGTGCTTAATATAGCAGGCAGAAGAGGAAAATTAAATCTGTGATGTGATGGGAGTCTGGCTACCGTACCCAGCTCTGACAGCACGTGACTGCATAGAACACAGCACAGGAATACGTCCTTTGGCTCAGAATGTCTGTGCCAACCATGAACTAACCCCTATCTTCTTGCACATGATCCATATCCCTCGATTCCCAGATGTTCACGTGTCTGCCAAAATGCCTCAACACTGCGATGGTATCTGTTTCCACTACTTTCACTTGCAGTGCATTCTAGGCATCCACCGCTCTCTGTGAGTATTTAAAAAAAAAACATGCTCCACTCAATTCCTCAAAACTTTTCCCTTCTCGTCTTCAACCTATGCCAGCTGGTATTTGACATTCCTACCCTGCATAAATGACTATCTAGCACATCTATACAATCAATGAAGTTGTGAACCAATTGTGTTTTTATTGGGTCCAGCCATCTGTGTAACCATAGAATGAAGTTGACCAACATGTGAGTGTCCAGTGTCAAGTTTGGGAAAAAATAATAAAGACTTGGGTTTGGATTAAGTTCAGGCTGTCTTTGGTGAAATAAGTCCCCGGTCTAGTCTCCCTAAGACAGGCCATCCATCTCAAGCTCCATCATGGGAAAAGATCATCAGATGGACAAACGGAACGATTCAAGAACCTGCTCATAGACTCTTGGAAAAAATGCAACTTCTCCTGCCTCCTGGGAATCCCTGTCAAAGTACAGATGGAGTATTTGGGATCTAAAAACCTTATCTATATGCCAGGAGCAAGTGGCAGAAAGAGCTTGTTTACCAGCCCATCCCATCGGCCACTTCCTGCCCCATCTGTGCTAGAGATTTCCACAGTCCTGAACCGTTATCTCTGAGCTTACAGAACCGGAGTAAAGGAAATTGGTCCTCAATTCCAGGGAATTGTCTAAGAGGAGAAATTGTGCAAGATGTATGGCATTCTTTCAGTTAGTTCAAAAGAGCAATTGGTGAGGAAGAAAAAAACTCACTTTGCTCGGAGAAAGTCAAAATCATAAAAGGCTTTGCCCTTCTAACTAACTTATACCTGGCCTAAAAGAAAACTAATCCAGAGAGCAGGCGGAAAAGCAAATAAAATATTTGAAATTCAATCTTAAGATTCTGTGGATCTTAAACATTGAATTACATCTTGCACCTTGATCCAAAAATATCTTTTGTAATGTGTTCACTGTCATACATTTTAAGAAAAATGAGGCTTTGTGAGGAGAAATTGACAGATTGTAAAAGAAAGCCTTTGCAGTACTGGTCACTTCAGTGTGTCTTCGTGTGCTCCCTGTGATGTGGATTATAAAGGCGGAAATTGGAATGAGAGGTATCTGAATCACATAAATAAGGCTCTCAGAGGGCAATTAAGAATCAACTTTATTGGTGGATCAGAAGACATATTTATCCCAGACAGCACATTTCTTTCCCTGAAGGACATCAGTGAGCTAGATGGATTTTTACAACAATTCTGTCACCGTCATTGATGTTTGCTTGATATTTCAATTTTAATTAACTAAAATTAAATTCTTCTGCTGCAGTGATTAGATTTGGACTTGTGTCTGCATCTGTAGTCCAAGTATGTATTCAATGTAATGACAATTAGTTCAGCCACAATCACTATTCTACTTTTTACTTTAGAGAAACAACGCGTCCTTCGTCCCACCGAGTCTGCACCGACCAGCGATCCGCGCACGCTAACAATATCCTAAACAAACTAGGGATAATTTACTATTTTACCAAGCCAATTAGCCTACCAACCTGTACGTCTTTTGAGTGTGGGAGGAAACCAGAGCACCCGGAGAAAACTCACGCAGGTCACGGGGAGAATATACAAATTCCGTACTGTACCCATACTGTATCCATACAAATAACGAAAGACCAACTATAGCATATTAATTTGTCCATGCAATAAATATTGAGGTATCATCCAATCTTCTTTCAAGTCCATCTTGTTACAAAGTTGACATCGCAGTCATCGTCCATCCTGAAAAGGACGCAAGTTTCCGGCGACAATCAGTGGGAGCCATCACTTGTTACAATAGATGATGGTGGTTGCAGAATTAGCTCAGGATACTTTCAGTTTCCAGCCCCGCGACGTGGACGCTTCTGCTATGGGGCCATCATCCAATAAATTCCAAGGATTTAGCTTTCCTGGTCCTTTTCATGTTTTGATTATTAAGAAACTTCCAATGTGAGTCTGATATTTACTTTTCATTAATTTGAATCTACCTCTGCCTTTGCATGGTCACTTATGTTCCACATTAACCACTCTCTGGAATGTTAGCTATTATTTATATCATAAAACCACTTCAGCCATCTCTTTTTTTTTTTTTTTTTTTTAATATTTTATTTTATTAGAAGTAAGTACAGTCATATGGCACCAAAGTGCCTAATATATATTTTCATAATACATTTTATGTACAACTTCTTTTTTTTTTTTTGTTACACTGAAAAAAGATTAGAATAAGAAAAAGAAGTTAGATAGTAAAGGATAGAAAGATGTGAAATATATAGTGTGTGAAAAAAGAAAACGAGTAAATGAAAAAAGTTGAGAGAGAGAATAGAGAGAAGAAAAGAAAAAAAGAGGAGATCATTATTTATAGTCTTGACCAACCCTCGTCCAGTCCTGAAACAGTTATTTTTTACAATTGTGTTGCACCATATGATTCCAAAAAAACGACGAATGGAGACCAACTCGTTATGAATTGGTCTGATTTATCCATTAGGAGGAATCGCATTTCCTTCAGCCATCTCTAATGGTCCAAAGCCCAGGTTTCTCCAGGGTCTCCTCCATAACCTCTGACAAAGGAGATCAATCCTATGATTCTTCCCTGCATTATCCCCAGTGCCTGCATATCATCCTCCTGCCTCAGTTAAGTTGAATTAGATTTTTTGTGGTTGTGCTATAGTTTGACCAAAGTACAGGTAGATCTGCTATAAAACAGTTGTTTGCATTCCCAAGTAACCTTGAATCTTAGAAAATCACATTATTAAAACAAATGTCCCAATAGGGAAAAGAGGGTTAACAGCGTGAGTGTTTAACAAAGTTTTGCGATACGAACAAAGTTATTTTTTACTTTAATAGCTATAAATATATTTTACTTACTGCAAGCTGAAAATGGTAAAGGCTTTATGTTACATTATTTAATAGAGTATAATTGCACAATTGTCAATAGAAGTGATTGTTTGTCAATTTCAGTGGCCACCCACTTAAAACTGACAGCCTGTGCTCTTAAGAGATCACCGTGTCTGATTTCTGTGGGGAGGTTACATGGCAGCAACATTTTTTTCTCAAGACTTTTTTTCTGGTTGTTAATTTTCAAAGCATCTCTTAAGTGGCTCCCTAGTTATCAATCTAAAATATGTTATATGCAGTTTGTTAACTGCACAAAACAGTGTTCCCTAATTCATGTTTAGTATTTTGCTGCCTATCCTTTGCATGCAATGACTGCTTGAAGTCTGCAATTCATGGACATCACCAGCTGCTGGATGTCTTCTCTGGTGATGCTCTGCCAGGCCTGTATTGCAGTCATCTTTAGCTTATACTTGTTTTGGGGGCTAGTCCACTTCAGTATTCGCTCCAGCATATAAAAGGCATGCTCAATTGGGTTCAGATTGGGTGAGTGACTTGGTCACTCAAGAATTCACCATGTTTTAGCTTTGAAAAACTCATTTGTTGCTTTAAGGGCCTGTCCCACGATGCGAGAAAAAAAAATCAAACTCGTGGTACCTCATCACGAGTATTTTTTTACTCTTGGAATTTTTTTCACAGTTGAAAAAACTTAGCGTTTCCGCATTTCCCGCTAAGAGACATCCACGAGCTCCGACGTACCCGCTACGTACATTCTATGTACTTACCACGAGTTTGATTTTTTATTTTTTAACTCGGAGAAAGCTCTTGGGTGAACTCGCATCGTGGGACAGGCCCTTTAGCAGTATGTTTGGGATCATTGTCTTGCTGTAGAATGAACTGCCGGCCAATGAGTTTTGAGGCATTTGTTTGAACTTGAGCAGATGGGATGTGTCTATACAATTCAGAATTCATTTTTCCAGAACTGTGGTTGCTCTTTTAAGTACTTCTTGGCAAACTGTAACCTGGCCATCCTATTTTTGCAGCAAACCAGTGGTTTGCATCTTGCAGTGTAGTCTCTGTATTTTTGTTTATGAAGTCTTCTGCGGACAGTGGTCATTGACAAATCCACACATGACTCCTGAATAGACACTCCAGCAGTTTGTGTCTATCTTTGGTATAACCAGCATCTGCAGTTCCTTCCTAAACACTTTAGATAAGTTTTGTAATAGATGGTGCTAGAAAAACAAACATTTCAGAACATTATTTAAGATGGTATGAAAAAATTTAAGAAGCTGTCAAAAGACAGACAGCATACATTCTGTCGTGTACCTGCTGGTATAATGTAGGTAGCAACTAATTGCAACAAAACAAGAGCTAGGAATCCATTGTGTCCACTGGTGTGAACATTGATTCAATGTAGCACCTCTGGCCTGGAAGTAAGATGGCGTTGAAGTGATGCAATTCTTTGCGTGTTGGCCCAAGAGGATCTACCAATACCAATACCTCCACTCAGTACCACTGAAAGCTGGATGCCAGCTCCAGGTCCGCAGCAGGTCTTAAATCCACTACTTTCTGACCCAGTGGTGTGAGTTCTGTTCGTGGGTAATTTTGCCATGATTGAAAATTAAAATGTTTTGCTATATGAATAGATGCTTTAACATAAAGTTTAAATCACAGCTTTAGCAGCCGGGGCAGTACATGCAAAGAAGCGCTTTTGCCAATGCTCTGGGCATCATGGTCAGCATGGATGAGTTGGGCTGAAGGGCCTATTTCCATGCTGCATAACTTTATGACTTTATATCAATTTGCTAAAACTCACTTTGAAACTCACTAGAAAATATTTTGAAGTTTGTATTTACTTATGTTTTGTCCAGCCGTTTTACCTTACTGTATTTTATTGTCAGTTTGTGTATGCAAACTGACAATACCTTTGTTTAGGTGACATACTGCCGATTAATTCATAGCTCATAGGAGCAGAATTTTATTCTGAGGCTATGCCCTCTGGTTCTAGACTGTCCCACTAGTGCAAACACCCTCCCCACATCCACTCTAGCCCGACCTTTCGTTATCCAGTAAGATTCAATGAGATCCCCCTCATCCATCTAAATTTCAGCACCATTCATATGATCATGCGGTAAGAGCATAATTAGGCCATTTGGCCCATCGTCTATACCTTCTAACCCAATTTTCCAGCCTTCTCCCCATAACTGACACCCGTACTAATCAAGTATCGATCACTGCCTTAAAAATATCCACTGACTTGGCCTCCACAGCCTTCTGTGGCAAAGAAATCAACAAGTTCACCAACCTCTGACTAAATATATTCCTCCTCATCTCCTTCTTAACAGAACGTCTTTTACTCTCCTACTAGTGGAAATATCCTCTCCACATCCACTCTAGCCAAACCTTTCACAATTCTATACGTTTCAATGAGGTCCCCCCCTCATTGAGGCCCAGTTGCCATCAAACGCTCATCATATGTTAACTTACTCATTCTTGGGATCATTCTTTTAAACCTCCTCTGGACCCTCTCCAGAGCCAGCACATCCTTCCGCAGATATAGAAACATAGAAACATAGAAATTAGGTGCAGGAGTAGGCCATTCGGCCCTTCGAGCCTGCACCGCCATTCAATATGATCATGGCTGATCATCCAACTCAGTATCCCGTACCTGCCTTCTCTCCATACCCTCTGATCCCCTTAGCCACAAGGGCCACATCTAACTCCCTCTTAAATATAGCCAATGAACTGGCCTCGACTACCCTCTGTGGCAGGGAGTTCCAGAGATTCACCACTCTCTGTGTGAAAAAAGTTCTTCTCATCTCGGTTTTAAAGGATTTCCCCCTTATCCTTAAGCTGTGACCCCTTGTCCTGGACTTCCCCAACAGCGGGAGCAATTTTCCTGCATCTAGCCTGTCCAACCCCTTAAGAACCCCTTATGATGTCCAAAATTGCTCACAATATTCCAAATGCCTTATAGAGCCTCAGCATTATATCAAAGGTAGACACAAAATACTGGAGTAACTCAGCGGCGGGCAGCATCTCCATTAAAGCAGCATTAAACCAGAATCTGCAGTTCTTTCCTACACATTTTCTCAGTATTACATCGCTGTTTTTGCATACAAGCCCTCTTGAAAGAAATCTCATTTGTTTACTACTGATTCGACTCGCAGATTAACCTTTTGGGAATCCTGCACCAGTACTCCCAAGTCCCTTTGCACATTCTCTCCCCATTTAGAAAATAGTCTACGCATTTATTCCTACTACCCAAATGCATGACTCCACACTTTGCTACACTATATTGCGTCTGCTATTTCTCTGCCTACTCCCCAACCTGTCCAAGTCCTGCTGCAGAGTCCCTGCTTTCTCTACACTACCTGCCCCTCCACCTACTTTCGTATCATCCACAAACTTGGCCACAAGACTTCAATCCCCTCATCCAATCCAATCATTAATATACAACGTGAAGAGCAGCGGACCCATCACCGAGCCCAGTGGAACTCTACTAATCACTGGCAGCCAACCAGAAAAAGCCCCCTTTATTGCCGCTCTACTTGCCTTCTGCCAGCCAATCAACCTGCTATCCATTCTAGTATCTGCCCTTTGATGCCATCGGCTCTCATCCTCCTTAGCAGCCTCCTGTGTGGCACCTTATCAAAGGTTTTCTGAAGATCTAGGTAAACAACATCTACTGATTTTCCTTTGTTTGTCCTGCTATTTACTGACAAATTTGTCAGGCAAGACCTCCCCTTCACAAAGTCATGCAGACTTTGGCCTATTTTATCGTGAACTTCTAAATACTCTGTAACCTCATCCTTTATAATGGACTAAAATCTTAACACTTTGGCCAACGAGAGTTGTTTTTTAAATGTGCTATATAAATAAATGTGACTTGACTTGACTTGACTTGACTTGACTTGACTCTCTACTTTCCACCTGAGACACGATCACCATCTTGGCTACACTGCTGATCTCGAGGTTGTGGAGGTCCTGTGTGATAAGCCTTATGGACGTGGAACGGTGCGGGGGTGGGGGGAATTCTGGTTAGTGCCCTGATCTAGCTAAATCTGCCTCGTTATGGGTTAATGTGCAACACAATGCACAAATACAGCAGAAAGGTCAACTTCAGTCATCTGTGCCTCGTGGACTTTTAATGGGTAACTTTTGTCAATACTCTGTGACTACTTATAAATTTAGCGCTTCCTCCTTTTAATGTCTCCTTTGGTAGAGAGAGCACAAACTATCCAGAGTTTGGAATTACGAGGAATGATCTTGTTGAAATATACAGAATTCTGATGGGCTTAAAAGGGCCTTCAGGGATGATATTTGACTGACCAGGTATCCATAGCCAGAGGTCACAGTCTCAAAATAGTGGCTGGGTCATTCAGAAAAGGTAAGAGATTTCTTCACTCACAGGGTAGTGATTTTTTTCAAAAATTATGGCCAAGAGTTCTGTGAAATGTTAGTCACTGGGCAGATTTAAGGCAGAGATCACTAGCCTTCTGGATATTAAGGGAAGTGAGAATTAATGGGTGTGTAGGAAAGTGTGGCTCTGAGGTGAAAGTTCAGCCATAATCTTATTATAACTTCAAAGTAAGGGGAAGGGATTGAGTGGCCTATTCCTGCTACTTTTTGTTTTATTTTCTTATGATTTTTAACTTCTAGCAAACTGGTTATGCTGTTATTTGTGTCTTCTAGAGAGACATTATTAGAATTAGAATTAGAATAACGTTTATTGTCATTTGAACCTAAGTTCAAACGAAATTACGTTTCTGCAGTCATACAAACAAGAAAAAAACCAAGACACACAATTAACACAATTTACATAAACATCCTTCACAGTGAATCTCCAAACACCTCCTCACTGTGATGGAAGGCAAAGTCTTGTATCTCCCCTGTTCTTTTATTCTTCTCCCGATGTTAAAGCCCCCAGCGG
Source organism: Amblyraja radiata (assembly GCF_010909765.2). Taxonomy (NCBI): domain Eukaryota; kingdom Metazoa; phylum Chordata; class Chondrichthyes; order Rajiformes; family Rajidae; genus Amblyraja; species Amblyraja radiata. Next base: position 24,030,308 of record NC_045959.1, on the reverse strand, counting down.
GCGATGGTAGTCCCGCGGCCGTTAAGGCCGCGCCGGGCGATAGTAGGCCCTGCTCCGGGTCCCAATGTTGGAGCCCCCGGCGGGCGAGCGCTGGCAAGTCCCGTGGGCGTTAAAGCCGCGCCGGGCGATGTAAGGCCCTGTCCGGGTCGTCTTCAACCCCGCAATTCGGGCGGGAGAAGTTGCCTTTGCGGGAGCTCCGAAAAGCGGTCTCCCACCAGGGACCCGCGAGCTCCCGATGTTACCGTCCACCGGGCCTGCGGCTGGAGCCTCCGAAGCTCCGAAGTCGGGTAGCAGCCGCGCACCACTACAGCTCTCCGCGCTCCGAAGCCGATGGTGAGTCCGCAGGCTCCGCGACTGGCGCTCCCAGGTCGTTCCGGTTGGAGGCCGCTCCACGGTGCTAGGCCCCAACGGCAACGGAGACCCGACAGGGAAAAGATCGGGTCCCCCATACAGGGAAGAGATTTAAAAGTTTCCCCCACCCCCCACATATACACAGCTAAAAATAATATATAAACTACAACCAAAAACATGCACTAACAGTACAAAAAGAAAAAAAAAAAGACAGACGAACTGCAGTGGCCGCTGCCGCGAGGCGTCGCCACTTCCGGCAAGTATTAAAGGGATCTCTTGGCACTGCGAGAGGAAAGGCAATGAAGTTCTCCCAACAAAGTGGACAACCATGCTCAATATTACTAAACTAGATTGCTCTTTATAAAATAAATGGTCTTTAGACCTGACTGCTCAACTTGAGCGCATGCATGAACTGTGGGTTATACCTGGCTCCTGTAATTATGTTGAATTGAATTGAATTTCCTTTATTGCTATTCAAACAAGTTTGAACAAAATTTCGTACCATGCAGTCATGACAGAAAAAAGGAACAAAACACACAATGAACACAATTTAACACAAACATCCATCACAGTAAATCTCCAGGGACCTCCATCTGTGATGGAAGGCAAAATATCTTATCTCTTCCTTGCTTGTTCTCCCACTGCGTCGTGGCGATCAAAGCTCTCGATGTTAAAGCCCCCGCTGGGTGATGGTAAATCCCGCAGCCGATTTTAAGCTCCGCGAACGGGCTGATTCAAACTCCGCGATTCGAGGCAAACGAAGCTGCTGTTGCGGGAGCTCCCGAAAATCGGTCGCCAACCAGGGACCTGCATGCCCCCGATGTTACCGTCCACAGGGCTCGCGGCCGAAGCCTCCGAAGCTCCGAAATCGGGTCTCAGCCACAGCGCCACCACAGCCTCCGAAGTCAGCCAGCTCCGCGAAGGTGAGTCCACAGGCTCTGCCACCGGAGCCCCCAAGGTCGATTCCAGTTGGAGGCCGCCAGCTCCACGATATTAGGACTCAGCGCGGACGGAGACGGAGATACGACAAGGAAAAGGTCGCATCCCTGTTGAGATTTTAAAAAAGTTTCCCCCAACCCCCACATATACACAACTAAAAATAGACTAAAACATACATCTAACAAGACAAAAATAAAACAAAAAATGGAAAGACAGACGGACTGCAGGCGAGCTTGGGCAGCGCTGCCACTTCCGGATTGCAACTACCATTGAAAAATAGAACCAATTGCACAGATTTTAACCATGGTTTACAGGAGCTTGCTGGGACCAAATTGGATGCTGATTTTACCTGCATTCCAACAGTGACTACAATTCCTAAACAATCCGAGGTTACACAAGGTACTAAATAAATCCGAGTTGTTCTGACTAGGGCAAGAATGCTACCTGGTGCTCCGGGGGGGACTCGTGTAATATGTCTTCCGTCCTTTATCTACTCTTTGAATTATCAATGAATTATCAACTCATTGATGCACAGAACTTCATGTAAAATTAGCATCAATGTTTTATGCATCAATGAGTTGAATTTTACCAAAGCAGTTTCCAGTCACTTCGTTTTGACTGTGATGAATATTGATGTTATGAGGTCAGTCTGCCTCATCCCTGCCCATTGACCCCCTGGGATAGATCATTTTGCTTCTGTGTCACATTCCATCTATGCTCACACCTGCAAAGTGGGAAGGCTGTCCAATTTAAACAAGTGTGTCATGCCGGCAAGCAGCTGATGTGAACCCAATTCTTCACGCCTGGAATTTAGGACTCTCAGCATCTTGAGTTACTTCACTTGCTAGGCAAGAGCTCATACTTGATTAAAGCAATATAAAGTGTGGAAGGATATTTTATTTCATCATTAATTCTAATGGGAAGGGAGGTAGTGAGATTAGCGATCAAGTAAAAAATAAAATAGTCACACAATTTACAATATAAGTAAGCAAGGTGGCTTCCTGGTTCTTATATTCACAGCCCCAACCTGTGCAGGCAAGCATACCATATGTCTTCTTTACCACTCTATCAACTTATAGTGCCACTATCAGGGAGCAATGGACTAAGACCCTCTATACATCAATGCGGTTAAGTATTTTGTAAATTTGAATTGTTTTTTTAAATCTAGGCGCTTTTTCTGACATCACAATATGCTTCATTCTCTCGTGAGCCAAAACTATCATTCTCCATGAAAGCTTCCTCCCATCCTTTTTCATTTAACGTTATCAGTAGACTGGATTACAACCTCCTGGGTTACAAACACCCAACAGATGGACACCCAGTACATACAAATTAGCATTAGGGAGTGATGGATGGGGATGGACTTACTAGCTGCTGCAGGGCTGCCAGCATTTGACGGGTGGGAACCGGCCAATTCTATCTCCCAATTCCTTCTTCCCCCCCCACCCACCTTCACCCGCCATCTCCACCCCCACCCCCCCCATCTCTAAGCAGCAACAATCGGGATCCGCTACGATCTGAGCAAAACTGGTAGCACTGAGCAGACTTGCTTGCTCACTCACTAGGTAAGTGAGGCCGGCTGGCGGCTGCTTTTCCCCATGCCTGTGGCAGCTATTTCTGTGATATTCTCCCACGTACAGTTTTTGCTCATTTCTAATGTACCAACAGTTCAAGTTAGGAAGAGAACTCTGTCGAAATTGGGTTCTTCCGATATACCGATTCTTTTCTCTCTCGGGTTTATCCAGCTTCACTTTAAGTTCATCTCTGTTATTTGCCTCAACCACTCCTTTGTTGTGTTTGGAAGATGACCAAGCTCTTTTAAATAACGTTATTTAAGCTCCTCAATCATGAGCGTGGCATTTTTTTGTATAGCAGTTTAGAACTAAGGTAGGCACAGTGGCACAGCAGTAGAGGTACTGCCTTATAGCTCCAGAGACCCGGGTTCGATCCTGACTACATTTGCTATCTGTATGGAGTTTGTTCATTCTCCCTGTGACACGTTTGTTTTCTCTGGAAGCTCTAGTTTCCTCCCACATTCCAAAGATGTACAGGTTCGTAGGTTAATTGGCTTTTGTAAAAATTATAAATTGTCCCCTTTGTGTAGGATAGTGCTAGGGTACGGGTATCGCTGGTCGGCGTGGGCGGAAGGGTCTGAACCCACCTGGTCATGGGGAGAACGTACTGACAGCACCCGTTATCAAGATCGAACCTGGGTCTCTGGCCCTATAAAGCAGCAACTCTGGTGCGGTGACACTGTGCCTCCGTGCCGCCCTAGAAAATATCCTTGTAAATCTTCTGTGCACTCTTTCCAGGTTATAAACATCCTTCCCAGAGCAGGGTGACTAAAACGGAACAGAGTACTCCACGTGTGGCCTCACCAACGCATTGTACAACTGTAACATAATGTCTCAACTTTTATACTCAATGTGTTTAAGAAGGAACTGCAGATGCTGTAAAATCTAAGGTAGACAAAAATGCTGGAGAAAGTCAGCGGGTGAGGCAGCATCTATAGAGCGAAGGAAATAGGCAACGTTTCGGGCCGAAATCCCTTCTTCAGTCTGAGGGAGGGTTTCGGCCCGAAACGTTGCCTATTTCCTTCGCTCCATAGATGCTGTCTCACCCGCTGAGTTTCTCCAGCACTTTTGTCTACCTTTTATACTCAATGCCCTGACTGATGAAGGTCAACGTACCAAAGGCCACCTTCACCATCCTATCTACCCTATGACACCACTATCAGGTTCCAATGTACCTATATTTCTAGATCCCTCTGTTCTACAACATTTCCCAGGGCTTAGAAACAAAATGCTGGAGTAACTCAGCGGGACAGGCAGCATCACTGGAGAGAAGGAATGGGTGACGTTTTGGGTCAAGAACTTTCTACAGACTGATGTCAGGGGAGAGAGAGATACATAGATAAGGAAGTGTAAGTTGTGAAAACAGGGCAAAGTGAATGGAGTTCAAGGAAAATGTAGAATAGATCATTGTTAGCTGGGAGAAGCTAATCTCCATTCCCTTTGTCCTGTCTTCACATCTTACACTTCCCGCTGAGTTACTCCAGCATTTTGTATCTATCTTCGGTTTAAACCAGCATCTTCATACACATTTCCCAGGGCTTTGCCATTCACTGTGAATGTCCTGCCATTCTCAAAATGCATCACCTCGCGCTTATCTGCATAGAACTCCATTAGCCATTTCTCAGCTCATTTGCCCAGCTGATTGAGACCCTGCTGTAATATCCTCATGCTGGGTTTGGAAAGAGTGAAATAGAAACAAAGAATGCTAAAAAAAAAAACAATGAGCAGCTCAGGAAGCATTTGCAGGAAGTGAAACGGAATGAACATTTCAGGTTGAGGACCTTCCATCAAAACTGGAAAATTTGAAGAAAAAACTGTTCAAAGATGCAGGGAGGGTATGGGACAAAGGGAATAACTGATGAATTGACACCATGTCCTCAAGCTGATTCCACTGTTTAGTGGGCTGTCTAGCTCATAGATGAATGAGGGTGGTTAGAGAAAGAGAAGACAAATAAAGGAATATGTAAAAATCATGAACTGCATGACAGAGCTGTTTTGAATCATTGGAATCACCTAAATAACCCAGCATCTGCCCTCACAGATATACATACCCGTAAACCTTAACCTCCAACCCTAAATCTATCTTGTAACATAAATCTATCTTGTTTTTTGGTTACAGGTTTTGGGAATGATGCAAACGTTAACTGTTTCTCTGTCCATAAATTCTTCTTGGCTTAGGTGTTTCCATTATTTTCTGTTTTTATTTCCGATTTCTAGCATCTGTACTTCTTATGATTCCCAATTACAGCAGGGAGACTGGACATTAAACTGAATGTGGTATTGGGAAAAAATCTTCACGGGCTGCTATAATGTGATATTTGCATACCTGAAAACATAATATTATAGAAAATAGTATTATAAAAACACTTGTGTCAATGCAGGATAGCAGATTAGAGGCTAGACTGTTTTATAGATTAGATTAGATTAGATTAGATTTTACTTTATTAATGTTTATTAATTATACATGTAGTAACAAAATTATTTCCTGCAGTATTTACAAAAATAAAGATATTTTCAATAGCTATATGTTTCGTTTTTGTTACTGCAATTTAAAACATGCTAAAGGCAATACATTTAATTACTTAATAGAATATAGTTGCACATTTTCTAATAGAAGAGATTGCATAATTTCCAATACCACCCATGGATTCAGTAGCCCCTGTTCTTCAGTGACGATGGTGTCTGGGGAGGTGGGTTGGGTTACTTGAAAACATTTTTCTTCCCCCAAGCCTTTTGTTTTTCATGACAGCTTTTTTTCTGCTTGTCAGTTTCCAAAATAACTTTTAAGTGGTTTGCTTGTTCCTGATCGAAATTGTATAATACAGATAGTGTTCCCTAATTCGTCAAGCACGTTATATCCAACTTGGGTAATGGAAACATGTTCTAGCAGATCGACCAGGTACTTGAATTGTACCACCACATCTCCAGGAGACACAAGGAACTGCAGATGCTGGAATCTTGTGCAGAACACAAAGTGCTCGAGTAACACCTCTTTGTTTGAAAGTTTGTGTTCTATGCAAGATTCCAGCATCTGCAGCTCCTTGCATCACTTCTACAGATGCTACCTGACCCGCTGACTTACTCTAGCACTTTGTGTTCAACTGCAACCCCGGGAATGGCACCAACTGATGAAAATGAATTTTGCATCCATGTCCTGTAAAAGTAGCAGATCTGCAAAGAGGAGAACACAGTCAACATGTACAGAGTCTCAGTGTCATCTGGCGAGGGCATTTTTATCTTGCATACAATTTCACTCTGATGCCTGCTTCACTTCAGTCCTGTTCAGAGGCAGCGAGTGGATAGGGAATGGATAGAGCAATAAATACAAATTCAATTGCCACTTTCAAAATGATATTGGATAAACACCTGAATGAGAAAACAGTTGAGTCAGGTGGGATTAACTGGATGGCTCTCCAAATGAGTAACTCCAGCTTTGATGGACTGCCTGAAGAAGGGTCTCAACCCAAGATGTCCCCAATCCATTTCCTGCACAGATGCTGCCTGATCCCCTAGTTACTCCAGCACTTTGTGTTAAGCATCTAATTAGTGGCCACTAGGTGTCAGACATGCCTCAGATTTGGAAGTATGCACAGTGCCCGGCTACTGTACAACTGTTAGTGAGTCTGCTCGATATTTCTGTTTAGATTGAAGTACAGGCTGGTGAATGGATCATTGTCTGCTGCGATTTTCAATTGCCATGTTAAGTCTGGCTTACTCTGTGACACTGGCATGTTCAATGCATGCACACAATCAATCAATCAATCAATCAGATTTATTCATCACGTACACAATAAAATGCAGTGAAATGAACTTGCCAGCAGCAGTACAATAAAAAAGAACACACAATAAAAATTTAACACAAACATCCACCGCAGCATTCTTCACTGTGGCGGAAGGCACAAAGTACAGTCAGTCCTCCACCATTGTTCCCTCGTGGTCAGGGCCATAAACCTCCGCAGCGTCGCCGCAGCGGGCAGCCAGATGTACAGGCCCTCTCAGTATTCCCATTTGATAATGGGCTTTTGCTTTTTGATAATAGGATTGTTTATACGGTTTTCATGCATCTGCTGTAGATGTCTGTCTGAATTATTAAAACCACTCTGAAGTTCAGCATATTTGCATGGTGCAATGCTGGCCCAAACAAATTTGGAAGTATTCATTTATAACCTTATAGCTCTATGGATTTTCGTGTAGCTCCATTTCAGAATTTCACTGCTCAATGTGTAACAGGGGAAAGAAGGAAACTGTTTTATTAACACCATCTGTCGGAGAATGCAAACTACCTAAGTGTATGTCAAACAAATCTTAAATGATTTCTTCTACTTAGAGCTAGAGTTATTTTCATTTTAAAAACACAAGATCAAGAATCTTAGCTTGCACCAGTGCTAGAAGTGCAAATGCTGACTTAAGTGTCTCTTTGTTACATTCTCTTTAGTTTCCTAGATGCCAGTAATTTGGAGGATATGCACTATGAAAGCAATTGGAATGATATCAATACTGTATGACAGAATAATAGGTTCCTAGTACTTGAGGGAAAGCCTATATAATGTGATGCTGACTTTCAAATTTGTTGCAGTAGAGTTGGGCTACATAGGATCAATTGATGAACAATAAGCATTTTACTTGAAAAAAAATGCAGGAAATCTGAACAAAGCACAGCTGGACAAACTCAACAGATCAGACTGCATCTGCGGAGTGGTCTGTGTTTTAGGTTGACAACTTTTTCTTCGGAATTGGATATTTGTCAGATCAAATAAGTTGTAAAATGCATTTTAAAGTTTCAGGAGGAGGGGAAGTAAGCGGGGAAAAGGGGGAGCAAAATGGAAATCTGTGATAGGATGGAAGGTAGAAGAGCTGAAATGGGAAAGGGGTAATAGTGAGCTAGGAGGCGATGAGATAAGTATAAGAACAAAAGAGGAGTTTAGGAGGTGCAGATGGGTGTAAGAACTATCATGTACTTTGTTAAGAAATATGGTGCTGTTCCTTCATTGTGCTTGAGACTTGCTGCAAAACACCAGCAAGCGGCAGAACTGTTCACTTAACTGTGATAGTTCACTGAAATATAATTGAATTGGAGATTCTGACCATGGTTTTCTAAGAATCCATGGCAATAAGTTGGAAAGAAAACATTATGCACATAAATGTTACAATTTACTGAAGCCAATTAAACTACAAAACTGTATGTCTTTGGAGTGTAGGAGGAAACTAAAGCACCTGGAGGAAACCCATGTAGTCACAGAGAGAACGTATAAAATCCTTTCAGGCAGCACTTGTGGTCAGGATCAAACCCGGATCCCTGGCGCTTTAAGGCAGCAACTCTACCGCTACGCCACTGTGCCGCCCTAATGTTCACAACTCCATAAGCTTTAAAACGCAAAATGCAGAAGGGAAATGGATGAGTGATGTTTCAGATCAGGACCATTCTTCAGACTAATTGTAGTAGGGGGAGCAAACTGGAAAGGAGAAGGTGGAAGATAGACGCAAAATGTTGAAGTAGCTCAGTGGGCTCACCCATTCCTTCTCTCCAGAGATCCTGCCTGTCCCGCTGAGTTACTCCATCATTTTGTGTCTATCTTCAGTTTAAACCAGCATCTGCAGTTCCTTCCTACACAAGTGATAGGTGGATACGTGTGAGGATAGTCCAGGTGGAGTAAGGTAAGGCGGGAGGTTTGATCAGCAGATGGGTGGAATAAATGGCAAAGCTTACAGATATCAAGAAGAAAAAAAGATGTCAGATGAAAAGAGAAGAGGAGCGAAACATATAGACAGAGGGAGGAATGTCGGTTGAAGGGGAAAGACCCAAACGGAATATGAGGTTGTGTTCCTCCAGTTTGCGTGTGGCCTCACTCAGGCAATGGAGATGGCCAAGGACAGAACGGTCGGTCCAAAGGGAGCTCTGAAATCTTATTAACAAGTCAGATTAAAGAAAATCCCTGGGGTTTTTATACATATATTTTTAAAAGGAGGTTAACGGGGGAGAAGGTTGGACCACTCGAGGATTAAGGAAGGAAGTGATGCTTGGAGTTAGAGGAAATAGATGGGGCACTAAACGGGTACTTTGCATCTGTATTCACCAAGGAGAAGGGTGTGGAGATCAGTGCATGGTATATTAATATGCTAGGGCAGTTTGAGATCAAGAAGGAGATGGCGTAGGGTCTCTTGAAAACATAAAGGTGGATAGATCTCTAGGGCCTGATAGGATCTATCCCACATTATTCAGAGAGGCGAATGAGGAGCTTTCCCGACTCCACACAGTGGCTTTCCCGACTCCACACAGCGGCTTTCCCGACTCCACACAGCAGCTTTCCCGACTCCACACAGCAGCTTTCCCGACTCCACTTTTGCGCAATCAATTAGCACGGCTTGTTTACTCAGCCCCGCCTCCGGGGTTTTTATTCTCCAGCGGGTGCCAGAAGGGGCGTTACCTTCATGGTGACTGACAGGCGGGAAAACCAATCTGTTAATCTCACGATTTTTTATACCTTCGCAACTTTTCTCATATTTCACCGATCAGAATAGAACGTGGTGTCTTGGAGTAGAGGAGAACGGAGAGTAAGGTGGCGAAAAAATCCTAGCGATATAGGGTAGTGTTTTTGCGCAAATTTAATTACAACGCACACCGGAAGTGGTCAAGATGAGAGTTTTAGTAATAGTATAGATAGAAGATGGATCAGTAACAGATATGGCTAGAGGAATGGCAAATAGCAGAGCAAGTGTTAGGTGTTTCAGGTAGGGAGTTTGAATGTAAGAAGAAAGTATACAATTAATGGCAAGACATTTTGCAGCATTGATATACAGAGGGATCATGAGGTCCAAGACCATAACTTCCTGAAAGTAGCAGCAAGTAGATAGTGTAGTTAAGAAGGTGTATGGAATGCTTTCCATCATAGGTCAGGGCATTGAATTTAATTGTCATGGAATCATGTTTCAGCTTTACAACACTTTGGTTAGGCTGCATCTTGTATTTAAGATTGAGATTTAACAACTGAGGAAAAGTAAAGGAAACATTTGAGATTTAAGAACTGAGGAAAATGGAAAGGAAACAAGAAAAAGAGAACTATAGAAAAATAGGACAATTTAAATTTGGTATAGAAAGAGATAGAGCAAGAGAAAGATTAATTAAAAAAACATAACATTTGAAACTTTTATAATCTTTAAGTAGAGATTACTACATACAGGGACGAGGGTACCAGTTTCGATTCTCAATTTGTGATGAACTGATTAGCATTGCAGTAACACCAATCACATTTTTAGGAAGTGCTTTCATTAAGCACTTCCAGCCTTGGCATAATGAGAGGAGTTAATTGTCGATTGCTCTGCAAATCCAACAGGTTTTACAAATATATGGAAAGCTCAGGATAAGATGCAGTTTCTATAAAGCAAACTATGCAGCGAGATTAATCAACCTGCAGATCCTGAGGAATCTTAACTCACGGTGCATATCTTGGTTGATTTTGCACATCACTACTGTCATGGTTTGTTAAGAGAGTTGTTTTTCCTTGCCTTCTCTGGCAGTGAACCGAATGGCCTCGCTCATCCAGCTCATTGAAAATGTAAAATGACATATAACCATATAACAATTAAAGCACGGAAACAGGCCATCTCGACTCTTCTAGTCCGTGCCGAACACGTATTCTCCCCTAGTCCCATATACCTGCGCTCAGACCATAACCCTCCATTCCTTTCCCGTCCATATAACTATCCAATTTATTTTTAAATGATAAAAACGAACCTGCCTCCACCACCTTCACTGGAAGCTCATTCCACACAGCCACCACTCTCTGAGTAAAGAAGTTCCCCCTCATGTTACCCCTAAACTTCAGTCCCTTAATTCTCAAGTCATGACATAGGCTTTAATATTATTTTTCTCCCTACCCTGATGCATCTAGATTATTCAGCATGGCAAAATCTGGAAGTGTGCAGATGACCTGCTTTTCAGGGACACATTTGTAAGTTGTATCATTGATTTTTTTTGTAACCATTCAAATTCTATTTCTCCGAAACTAATACTGCTAAAATGACTGATTAACCAGTCAATTCATCCTTGCTGCAATGTTGGTCATGCAGAATGACCAGCAGTGTCCTTCAAAAGCAGTTCATGCTGCACAGTCCTATGAGACACTCTGATATAATGAGCCACTATATAAATTAAAGCATTTTTGTAATTAACTCTCTGAAGAAAGATTAGAGATATGTATAATTTTATTTAAGCAGCAAGCTGCTACAATGTAGAAATGGGGTGGAAGTAGGTTCAACGAGAGCCTTCAAAAGAGAGTTTAAGGAACTGCAGATGCTGGAAAATCGAAGGTACACAAAAATTCTGGAGAAACTCAGCGGGCGCAGCAGCATCTATGGAGTGAAGGAAATAGGCAACGATACGGGCCGAAACCCTTCTTCATAATGAGCTCCATAGATGCTGCTGCACCCGCTGAGTTTCTCCAGCATTTTTGTGTGCCTTCAAAAGGGAATTGGATAAATGGGGAAAGCGTGGAGAGTGTGCTTCATAAATATTTGCGCATTTGAAAGATAGACGCATTTTATAGTGCCTTTTACATTTCTTTCAGAATGTCACTATTGTCTTATAGCCAATGACCTACTTCTGAAATGAGGTGCTTTATCAAGTATAGAAGACACTACAGTTGGTTAGAATTGGTCATGAAATTTCCTCCACCCTGACCCTCAACATAGAAACATAGAAAATAGGTGCAGGAGTAGGTGCTTCGAGCCTGCACCGCCATTCAATATGATCATGGCTGATCATCCAACTCAGTATCCTGTACCTGCCTTCTCTCCATACCCCCTGATCCCTTTAGCCACAAGGGCCACATCTAACTCCCTCTTAAATATAGCCAATGAACTGGCCTCAACTACCTTCTGTGGCAGAGAATTCCAGAGATTCACCACTCTCTGTGTGAAAAATGTTTTTCTCATCTCGGTCCTAAAAGATTTCCCCCTTATCCTTAAACTGTGACCCCTTGTCCTGGACTTCCCCAACATCCGGAACAATCTTCCTGCATCTAGCCTGTCCAACCCTTTAAGAACCCCCAACACTGGTGCCCCTCCCCTGGAATACTTCCTGTGCACTCATCCTGGCCAAGTGCAGTGCCAACTCAATCGTTGAGTTGGCCGATAATACCACTGTTGTCGGCCAGATGGGCAGCAATAATGAGGCTAGTTACAGGGTGAAAATCGGGAAGATACCAGGAAAGCAATGCTCTTGACCGCCTGAACTTGCAGAGAGTGGTGAACACAGCCCAGTCCGTCAATTCAACCCATCCAGTTCATCTTCATTGTCCATTGCATCAGGAAGGCCTGAAACAATGTCAAGGATGCCCGCCACCCTGGCCATTCCCTTCTCACCCTTCTATCTTCTCGTGGCAGACGCTGGAAAAATGTTCCCAATGTTGGGCGAGTCCAGAACCAGGGGCCACAGTCTTAGAATAAAGGGGAGGTCATTTAAGACTGAGGTGAGAAAAATCTTTTTCACCCAGAGAGTTGTGAATTTATGGAATTCCCTGCCACAGAGGGCAGTGGAGGCCAAATCACTGGATGGATTTAAGAGAGAGTTAGATAGAGCTCTAGGGGCTAGTGGAGTCAAGGGATATGGGGAGAAGGCAGGCATGGGTTATTGACGGGACGATCAGCCATGATCACAATGAATGGCGGTGCTGGCTCGAAGGGCCGAATGGCCTCCTCCAGCACCTATTTTCTAAGTTTCTATATAGGAACTTGAAATCCAGGATGTTCCGACTTAAGAACAGCTTTTACCCTTCTGTTATCAGGCCCATGAACCAGTCAGCTCTTTCACACCTCTTTCCCAGGGGTACTGCCTCATATTCTTATTCTTAACTTTACCTCATTTAGTTATTTTATTATTGTACTTTAATTTTTTTTTGCATTACAGTCTTTGTACATTCTGCTGTTTTGCACTTATTTATTTATTGTGATATTAATCATTACCGTATATATACTTTTTTGTTTACGCTATGAGCTTCATGTGAACAAGGAATTTCATTGCGCCCTGGTGTAGATGACAATAAACTAGTCTGAATTTGAATCTGAATCTGACATGCCAGTCAATTTGTCTCTGCAAACTCCCAGTGTGATAATGACCAGATGATGTGTTTTAGTGATGTTGAATGAGGGTTAGTGACAGGGTGCTGGAGATAACTCCCCTATTCTGCTGGATGATGACACAAGATCTACTGTGTTCACTCAAGAGAGCTGTGTGGTCTTGGTTTAATCATCTGCAAGTGGCTGACTGTGCATAGATTTTTGTGCTCAAGTGTTTTGGGTGGATATTCACTGAGATCCTGTGACTTCGAGGCAGAGATGTTGCTCAGCGAAGGTTGCAAATGCATTCTAAAATAACGTAAGACAAGTATAAGATCAAAAGAAATAACAGGAGGTGGCCACATCTCCTCAAGCATAATCTGCCATTCAATAAGATCATGGCCAATCAATGTACTTAAAGCAAGCTATCCCATTTGATCAGCATGTCCCTGGATTCCTCTAATATCAAAAAGCTATTGATTTCTGCTTTGAACATATTCATTGACCGAGCACCCACAGCCCTCTGGAACAGAGAGCTCGCAACTGCCTGTGTTAAAATTAGTTCCCCTTATCTTGAATCGTTGCCCCAGTTCTATATGCTCTTGCTATAGTTAATAGCCATTCAGCATCCAGCTGACCATTCCCTCTCCATAAGATGTTCACCCCTTATCTGTGATGTTTTAGGTGGTGGTAAAAGGAAGCATGTCGAAAACAAGGAGGAGCTTGCTATTTTTAATTAAGAACTTGTCTTGGTGCTTGTGCAAGATTGAGATTAGCCACATTATCTTTTACTTCATCCTCCTCAGCCCGCACTTAGAGAAAGAAATGGATATTACAGAATGTTGCGGTCTTGTTTCTTTAAAACGTTCTAATTTTTTGTCCTTTATAAAGAAGAAATGTATCTTCTCCCCAAGGAAGACTGTAGTATCTTCTATTCAGTAAAGCACATAATCTGCTTGGGGAGCTTACAACCCAATGGTATGAACATTGAATTCTCCGATTTCAATGTTGGATTCTCCAATTTCAACCCTCATACCCTGCCTCTCTTTCCTGTGTGCCCCCATCCCAGTCTGTACTAATTTCTCCCACTATTTCCCATGCATTCACTCTGCTCCTTTTCCTTTCTTTGTACACTAATCTTCCAGCCCAAAGTCCCTCATTCCCTTTTATCTCTCCTTTGCCCTCTTCCTCCCTTCCCTTTCTGCCTATATCCCCCCCTCTGGCTTTACATTTCACTCATTTTCTCTCCTGTTCTGATACCTTTTTATGTTCTTTGTACTTCTGTCCTTTGTCACTGTCTCCATCTATCTGCCATCCATCATGTTGGTGGTGACTGAAATGATTCGAGGATGATGTGTTGGATGCAGAGGCTGGTGGGGTGAAAGGTGAGGACTCTATTCTTGTTCCGTCTGGGGGGAAGAGGGAGTGAGAGCAGAACTGTGGAACACAGGAAATGCAGGTGAGGGATCCATCTATGAGAGCAGGGGGGAATTCACATTTGCTAAATCTCAGATGTCGTAGAATGTAAAGCTTCATCTTGGGAGTAGATGCAGCGGCGACGGAGAAACTGAGAGCAGAGGATAATGTCTTTGCAAGAGACAGGGTGGGAGGTTGTGTCGTCCAGATAACTGGGAGTTGATAGGTTTGTAGTAGGCGTCAGTCGATAGTCTGTCCCCTGTGATGGAAAGGGAGAGATTAAGAAATGGGGCAGAGGTGTCAGAGATAATACAGATACATTTGAGAGCAGGGTGAAACGTAATGGTGAAGTTAATGAAAACAATGAATTCTACTCAGGTGCAGGAGGCAGCCCCGATGAAGTCGATGATGTTGTTGTAGACGTCGGTCGATAGTCTGTCCCCTGTCATGAAGATGGAGAAATCAACAAAGGGGAGAAAGGTGTCAGAGATAGTATGAAGGGGGAGAGTATCTCATGCCAGTCTTTGTCTTGCCCCAACCTCTCTTTTCCAGCATTCTCCCCCTAATACAATCGGTCCGAAAAAGATTCCAGCCCGAAACACCACCTTTCCATTTCCTCCACAGCATCTGCCTGACCCACTGAGTTCCTCCAGAATTTTGTGTTTTGTTTCATTCATCCAGTTGTTTTCCATTTTATCGGCCTCACAAATCTCTGGAAACAGCTTCCAACCCATGGCCTATCTGTCCTCTTGGTAAACACAAAATTACTTTCTTACTTCTCCCAGTGGCCCTGTTCAAATACTGCTAAAATGTGATTTTAAATAACCAAAAACACAAACAAAGTAACCTGTCATTTCATCAATCTTGATCGGTTAACCTTTTTAGATTTGTGGATTGCACTTGTGAATCTCCTTTGCCCCTACTCCAGTTGTTTTCTTTTTTTAAATTAGTCGGTGCCATTTACTGACGGTTTTGCTTACATAATACCTCATCTTTAGGTTTGGAATCAGTGGCTCAGAATAATTGCTAACACTGATATGGAGAATAGGGCTGCTGTCAGGAGTGCAGCACCCTACTGCTATTGGAATGCCCTCAGGAAGCTGAGGAGAACTTCTTTGCAGTAGCTCATTTGTAGAGGAGCTGAATGAAAAGACCCTGCAGGATTTTGGTTCTGTACCCCATCATTCAATGTATGTGGTAATCTATAAATGCCTGCACCTCATGACATCGAACTGGCAGGTAGCCATTTTCTTTATTTCATGCTAATTCCCCAGTGAAGCTCTCAGATTCCATAACAAGTCTCTATCTGTAGTTGCACAAATCCTGGTTTACTTCAGGGCTAATTAAATCGGCAAGATAACTTTAAATGAAGGGACACATTAGGAAGTTAGGATAGCAGGGGGGCATTCAATTCTTTAACCCTGTACTGCAATTTGAATGAATGATCAGCTTTGGTTTCATCCGCCTTACTGTTATTTGTAATAACCTTGCCTAACAAATTTATAGTTTACAGTTGCTCCCCTTCCCAGCTTCTTCATTGTTCTGTACTCAGCAGATTTTACTATAAGACATTCAGTTTTAAGGATTCATCAATTATATTTTCGACCAACTCAGCAATTTGCAGCATAAATACTAATATGCCAAAGGACACATAACTTAATCTATGTCTCACCAACTCTGGTTCAGAGCACACATCTCTCCTACCAGTTAACAGCAATTATTTAAATCATTACTCTGGTCACTGCAATTTTTTGCTTATTAGTTCAAATGTATTTCATATTTTACAAGTAATATTTAATCTCTTTCCAAAGTAGGTCTGAGCAGGCTTGTACAATCTTTATTGATGGCAATGTTTGCAGAACATTGCAGTAATTCCCTGAAACTTTGTAGGTGCTGTAAGCAACATCTGCTGGACTCTTGGTTATAAAACAAGCTATTCTCTAGAAAATCTTCTGTTCCACAATGTTAGTGTAAGTGTATTCACCAGCACAATCCACGCCTCCCACCCTCTTTCTTTTGGTTATAATTAGAGCCAGGATTTTGCCATAAATGCCACGTGCCTTTTCATGCCTTTTTTTGATGATTTCACCAAGATAATGCCTTTTCCACGATCGAGTGCCTAAATCAGCCTTTTTTTGCCGTTTTGCTAAAAGATCGTGCTATTTTCTCTAATTGTACCGTGTTTACATGACGTTTTCTATGTTAACACGTTAATATTAATGTTATTATTAACATGTTAACATAGTATAACTTACAAGAACATTTCCACCACCGGTGCAAAACCGGGGGCGCCACCGTCGGTCGTTCATTCGTTTGTGCCGCTGCCCGCTGGTTCAGCCTTCTCCAAGATCTATTTAAGAAAGAACTGCAGATGCTGGAAAAGGCATTCATTGATGCTGGAATTCCACTGTGGAAATTGGAAAACAAATCTCTCGGAGGTTTTTTAGAGAAATTCACAGAGGAACATTTACCTAGCGAGTCATCATTATGGAAAAATTATGTTTACATCAACTTCAACATTGTTGTGCAGAAAATTAGAGATGAAGTTGCATGCAACAAAATATGGATCTCAATATAGGAAACAATCGATGCTGTGGGGAGATATGTTGCCAATGTGGTCATCGGTACACTGGAGGCAGGTCAACAATCAAAGGAGTATTTGTTGACATCGGAAGTATTGGAGAAGTCAAACAGCTCAACTATTGCTCAGTTGTTTACAACTTCACTTGCTGTACTTTGGCCAGATGGTATAAAACACGAGAATATTCTTCTGTTTGTGACTGATGCAGCTCCGTACATGAAAAAAGCTGCTTGTGCTCTTAAAGCTTTATTCCCCAAAATGTTGCATTTGACATGCTTAGCTCAAGGACTTCATAGAATTGCTGAGCACATACGTAGCTTGTTTCCAAATGTCGATTGCCCAGTTTCCAATGTCAAGAAAATCTTCCTCAAAGCACCGTCACGTGTGCAGTTGTTCAAGAAAATGGCATCTCAGATTCTGCTAGCTCCTCAACGCGTTTTGACTAGGTGGGGTACATTCCCTCCACCGCGATCTTGTGTTTATTGCTTCCAATTTTGCAAACTTCCCACAAGTTATCACTTCCCTTGAGAAATGTGGCAAAACATTAGAGAATAACTTGCAGGTTTTCAACAAAGTAACTGACGATATCCGTAAAATTCCTGGCGATGTAGGTAAAGATATACAAGGAAAATGTGAGAGAGTGATTTTAGCTAACAAAAATCTTGAAGAAATATAAAATATAGCTCAAAGTTATATAAATATAAATATAAGTTCTCAAAGGTAATTGTAATGCACACGATATCAACATGAATAGAGAGTCTGTAGCTTGTTTCGGGTATGCACCAGTGACCTCAGCTCAGGTAGAATTAAGTTTTTTACAACTGAAGCATATTCTGTCTGTTAGACGGCATAGTTTTACACCAGTTAATTTGAAAAAAAATGCTAGTAATTATGTGCAACCAGGCAACTTTGGTCATTTAATGTAGTATACCTTTATATTATCATTTTTAACCATATTTTGGTGGTGGAAATACATGCCTTTTATGCCTTTTTTGTAAATAAATGCCTTTTCGTGCCTTTTTTGTAATTTTATTATACCTTTTTGCCTGCCTATTTCAGAGTTTATTAGTGCCTAAACATCCTGGCTCTAATTATAATGTTAGCCACAGTTCATTTGGTTGCATTCTTGACATTGAGTCAGCAGGTTGTGGGTTAAAGCACAGTCTAAAAATGAGTACCAAAAACAAGCCTAGGAGTCCAGTTTAGGGCTCCCTCTCTCTGGCTTTACATTTCAGTCTTCTTATCTTTGTCTCCTTTTAATCTCTAGTCTTTGTCTACCTATCTGCAATCGAACCCACCTTACCTGTATCCAGAGATCACTTACCAGGTTTTGTCCTGTTTTCACCTGTTTTCCAGCTTACTCGCCCCATTAAAGTCTGATAAAGGGTCCTACCGCAAAACATTGCCTATCCATGTTCTCCAGAGATGTGCCTGAACTGCTAAGTTACTTCAGGACTTGTCTTCTCACCTGTTCAGAATCAAAGATACCATTATGTGTTTCTGCTATTTTAAAAAGGGAGGGAGAGAGAAAACGGGGAATTACAGACCAGTTAGTCTAACGTCGGTAGTGGGGAAACTGCTAGAATCAGTTATTAAAGATGGGATAGCAGCACATTTGGATAGTGGTGAAATCATTGGACAAAGTCAGCATGGATTTATGAAGGGTAAATCATGTCTGACGAATCTTATAGAATTTTTCGAGGATGTAACTAGTAGAGTGGATAAGGGAGAACCAGTGGATGTGTTATATCTGGACTTTCAGAAGTCTTTCGACAAGGTCCCACATAAGAGATTAGTATACAAACTTAAAGCATACGGTATTGGGGGTTCAGTATTGATGTGGATAGAGAACTGGCTGGCAGACAGGAAGCAAAGAGTAGGAGTAAACGGGTCCTTTTCACAATGGCAGGCAGTGACTAGTGGGGTACCACAAGGCTCAGTTCTGGGACCCCAGCTATTTACGATATATATTAATGATTTGGACGAGGGAATTGAATGCAACATCTCCAAGTTTGCGGATGACACGAAGCTGGGGGGCAGTGTTAGCTGTGAGGAGGATGCTAGGAGGCTGCAAGGTGACTTGGATAGGCTGGGTGAGTGGGCAAATGCATGGCAGATGCAGTATAATGTGGAGAAATGTGAGGTTATCCACTTTGGTGGCAAAAACAGGAAAGTAGATTATTATCTGAATGGTGGCCGATTAGGAAAGGGGGAGATGCAACGAGACCTGGGTGTCATGGTACACCAGTCATTAAAAGTAGGCATGCAGGTGCACCAGGCAGTGAAGAAGGCGAATGGTGTGTTAGCATTCATAGCAAAAGGATTTGAGTATAGGAGCAGGGAGGTTCTACTGCAGTTGTACAGGGTCTTGGTGAGACCACACCTGGAGTATTGCGTACAGTTTTGGTCTCCTAATCTGAGGAAAGACATTCTTGCCATAGAGGGAGTACAGAGAAGGTTCACCAGACTGATTCCTGGGATGTCAGGACTTTCATATGAAGAAAGACTGGATAGACTCGGTTTGTACTCGCTAGAATTTAGAAGATTGAGGGGGGATCTTATAGAAACGTACAAAATTCTTAAGGGGTTGGACAGGCTAGATGCAGGAAGATTGTTCCCGATGTTGGGGAAGTCCAGAACAAGGGGTCACAGTTTAAGGATAAAGGGGAAATCTTTTAGGACCGAGATGAGGAAAACTTTATTCACACAGAGAGTGGTGAATCTATGGAATTCTCTCCCGCAGAAGGTAGTTGAGGCCAGTTCATTGGCTATATTTAAGAGGGAGTTAGATGTGGCCCTTGTGGCTAAAGGGATCAAGGGGTATGGAGAGAAGGCAGGTACAGGATACTGAGTTGGATGATCAGCCATGATCATATTGAATGGCGGTGCAGGCTCGAAGGGCCGAATGGCCTACTCCTGCACCTATTTTCTATTTTTCTATGTTTCTATGTTTCTATGTGCAATTGAGAAATAATCACAAACTATTCATGTTGTTGTGCTTTCTTTATTCATGTAACTATAAGCTTTTACACCTGATTGATGTCTGCTTTTTCTGTCCATCCAACTTGCTTGGCTTGATGAATCAATTTTCTTGATGAATCCATAAGGCATTTTTCATTAAAATAATGTAAACTGCTGCTGATATTTCCAAAATGTTAAAAGCTTGTCAAAATGAACGATGAATACCCATCATAACATCCATTCGTTTTTAACCTTTCTCAGTAGGAGGCCTCTGTTATGTGAAGGCGGATGTTGATTGTTGATATGTCATTTAATCCTACTAACGTGGTTGATAATATTTCCCTTCTTTCATGCCCCACCACACACGTAGAAATAAATGTCATGCCTAGCTCACCATGACAATCAAGAGCAGTACTGCCCCTTTAAGAAGTACTAGACCGATCATCAATGCTTTCTTAACTCACTCAAACTTCCTTGTTTTAGTATACTAGGAGACTCTTGCTGGGCCTCAGAATTGCAGATGCTGCTTTAAACCAAAGATATACACAAAATACTTGAGTAACTCAGCGGTACAGGCAGCATCACTGGAGAGAAGTAATGGGTGATAACCATATAAACATATAACCATATAACAATTACAGCACGGAAACAGGCCATCTCGGCCCTACAAGTCCGTGCCGAACAACTTTTTTCCCTTAGTCCCACCTGCCTGCACTCATACCATAACCCTCCATTCCCTTCTCATCCATATGCCTATCCAATTTATTTTTAAATTATACCAACGAACCTGCCTCAAAGGGAAAAGCTGATCCACATCAACTCTGTCTATCCCTCTCATCATTTTAAAGACCTCTATCAAGTCCCCCCTTAACCTTCTGCGCTCCAGAGAATAAAGACCTAACTTATTCAACCTTTCTCTGTAACTTAGTTGTTGAAACCCAGGCAACATTCTAGTAAATCTCCTCTGTACTCTCTCTATTTTGTTGACATCCTTCCTATAATTGGGCGACTAAAATTGTACACCATACTCCAGATTTGGTCTCACCAATGCCTTGTACAATTTTAACATTACATCCCAGCTTCTATACTCAATGCTCTGATTTATAAAGGCTAGCATACCAAAAGCTTTCTTTACCACCCTATCTATATGAGATTCCACCTTCAAGGAACTATGCACGGTTATTCCCAGATCCCTCTGTTCAACTGTATTCTTCAATTCCCTACCATTTACCATGTACGTCCTATTTTGATTTGTCCTGCCAAGGTGTAGCACCTCACATTTATCAGCATTAAACTCCATCTGCCATCTTTCAGCCCATTCTTCCAAATGGCCTAAATCACTCTGTAGACTTTGGAAATCCTCTTCATTATCCACAACATCCCCTATCTTGGTATCATCTGCATACTTACTAATCCAATTTACCACACCTTCATCCAGATCATTGATGTACATGACAAACAACAAAGGACCCAACACCGATCCCTGAGGCACCCCACTAGTCACCTGCCTCCAACCCGACAAACAACCATCCACCATTACCCTCTGGCTTCTCCCATTCAGCCACTGTTGAATCCATCTTGCTACTCCTGCATTTATACCCAACAGTTGAACCTTCTTAACCAACCTTCCATGAGGAACCTTGTCAAATGCCTTACTAAAGTCCATATAGACAACATCCACTGCTTTACCCTCGTCAATTTCCCTAGTAACCTCTTCAAAAAATTCAAGAAGATTAGTCAAACATGACCTTCCAGGCACAAATCCATGCTGACTGTTCCTAATCAGACCCTGTTTATCCAGATGCTTATATATATTATCTATAAGTATCTTTTCCATTAATTTGCCCACCAATGAAGTCAAACTAACAGGCCTATAATTGCTAGGTTTACTCTTAGAACCCTTTTTAAACAATGGAACAACATGCGCAGTACGCCAATCCTCGGGGACTATTCCCGTTTCTAATGACATTTGAAATATTTCTGTCATAGCCCCGGCTATTTCTACACTAACTTCCCTCAATGTCCTAGGGAATATCCTGTCAGGACCTGGAGACTTATCCACTTTTATATTTTTCAAAAGAGTCAGTACTTCTTTTACTTTGAAACTCATAGTATCCATAGCTACTCTACTAGTTTCCCTTACCTCACATAATTCAATATCCTTCTCCTTGGTGAATACCGAAGAAAAGAAATTGTTCAATATCTCCCCCATCTCTTTTGGCTCTGCAGATAGCTGTCCACTCTGTCTCTCCAATGGACCAATTTTATCCCTCGTTATCCTTTTGCTATTAATATAGCTGTAGAAACCCTTTGGATTTACTTTCACCTTACTTGCCAAAGCAACCTCATGTCTTCTTTTAGCTTTTCTAATTTCTTTCTTAAGATTCTTTTTACATTCCTTATACTCCTCAAGCACCTCATTTACTTCATGCTGCCTATAATTATTGTAGATCTCCCTCTTTTTCCGAACAAGATGTCCAATTTCCCTTGAAAACCGGGGCTCTTTCCAATTTTTACTGTTTCCTTTCAACCGAACAGGGACATAAAGATTCTGTACTCTTAAAATTTCCCCTTTAAATGTCCTCCATTTCTCTTCTACATCCTTCCCATAAAACAAAATGTCCCAGTTCACTACTTTTAAATCATTTCGCATCTCATCAAAGTTAGCCTTTCTCCAATCAAAAATCTCAACCCTAGGTCCAGTTCTGACCCTCTCCATAATTATATTGAAACTAATGGTATTGTGATCACTGGACCCGAAGTGCTCCCCAACGCATACCTCCGCCACCTGTCCCGTCTCATTTCCTAACAGGAGGTCCAACACTGCCCCTCCTCTAGTAGGTACCTCTATGTATTGCTGCAAAAAACTATCCTGCACACATTTTACAAACTCCAAACCATCCAGCCCATTTACCGAATGTGTTTCCCAGTCTATGTGTGGAAAGTTGAAATCTCCCACAATCACTACTTTGTGCTTACTACTAATATCTGCTATCTCCTTACATATTTGCTCTTCCAATTCTCGATCCCCATTTGGCGGTCTATAATACACCCCTATAAGTGTTGCTACTCCTTTCCCACTTCTCAGTTCCACCCAAATAGCCTCCCTAGATGAGCCCTCCAATCTATCCTGCCAAAGCACTGCTGTAATATCTTCCCTGACTAGCAATGCAACACCTCCACCTCTTGCCCCTCCAATTCTATCACACCTGAAGCAACGAAATCCTGGAATATTTAGTTTCCAATCACAGCCCTCCTGCAACCATGTTTCACTGATCGCCACAACATCATACTTCCAGGTGTCTATCCAGACTCTAAGCTCATCCACCTTTCTTACAATGTTTTGTGTTCGAGTCTGAAGAAGGGTCTCGACCCGAAACGTCTCCCATTCCTTTTCTCCAGAGATGTTGCCTGCCTACCGAGTTACGCCAGCTTTTTCTGTCTACAATATGTATGCCACTTAAGCAAGCAAAAATATTTCCCACTAAACTTGTAGACACAAGGGACTGCAGATGTTGGTTTACAAAAGAAAGTACTGGAGTAACTCAGCTCATCAGCGAGCACCACTGGAGAACAGGAATAGACGATGTTTTGTGGTCGGAATCCTTGTAAGATCAATTGAGGTGCAGGCCCCTTTATCTTCTAATGCCCCTGTCTCACTTAGGAAACCTGAACGGAAACCTCTGGAGACTTTGCACCCCACCCGATGTTTCCGTGCGGTTCCTGGAGGTTGCAGGTGGTTGCTGGAGGTTGCAGGTGGTTGCCGGAGGTTGCAGGTAGTTTCCACTACCTGCACAAGATTAGTAGGGTGGAGTTGCTGATATTTTTTGCGAGGCAGATTTGCACTGGCAACTCCTTTTCCCTGTGGTCCCATGTGACCAACATGGAAATAGCGGGTGGAAGTTCCGCCATGAACAGGCAGGACTTGCACATTCTGCTTTTAGTATCTGTCTAATGGAAAGATAATTGAGTGAAGTTGCAAACTTAGTTTAGATTTATATAAAACTCTTGGTTGTACCCAGTACCTTTGGTATTATTTCAATGACTTATTGGTGTTGCAATGGCCGTCAGTTAGTTGTCACTTGTCCTTGAATGATATCCTCAGATCGCCTTGTGAAAGTAGTTAAACTGTTGGTTAACTCGGCTTTAAGCATAGATCATGTCAGCAAGATTACATAGTCTACTGTATATAGTTGACTAAGTGCAGTAACACCTCTCAACTTGTGAATTACTTGCACAGTTTAATAAACTTCTCTCTGTGTTTGAAATAAATTACCGAGAATCAAACCCTTTGGTTCAATTATGAAGGTATACTCTTGCTTACTCTGGTTTGAATACATGACCCTTAATGTTAGTTGTTTTAATCATAAAGACATCTATCAGTACATTTATCATGATGCATTGATTTTCTGAGCAAATAATGCACAGGTAGTTCTGCTACAATGCAATAGTTGCATTCCTAAGAAATCTCTTGCTGTAGAAAATTACGTTACAAAAATAATTCTGTCAATGGGAGAAAAGGAGTTAGGGATTTGAGAGTTTCGGACTTGAAGTAACAAGCTTTGTAGTACTGTAAAAAAGTTATTTATCCTGCAGAATATCCAAAATACACGTCTTTCCAAGAGCAAAACATTTATTCTTGTTACTGCAAGCTAAAATACCAAAGGAGTTATGTTATATTGTTTAATAGAGTATCATTGCGCAAATGTCAATAGATGTGATTGCTTGACAAATTCAATAGGTTAAAGTAGCAACTACGTCCATAAGAGACAATGGGGCTGATTACTGTGGAAATGCTTTTTTCCCTGTACTGCCTCAATTCAAGCCAACTTATTTTCTGATAGTCAATTCCCAAAGTAACTTTAAAGTGGTCTCCAATTCTGAGTTACAAACGATTGAGACTTCATAATGCAAATGATGCTCCCAAATTCTTCACTCGCGTTATGTCAAATTTGTGTTACGGAAACACACACTACAGGGGGGGGGGTTGCACGTAAGGTCATCGGCAAAGGGCATGACGCACGGAGCCGCTCAATCCTTCTGGAGGACATGGCAGCCTCTGGCATACACTGTTAAGACATGAAACGTGTACTTTCTTACCTGTTAAAAAACGCCAAAATGGTATATTTTTGCGCTGTAAATAATTGTGGAGGGTGACTGAGCGCTCTGAACCAAATGCTCTAGTATCTTTGCTCTGAACCCGAGCACCAAGGTGTAAGCGGCCGAAGGAGCGCATCCCTCGGGACAGCCCCCACTCTCCCCCAGGAGTCAACGCTGTCCGGCCACAGCCGCCCTCCACCCCGTCTACCGCTTTGGGCCGCACTGTCACGGGCGGTGGGTCGGCAGCGCCCACACACGGGGCTGGGTGGAGCAGGGCCGTGGCTCCGGGCAGCGGACACACAGGGACAAAAACCCGGCAACGTCCCCGTCAGCTGCAGCAGAGTTGGGGACATTCTGGTCCCTCCGCCTACCTAGAGTCACTGACCGCGATGCACCAGCACCCCGACCCTCCCCCCACCCCCCCGGCAGCGGGGAAAGACGGCCCGGGGTCCACGAGTGTGGAACCAGTCAGCGTGGAGTCCGGATGCTGGGACAGAAGGGCCCGCTGTACTGGCAGCCATAGTAAGTGCTTACCTGACGTTCACAGTGTGTACTCCAGAAGGCGTTGCGTGGCAACAGTATGGGTCACGGGTCGTGACCTCGACTGCAGTGCAACCTCCCTATAGCAGAACTATATGCACTCCTACTGTCTCCCTGGAGACACAATGGTTTGTTTCCTGTTTGCAACACATCAAAATGCATCCAGAAAATCCATGTCTCTGTGTATGTGAATATATGGGATTCCTCTGCTAATTTTCCACATTTGATTTTGCACTGCTCTATTAACCCTTTCAATAGACAATAGGTGCAGGAGTAGGCCATTCGTCCCTTCGAGCCAGCACCGACATTCACTGTGATCATGGCTGATCATTCACATTCAGTACCCCGTTCCTGCCTTTTCACCATATCTCCTGACTCCGCTATTTTTAACAGCTCTATCTAACTCTCTCTTGGAAACATCCAGAGAATTGGCCTCCACATATTTCTGAGGCAGAGAATTCCCCAGATTCACAATTCCCTAACCTTATCAGAAGATTCCAAAGTACAAACCACAACCATCTGAAACGTCACATTTTGTCTTGAGTAATAATTTACTCAATTCACATTCCATCAGGTGTCTTTGCATTAATTGTGCAATCATTAACATCCCTTGCTAACAGAGAGGCCAGTGCCACACTGTCTCATCATTGTGTGAGTGCTTTATGCAGGGCATCTTCACAGCAATGCAGATGCGATCACTTGTATAAATATTGTATTATATAGGTAGCCATGGCATACCTAGCTCTCTTCATTTGGATTCCTTTTTTGAATCTTCTGACAACCCATAATTTTTTACTTCAGAATTCAACAATATACTTTGCAATAATTACACACTATTGCACTATAAATGAAGACATTCATGAGCAGAAAGATACACAGTGGAGCCCATTTATTGTCATTTTTTACTATGGTGCATTAATATTTTTCTTCTGAATGCACATCCACTGTTAACGCAAGTGTTGTGATTTAAAGCAATTTTTCTCTATGCGGTGAGTGACAAAATATCGCCGTTACATTTCTGTACATTAGAAATGACCCTCCCAACACAAATATTAAAAAAAGTAACTTCATCTTAGAGGTTCCATTTACTCTTTTGGTTAATGTAGCTTGTGTGGTGTGTAATTTTTGTTCCTATTTTTAAATTTCTGGACCACAATTGTATAACTTTTTTTTTTCTTGTTACATTTAAGGTTAAAAGGAACGGAGAGAGTTGTTCTATTCCACTGACGTTCTGTGCCAGCAACATGAAATTGTCCAATCTTATGCCGCGCCAATGGATTTAAGTGAAGGATCCAAAGATTCTGTGCCTGCTCTTCATCAGTGGTCAACCAAGCGCAAAGAACAAAGCGAGGGAATGGAGGTGTCACATGCATTGGTTGAAGATCCAGAAAGTGAGGTGAGCGAAAACTGCAGGCAAGGTGCAACCACTGGGCCTGAAGATGCGAAGGACTTGGGTGGCAGTGGTGATCTGGAATTAAAGGTGGACTCTGATGCACATCAAAGTAATATCGGGACACAAGGTAGCAAGCAACCATCTGCTGGTGACCCTCCGGCCAAAAGAATAAAACTTGACACTTTGGAAGGATCGCACGATAGCAGGAACACTGTGGTCGCAGAGACCAATTCACTGCCAATTCTGCCATCTGACCTGAAGCAATCTCAGATGCATACCAGTGAAGTGCAAAATGATGTCAAGGGAGTTGCAGAAGACCAAACTGGAGTTTGCCAGAATCAGACTAACAAGATTGAAGCAGGAGCAGCTCTGCCATGCGCCTCTTGCAACTTTACAGCGAGAAACAAAATTGCACTAAAAATTCACACAAAGCAACTTCACTTCAATGACAATGATCTTGTCTGTGAGATCTGTAATGTTACCAGCTTATCAAAGAAGAGCCATAGAAAGCACCTTTCTTCAATTCTCCACAAAAAGCTATCGAAAGGCACAAGGAAAAATACAGGCACAAAGGAAGGATTTAACTGTAGGCTTTGTGGCCTGTTGTTGCCTTCGCGCTATGACTTGGACAAACACATTAAGGAGAATCATTCTAAAAGGTCCAAAGCCCATGTTTGCCCTCAGTGCAAATTCAAGGCAGAGAGTGGAGCAGCTTTGCAGGCACATCTCAAACAAAATCATGTGCAAAAAGAAAGTTTAAGCTGTGAGTTGTGTGGCTTCCGATGTTACGATGAAAACCTACTGAAAACCCATTGCCATGGGAAAACCCACCTCCGCCGTAAGAATCTTGCGGCACGAGGTGGATATATACATTTGCTCTCCAAAAAGAGGCCTCCCGCCGAATCTGGTTCAAAAGGCAAAGTGGACAGAGCAAAATGCATTAATTCCAATGACTTAAATTTGAGCAAGAAACCCGAAAATTTGGGAAGAACAAGGAGCAAAAGCTCTGCGCAGAAGAATAACAGAAGTGCAAAGTGTTTTGAGAAATCCAAGCGTCCAGGTAATGATCACTGTGAAGAAGCTGCATCCAGTAAAACAGATGAACGAGCAGAGCTTGATGATAGCTGTGCTGGAAAAACAATGCCCCAAAGAACTTCACGAAGAGTAAAGGAGCCAACTCATCTTCTCAAGGAACAGGTTGGCAAACAAAGATTAAAGTGCTCTGAAGAAGGTATCATTAGTGGTTTGAGACCACGTAGTGGGCGATGCACGGACAACTCTGAACATATTCGGCGTACGAGAAGTGGGCTTTCCCATGAATTGGTGAGGAAACAGAGGCTTTCTCAAAACCTTAGAGGACGAAGAAGTCTTTTGACAAAGGATAAGTGCCAAGGCAGAGACCGGCATCCTCGTCGTAGAGAGGTTATTCCTGATTTCCAGCCAAGTAGAGGCAAACCTCCTGGAAAGAGAAACGGGGGTGTAAAATCGAAAGGTAAAAATGTCAGAGCAACAGACAAACATGACGATAAACCTGAGAATGAAGCGGAACCTGGTGATGCAGCCTCATCAATGGTAACCGATGATGTGAATGTAGAAAACAAGAAGTCTTCTACAATAAGTTGCCCAAATGGAAATGAAGAAGACCAAACAACTACACCAGTTGTTCTTCATGAACCAACACTAGTTAAAAACAACACAGAAAGTACGTCCCAGGTTCAAAACCTCGTGTCCCCATCTACCAACATTGGAGATAATAAAGGCCCCAACCTTGAGAACCCTGAAATAAAGCTAAGCCCGGCCGACCGCAAAGCCCTTCGCACTTGCTCCTACTGTAGTCATGTGTTTCAGAACAGAAAAGGGTTGGAGGTTCACATAAAGAGGCGCCACACAAAAGAAATGGACTTCCACTGTCAACCGTGTGGCTATGCTTGTGTCACAAAGGGTGACTTTGAAAAGCATTGTCAAAGCAATAGGCATCAATTAAATTTCTCTCAAATTGATTGTCGGCTCTGCACGTTTGTGACCACAGATGAAGGGGCTCTGAAGGAGCACATGAGCCAAGAACACAAAATGGCCTTTTACTGCTCAACATGCAGACTGCACTTTGCACTGGAAGAGGATCTCGTTGATCACGAAGGCTCTGAGCAGCATACAAGCCAACTGCTTCCACCACAGAAAGAGAACACATTGGAACAAATTGCAAATCAACAGCCGAGGGAAGAAAATCTAATTAAAATCATCTCAGATGGCAATGGAGAACTCGCCATTCCAAGATCTGGCCTTTCGTTAAGAGATCCCCAGAAACCTTCTATAGCCAGAGTGGTTGCAGGTAACATTTTGAGGCGTTCAACACATAGTAGGCATCAATTGCAGTGCAAAAGCTGCTTTTACAAAGCTCGATCAGCAACTGTACTTTTGAAGCACATAAGACTCCGACATGCACAAGAGTATCGATTTCTTTGCAAAGTATGTAGCCTCTACACGATTAGCAGAGAAGCTATGGAAAAACATATTAAACGGAGTAGACACATTGAGAATGCTAAGAAAAGAAACCTAGGGCCATCAGTGGATGAATGTGTGGAAGAGGTGTCCATCGATATCCAGGATGTCCAAAAAACTATAAAGACTACTGGGGCTTTGGGGAATGTTAATAGTGAGATAGACAAAGGCTGCGTCCAGGTCCTTGAGCCTTCGAAATCCAAAGAGGAATTTGTTGTAACCTGGGAAATATCAGAAGGTGATGCAACCAATGTGGAAAATGTTCAAAAAGACAGTGTTCTTCCGATAACAGAAGGCATGAAGAAAGAGCGGCCAAAAGGTGCTATCTCCAGAACGTGTCCCCAATGTGGTTTATTGGCTTCCAGTGTGACAAACCTGAACATTCACATAAGGCGGAAACACAGCCATCAATATAGCTACTTTTGCAAGGCATGTAACTACTATACTGTCACCAAAGGAGACATGGACCGTCACTGCAACACAAAGAAACACAAAAATCGCGCTGATGTCTCCAAGCCTGTAGAGATCTGTAGGAAAGCCATCACACCTGACAACATTAAGGAAAATCCTCAAACGGTTGGAACTGATCCTCCTGCACTTCCTGCAATTGATTGCGTTGAGCAAAGCAACAGAGTTTCAACTCCAGAGATTACTGAAGTAAATGGGCAAGCTGGAGTCGTTGAAAACTGTACCCGTGTAAATTTAGAGAGTGTAACGTCAGTCCAAAATCAGTCGCGTGTGGATGAGCAAAAAGGGCCAGAGACAATTCTTGAGGTGGAATCAAATAGTACGGGGCAGGATGGCAGTTCATCAAGTTCAAAGCGACTCAAAGGAAACCATGCCACTACTTGTGCGTACTGTGGTTTTGTGGCTTATTCCCAAGCTACTCTGGAATTGCATGTTAAGCGCAAACACACAAAGGATTTTGACTACTACTGCATGGCCTGTGACTACTATGCTGTCACTAGACGGGAAATGATGAGACATGCTTTTACAGAAAAGCATAAGCTCAAAAGTCAATCCTACCTTAAATTAAATCATGTTAAAGGACAACCTGAGATGAGTGGATCCATAACACCAACTGATGCGGCAAACGATGGGAATAAGAAGGAAGAGAATGAGAATTCTACACTTAAAGGGAGAAGCGATGAGGGGGAGAAAGCTTCAGAAATTCCTCTAGAGGCTACCCAGGAGTTTGCATCAAGCATTGAACCTGAGAGATTACCAGAAAGCAAGGAGGTAACTTATGAGCATGAAGAGACGACTGCTGTGTTTGAGTCGACAGAAACGGAGGAAAAATCCTTCCAAATTGAGATGGTTAACCAAGAAGAACTTGTTGAGACATTACCCACAGTGCAGAATTCAGAGAATTGTGCTGAAGTTGAACCTGGAAAGTTAAATGCAGATACCACCTGCCCAGGCGCCAAGAGTCATTCCCGAGATTTGAATTCTGCTTCAGTTGAGTCAGTGCAACAGGAAAACTCTCACGATCAGGTTTGTGATGCACCACTGGAAGGCAATTCAAGTCGGCGTGTAGACACAGTCACAGTGCAGGAAACTAATGCGACAAGCAATGACACTGATTTACAAGTTGAAGCTTCTCAGACTGGAGCAGTGGATGACCAACTAGCGGGATCCCAAGGAAGTGATAGTCCGAAAGATGATGTTAAATCGACTGTGAACTTGAGTAGCAGACCAAGTGAAATGGTTGATCCAAATGCAAACATGTTAAGTGACAGTGGTTTGCCAGAGGATGCAAAGCTGGGAGTGGAACCTTCATCCCTCCTTGGAGGCAGTGAAGGTAACTCTACAGAACAGAGTGAAGATGGAGATCCGAATGTCACAGGAATTCAGCAGCCAGAGAGGAATCTGGATAACATTCAAGTTAACCTTGTGCAGCAAGTTGAGAACAGCTGTGAAGACATTGCTGCTCCAGCTACAACGGAGGTGCCTGGGCAAAATGAGGCAGACTGTAATCAGGTTATAGAGGCTGAAGAAGCTCAAAATAAAGGCCAAGCAATTGTGAGTGAGAAGACAGTGGATGCAAATAAAGTGACACAAGACCTGGACGGTGACACTGTGGAAGCAGCTGAGAGTTCAAGCGATGACCTTCGAAAGATGGAATTCCAGGTTAAAGGACTGCAAAAATATTTTGAGTTTGATGCTTCCATTGTCCGATTAAAGAACAAGTCATTGACTGAAAAACCTGAGGGCACTGACACTAGTGAGGATAGCCAAGGAGTGGATGGAATCTCACCCAGCGAGTGGGCTGTTGCGATTTACAAGACAGATCTTTCACAGCCTGCAAGGAAGAGGAAAGCCAAAGGTGCCTTGCTGCAGGACCCAAAACGTATTTGCTGTGAAGACTGTGGGTTCTTAGCTGATGGTATCAATGGGTTGAATGTCCACATCGCTATGAAGCATCCTTCTGCAGAAAAACACTTCCACTGCTTGCTGTGTGGGAAATCCTTCTACACAGTGAGTAACCTGCATCAGCATTTGGCCAGTGTTGGTCACCAGAGGATGGAACAGGAGAGCGTGGAAGAGTTGCCTGAGGGTGGAGCTACCTTCAAATGCGTCAAGTGCAGCACACCTTTTGATTCAGAGCAGGACCTCTTTGTACACATAAAGCAGAAGCATGAGGAAATGCTGAGGGAAGTAAACAAGTACATCGTGGAAGACACTGAGCAGATAAACTGTGAGCGGCAGGAGAATCGAGGAAACGTCTGCAAGTACTGTGGGAAGGTGTGCAAGAGCAGCAATTCTCTGGCATTTCTTGCTCACATCCGCACGCATACTGGTACGTAAGTCTATACTCGCATCATTTTCTTTGTTTCACAACTTCTCTCATTCCACCTTTAAGAAAGATTGTGTTGATTCCTGAAAATCCATTGCAAACATATGAATGTTTTGTGAAAGATGATGCATGTAAAAAGATGGACAATTACAGTCAAGGAAATATAAGTTCTGGTTCACAGGCAGCTTCCCAACTGTGATGAGATGTACAGTGTGACATGACTTCAAGAATCTACTTAACCTTGAATATAACTCTCTCCCTCACAACACTCATTTTATAAATTGATCATTACTTTAGCAATCCTGGAGGCTTGGGATTAAGTGATATTATTTGATGCTTATTGATAAGTTCGCTCAAGTGGCGAGCATGTTGCAAGTCTTTATGCAATTGTCCAGTTAAGGCACGTTACCTATAACTGATGTGTCTATTACCTGAATTCCCTTGTAATTATAGTCCATAAGTCTTGTAAATGTGCTAAAGCTCACTAAAAGCATACCAAATCCGAAAGTGAGTCAAAGATGCATTATGTTCCAAGACAATAATTTAAAATAATCAATGCATGCTTCTGAGCACTTAATTTCCCTTGTGTTTTGATAGCTAATCATTCTTTATCCATTAAGATATGTTCTATAATTTAAAATGTAAAATATGTTTTCAGTGACTACACTTAAGATTGGGGTATGTTCACCAGGTTAAGTATTGCTGGATACAGTTCTGTTTGATGATGTATGCTAATTCTATTCACGATCCAGTTAATGTGATAGCTAAAGTAATGTGACTACCACAGATGACACTGTGACCTTTGTGCCTTGAAATTGCAGCACTGGTAACAGTTTCCAGCACCAATGAGAACAATATCGAATTTAGCTGTTGTTTAGAGCTTTGTTAAGATTGGGAAAGAACAGAGATAAAGGAATCTGATTAATAATATGGGTTCCACTTTAATAGATGTAGACTATATTAACTTGTGGTAATGCAAGTCATCAGATTATCAGTAAGAACTAGTGAGCCTTTTTTAAATGCCAGTTATGCTTCAGTATTCACTTGAGGTATGTACTTGGCAAGGACATTAAAAAAAAAATGGATATTGCTCTGTGCAATTATGTTATGTATAGTACAACAAATTATAATTGATGATGTGAATTATTGACTATTGATTCCAAATTGAAAATGGGAATTCATCCAGCACTTTCCCCCTATCCCACATGAACACATGCACAATGATTTGCCTTGATCACCTATACCAGTGTAGAACCACAAACACACTGCAAAGAGAACTCCATCTGTAATTTATTCAAAATGGCTTTGGGGTGACTTTATTTCATTGTGGCATCACCCCAGTAAAGTCACCCTAGTTTTTTCAATGCTGGCATTCTGCTTTCATGCTCTCGTGATTCTTTTACTTAAATTCTTATACACAGGAAACTAGAATAATAAAGTTAGCTTTTGGTAGAAAGATGGTTTTGGTATTTTTCGTTCATGTATTTCTCATGTAGCTACCAAAAGATAGCCAGTGGAACCTGACCAGCAGACCCAGTTTCCATGCAAGCCTACTATATGTGTCAGGTTTAGGGGCGATCAGGTACAGTGCCCTACATAATGTTTGGAACAAAGACCCATCATTTATTTATTTAATCCCTCTGTACTCCACAATTTGAAATTTGTAATAGAGAAAAAAAAAAATCACATGATGAGGAAAACATTTTTCACACAGCGAGTGGTGAATCTCTGGAATTCTCTGCCACAGAAGGTAGTTGAGGCCAGTTCATTTGCTATATTTAAGAGGGAGTTAGATGTGGCCCTTGTGGCTAAAGGGTTCGGGGGTATGGAGAGAAGGCAGGGATGGGATACTGAGTTGGATGATCAGCCATGATCATATTGAATGGCGATGCAGGCTCGAAGGGCCGAATGGCCTACTCCTGCATCTATTTTCTATGTTTCTATGTTAAAGTGCACATTGTCAGATTTCAATAAAGGCTATTTTTATACATTTTAGTTTCACCATGTAGAAATTACAGCAGTGTTTATACATAGTCCCCCCATTTCAGGGCACCATAATTTTTGGGACACAGCAATGTCATGTAAATGAAAGTAGTCATGTTTAGTATTTTGTTGCATATCCTTTGCATGCAATGACTGCGTGAAGTCTGAGATTCATGGACATCACCAGTTGCTGGGTGTCTTCTCTGGTGATGCTCTGCCGGGCCTGTATTGCAGCCATCTTTAGCTTATGCTTGTTTTGGGGGCTAGTCCCCTTCACTTTTCCCTTCAGCATATAAAAGGCATGTTCATTGGGTTCAGATTGGGTGATTGACTTGGCCACTTAAGAATTGACCATTTTTTAGCTTTGAAAAATTCCTTTGTCGCTTTAGCAATATGTTTGGGATCATTGCCTTGCTGTAGAATGCGATTTTTAGGCATTTATTTGAATTTGAGCAGATAGGATGTGTCTATACACTTCAGAATTCATTATGCTACTACCATCAGCAGTTGTATCATCAATGACGATAGTGAGCCATTACCTTCAGCAGCCATACATGCCCAGGCCATAACACCCCCACCACCGTGTTTCACAGATGAGGTGGTATGCTTTGAATCTTGGGCAGTTCCTTCTCTCCTCCATAGTTTGCTCGTGCCATCACTCTGATATAAATTAAGCTTCATCTCATCTGTCCACAGGACCTTTTTCCAAAACTGTGGTTGCTCTTTTAAGTACCTCTTGACAAACTATAACCTGACTACCCTATTTTTGCAGCTAACCAGTGGTTTGCATCTTGCAGTGTAGCCTTTGTATTTCTGTTCATGAAGACTTCTGCAGACAGTGGTCATTGACAAATCCACACCCGACTCCTGAAGAGTGTTTCTGATCTGCCAGACGGGTGTTTGGGCGTTTTTCTTTATTATAGAGACTGTCATCAGCTGTAGAGATCTTCCTTGGCCTACCAGTCCCTTTGCGATTAGTAAGCTCAACAGTGCTCTCTTTCTTCTTAATGATGTTCCAAACAGTTGATTTTGGTAAGCCCAAGGCAGTGATTCCCAACCTGGGCCATGGCAAATTTCAAGGGGGCCACAGAAAAATTTGGGGATTTAGGGGGCCACAGGCTCAATGAAGGGGGCCACCTTTTTTCCGCTAATAATGTCAGGGGGGGGGGGGGGGGGGCCCAGAAAAATTAAAGAGCCCAAGGGGGCCATGAGCTAAAAAAGGTTGGGAACCACTGGCCTAAGGTATGGCTTATGTCACTAACAGTTTCGGTCTTGTTTCTCAGTCTCATAATGGCTTCTTTGACTTTCATTGGCACAACTTTGGTCCTCATTTTGATAAACAGCAATAAACGTTTCCAAAGGTGATAGAGAGTGGAGGAAAGACTAGGTGCTGAGAGCTCTCTTATACCTGCATTAAGGAGGCAATTAAATCCACATGAGCAATTACAAACACCTGTGAAGCCATGTCTCCCAAACATTATGGTGCCCTGAAATGGGGGGACTATGTATAAACACAGCTGTAATTTCTGCAAGGTGAAACCAAAATGTATAAAATTACCCTTTAATAAAATCTGACAATGTGCACTTTAACCACATGTGATTTTTTCTATTACAAATCTCAAATTATGGAGCACAGAGGAAAATTAATAAATGATGGGTCTTTGGCCCAAACATTATGGAGGGCACTGTATGTCCTAATAAAAAGTTCACGCATTGTCCAACTCAGTTTTCTACCCTGTTTGGCATGGTTTGTTTTTTTGTTCTTTGTTCTTGATCAATAGCACCATATGTGCAGCAAGCCTTTCTGCTATTCTGCAAATACTTTTGGAATGGGAATAGACATGGAGAGAGCTACAAATACTCTGACTCAGTCTGCACTTAGATTGTCTGTGATCAATTTGGTCTGGATATTAATTTATCTTGACCAGACAGTCTCCTGGATTTCATGCAGTTATAAGTCAGGTTGCAGGGCAAACTGACTCCTGCTTTAAGCAGTGGTAGTTCATGTTACCTTTTTAACCCACTCCACCATTCAAATTCAATACCCTGTTCCAGCTTTACAATAGAATACAATAGACAATAGGTGCAGGAGCAGGCCATTCGGCACTTTGAGCCAGCACCGCCATTCAATGTGATCATGGCTGATCTTCCCAAATCAGTACCCCGTTCCTGCCTTCTCCCCATATCCCCTGACTCCGCTATTTTTAACAGCTCTCTAGCTCTCTCTTGAAAGCATCCAGAGAACCCGCCTCCACTGCCCTCTGAGGCAGAGAATTTCACAGACTCACTACTCTCTGTGAGAAAAAGTGTTTCTTCATCTCCGTTCTAAATGGCTTACTCCTTATTCTTAAACTGTGGCCCCTAATTCTGGACTCGCCCAACATCAGGAACATGTTTCCTGCCTCGAGCGTGTCCAAACCCTTAACAATCTTATATGTTTCTATGAGATACCCTCTCATCCTTCTAAACTCCAAGTGTACAAGCCCAGCTGCTCCATTCACTCAGCATATGACAGCCCCGCCATCCTGGGAATTAACCTTGTAAACCTACGCTGCACTCCCTCAATAGCAAGAATGTCTTTCCTCAAATTAGGGGACCAAAACTGCCCATCTCCCCATCTCCCTTGATCCCTCTAGTCTGTAGGACAATATCTAAGTCCTCATTGATTATATTTAATGATTGGGCTTTGACTGATATGGGCTTTGACTGCTCTCTGTCATAGAGAATTCCACAAAGCCAGAGGAAGTATTTAAAAGAAAGAAAGAGGTGTAGATTGAGTTGAGTAGACAAGGGTAGGATTAGTTCTGGGTTGGGATTGTTGGGGGTTGGGTTGGCTTTGGGTGAAGTGAGGGTGAGGACTGGATGGATTGTGGGTGGGGAGAGGGCTGGTGGATTAGGGTGGGCGGGGGACTGGATGAAATGTGGGTGGGATGAGGGCTGGTAGTTTAGGGTAGTGGTGGGGGCTGGATGGATTCTGCTGTTGTTGGAGAGGCTTCAAAGGAAATGTACGAGAATGATCCTGGGGATTATCGGGTTAATGTATGATCAGCGTTTGATGGCTCTGGCCCTGTACTTGCTGGAGTTTAGACGAATGAGGGGGGATCTCATTGAAACCCACCAGATAATGAAAGGCCTAGATTGAGTGGATGTGGAGAGGATGTTTCCAGTAATGGGAGAGTCTAGGACCATAGGACATAGCCTCAGAATAATAGGGTAAACCTTCAAAATGCAGATGAGGAAGAATTTATTTTGCGCAAGGGTGGTGAATCTGAGGATTTCATTGGCACAGACGGTGCTGGAGGCCAGGTCATTGGGCATTTGTAAAGCAGAGATGGATAGGTTCTTGATTTGTAAGGGCATCAAAGGTTATGGAGAGCAGGAGAATTGGGTTGAGAGGGAAAATTAGATCAGCCATGATCAAATTACAGAGCAGACGCGATGAGCCGAATGGCCTAAATCTGCTCCTATGTCTTATGGAAAAGAAGCCATGATATGTGTTAGGAAACGGATGGCATAATTTATGATGTGTTTTTGGGAGACCAGTCAAGAATGGTTTGGAACAGTCAAATCTGGAGCTCATGTCAGTATGCCCATATGTACTTGTGCTTGGATAGCATGTTCCAATGCATGAGGTCAGCCAGATATCCCCAGAAAACCTGAGCACTCTGGCGATTCTTTGAACACACATTGGTCGCAAACAACACCTACTCTGGATAATCAGCCCTCTGGTCCCTCAACATCCCAAAACATAAGAACACATTTTGTTTTCTTTTATATAGTCAGGACTTCAATGATCATATTTTAAATTGATTATTTTTATTTATTCACTCTCAGCCTCTAGTAAATTAAGCAAAGGTTTTTCTTAAACTTTCACTTCATTTGATTGGTTCTGCTTGAGTGAAAAGGAGAAAGAGAGAGAGAGAGAGAGAGAGAGAGAGAGAGAGAGAGAGAGAGAGAGAGAGAGAGAGAGAGAGAGAGAGAGAGAGAGAGAGAGAGAGAGAGAGGAAGAAAGAGAACGAGAGGGAGCGATATTCCTTTCATGGGAAGGATTGTAGTAATTCCATAACCAGTAATCAAATGCGACTCATGAGAGAGTGTGAGAAAGTGCAACTCTTTCTTAAATGACGTAATTGAGTGAAAAGCAGACATGCATTCAAGGAAAAATTAGATATGCATCTATGAGGGAAAACAATTAAAGATTATATAAACAATACAAGAATATAAGGATATTGGAGAAGGCAGGAGGAGGTTTGAGTAGAGTACAAAAATCTGTTGGGCAGAATGTCCTATTTCTGTGCCAGATGTAATTGGTAAGAATGATTTTCATTTGTTTTACAAAGAGCTAATATCAGGAAACTGTATGCAACTTGTACAACCTGAAAGAGTGAAGCATTCTGTACTAATGGTATCACATGCAGCATGGTGGCCTTGATAAGACTGACCTCAAAGATGTTGGCAAGTTGCCCAAAAATGGAAAGATTCTTGGGGAAATTGAGTTATTGCTTCTCTCTGCAAAATACTGCCTTTTCTTCCCAATGATCTGGGGCCCATTTTTTCTTCACTCCCCCTTTGATTTGTATTTTGGCAGATTAATTACTTTATTTGCTGAGGAAATACGACTGCTGTCCAGAAAAGTATTTGCAATCATCAGCGGTATATGCACACTTTGAATAGACAGATTTCTGGCTTCCTTTCCATGTGATGATTATTCCTTAAGCTGCTCCTCGGAAGCCACACTGGGGAAGGTGCAGGGCTCAAATCTTACGTTCTCCAGTCTCGTGAAACAAGTTTTTAGATGTGAAGTCAGCTGCCCATGCTGTAGTAGATAGAGATAAATTAAAAAAAAAATAATTGGAATTTATTAAAATATATCAATGATTTGGATGAGGGGATTGAAGGCTTTGTGGCCAAGTTTGCAGATGATATGAAGATAGGTGGAGGGGCAGGTAGTGTAGACAAAGCAGGGACTCTGCAGAAGAACTTGGGCAGTTTGGGAGAGTGGGCAGAGAAGCGGCAGATGGAATACAGCGTAGCAAATTGTGGAGTCATGCATTTCAAAGGTTTCAAAGGTCTTTTATTGTCACTGCACCAATTAAGGTACAGTGATATGCAAATTACCATAAAGCCATACGAAAAAAAAAGCAACAAGACACACAAATACAAAAAAGTTTACATAAACATCCACCACAGCGGATTCCCCACATTCCTCACTGTGATGGAAGCTAAACTGTTGGCGAGGCAGCCATTGCTGGAGCCTCCCGGTGGATTTCGGAAGTAGGAATAAAGGCGTGGACTATTTTCTAAATGGGGAGAGAATTCAGAAATCAGAGGTGCAAAGGGCTCTGGGAATGCTGGTGCAGGATTCCCAAATAGTTAATTTGCAAGTCGAATCGGTAGTAAGGAAGGCAAACGCAACGCTTGCATTTATTTCCAGAATACAATAACAGTGATGTAATGCTGAGGCTAAGGCACTGGTCAGACTGCATTTTGGAGTATTGAGAGCAATTTTGGACCACATATCTGAGGAAATTGTTTGAAAAGGCAGTGAGAATGAGGCAGGAAAATGAGGAGTGCTGAATATGAACAAGCAGTAGTATGAGAACCACGACGCTTTGAATTTTGGATTCAGTCTCATGGCAAATCAATAAATTTGAAATGACAGACGGCCGGTTGATTCTGAGCCAGCTCGCGAACTGTAAAGCGAGTCGAACAAAATATGTAAATGGGTAGAATAATGGCAGACAAAACTTAATCAGGCCAAATGTTAAGTACCACATATAAGAATTAAAAATGGATAACACAAATGCTCTGAGTGCAGTTGAGATAATTAAGGATGAAACTGAAAGAGATCTAGGTTATTAGACAATGCTCAGCATGACTTATCAATGGAGAGTAACAATGAATGATGTTTGTGCAGTCTCAAACCATACTGCCAAAGCAATGGAATTCATGTCATAGGAGCAGATTTATGCCATTCAGCCCATCGAGCCAACTTCACCATTTAATCATGGCTGATCTATCTTTCCCTCTCAACCCCATTCTCCTGCCTTCTCCCCATAACCCTTGACACCCTTACTAATCAAGTATATGTCAATATTCTTCTTAAAAATACCCAATAACTTAGCCTCCACAGCCATGTGTGGCAATGAATTCCACAGATTCATCACACTCTGACGAAAGAAATTTCAAGTCAGTGGATATCATCTACAAGCTGTTACTGGTCAGACCACACCTGAACTGCAATGTTCTTTTCACTGAGACCCAGAAGTGCCAAATTCAGACCAGTCAATGTCACAAAGCTCATGTCTTGTGTCAAGTGTCTGAGCTAATGAAGAATGCTCAGAGAAACAAAACATTTTAGCCTTTGGAGAAGGAGAGCAGTAGATAACTTTAAATGACAAATATAATAGTAAAAGGTAGGAACATAATAAATATGAATCCTGCTACAAACATAATTAAGAATAGAGCAAGGGGGAGCAGGTCAAACTAGTAACAAAGCAAATTCAGGATTGAAATTTGAAATTCTTCATTGAAAGAGCAGTCATTTCCTCGAGTGAACTTTCGGGTTAAGAAAGTAAAGCCAAAGACCTGGGCACATTTAGGGAAACTTCGCAAGTATAATCTGGAATATAAGGTGTTTGTAGATGAATTAAAATAGTAAGATTAAACGAGAACTTACCAGTTTGAAGTTTGATCATTATTTTATGAGGAGTTACGATGAGGGAATACGTGAAGAAACCCGTTCAGCCGCACGTGCGTCAATCTTCAAAGCAGCGGTGTGAAATCACAGATAATAATAGTGACTGAAGTATGATAGTAAGATGAAAGAAGACTAGAACTACCAGATGATCTTAACGAGGACTGGGAGCGGAGGGCACATATTCCCTCATCGTAACTCCTCATAAAATAACGATCAAACTTAAAACTGGTAAGTTCTCGTTTAATCTTACTATTTTACTTCGGAGTCACGTGAGTGACTACGTGAAGATTTCAAAGCTCTGTGATTTCATGCCATGAGAAACAAGTCTACACAACCACAACTGCCTCATTGACAGAATGAGGGAAAACATTCATAATGCATACAGTCATGACAGATTTAAACATGCTGATGCTGTTAAATAAGCAATAACAATAGTCACATCTCTCATCCGGATGGAACCTATAACAGAACATAAAATAAATTGAGAATACCTCTGGTCTGGCAACGGGTTATTATAACATGTTTGAAATATTGTTCGTTTGACCACACTACAGCCGTTATGATGTGGTCCAGCGGAATATAGCAGCCCTGGTGGAGCGAGATCCAGATCAGTATCTACTCCTGCATACCTCAACTCCGTTTTAACACCTGACAAGATCTGAGCAGATAGGTTCTTACAACGTCTTTTGTAACTAACAATCATAGTTAGCTCAGAGTCTCAAAGGCTCTTGGTGACCTTGACGTATTGTTGTATATGTGTGTCCCCACATAATGAGAAATCCTTGGGTATGTCTTGAGTTATTTTGAGTGTATCCAGCATTGTGAATACATACTAAAAATAGGCATGACAACCCCAAGCCATAAGCAGTCTATTGAGAATCTGTAGAACATATATTGATTTTATCATGCAACGGCTGATCTTTCAAGCCGCAGGCTGGACCAGCAAGTTACATTTAAATAACCGTATAATGTTGCATTATTATTATTCCCGACAAATCGGGAATCAAACTGCATAGGCCACTTCCACAGCTGCAACCTAAAGCGACTCTTGATGACTCTATTTCAAGACCCGACTCATAAAGCAAATTGGAGGAAGACCTAAAAGTCCATTCCTCATGCTTGTAGCGAGAATGTATCTTTCGCCACTGTTATGCCACACATTTTGCAACCTTTAATTAGCATGAAAACAATATATCTATATTGCATTAAATCAGAATTTCATAAATACTGCCTGGTCCAACACCCATTCTGTGTTGTCATTGATCTGTACTTAATGATACTCCAGTGGCAAATTAGATTATGTACCTTTTACAGGATCTTTTCCCTGATTGCACCCTCGTGCTTATCATATGCCACATCTTAGTGTATCAACATGAAGTGGAGCATGCACCTATGCATATTCACTCAATCACTCTTTAACCCATAAATGCACTTAGGGTCTATAGATAGTTGATACCAATACTGAAGATTAATAACTCATTGCACATCTTCTGCACCTCCAACTAGAGATGACATTCGCATGTTCCCACCTTAAGCCATAGCATCTTTTTTTGCAATATAATGACATATTTATTGATCAACTACTGGAGCAATGCTGAATACTGTTTGTCCATCATAGTGGCTTTATTAGCTTCAGCTGGCAATAGCAAGTAGTATTATCAATGACCTTCATGACCCTTATTGTTTGTCATTAAGCATGCTGTCAGTTCTCCCAAATGCACAGCTGCATCACATCTATTACATTGCCAGTTAGTCTAATGAATAGGAACTCCTTTATAACCACAAGGCTGTTCCAGGTTTCTATTGATTCCAATCTGTTGCCCAGGGCGGAGTCACAGGCCAACTATCCATTTGATAACAACCTAATTTACTGGATAGGAGAAACCAATTCCTCAATTAGCTTGAGACTGAGTGGATTTTAGCCAAATACAGCATCAAAATATAATCCAGACAATACATCACAAGTGTTTTTGAACTCTGAGTAGTTCTTTGAATGATTTATTGTTATCATACTGTTTAAATTGCCTCATCATAACAATGCCTTCAAATATCTCTGATGATCATTGTACATGGAAAGCCCTATGAAATCAGTTTGATCACCCTTCTTTCATCATGAACAGGCCACACCTGCCATCATTTCGAGTCTGCCCTGACGGCAACTCTGGCCCGGTTCCGATAATTCTCACATGTCCCAAGACAACTCTTGCCATAATTCTGACCTTGCCTTGAAAGACAATTCCCCATATCTCCGAGCCTGTCTCGAAGGCAACCTGGCTAATATACTGGACCTGGCTCAACACTCTTCTGGCCAAATTCCAACCTTCTTGTAATACTAGTATTGTCCAGTTACCTGGTTAAAATGCCTCTGAGTAGATGACAATGTCTCAGTTATTTGTGTATTGCCCAACCAATTGTAAATCTTACCAACTTGTTCGTGGTCACTTAGTTGTAGAGTAACTCTGGTCAGCTTAATGCTGCTACCAGCTTCAGTGAACCGCTTCCTGCCGATGAAGCCGTGGGGTGCGTTTTCCTCTAAACTATGAATCCTTACTCGTCGTTGACCTAATTGGTCCAACAGTTTATGCTTCGCCCTTCAGGTTTTGCCTGTGGAATATGTCTTACCTGAATAGAATATTTGGCGGGTGGCTCTAACTCCCCTGATAGCGGTGTTCACTGCATTGTGTTGTGATGGCAACCTTGCTGCCAGAAATCGTACCTCTGACATGTGCCCTTCATTCCTTGAGGTATGCTCCACGCTATACCCTCAGCCTCGGTATCAGATTACACTGACCCGGCATGTTCTCCTCTTCCATAAGGGAGACATTAAGCAGCCCTACTACAAGGCGCTGCTGGCATGGCCTCTTCAACAGGTCCACCCTTCAGGGTCAGAAAATGCCCCGGTAAGCTCACCTCCTAAATTGAGGGAGACATCATTGCAGCTCTTCTACAGGTGCTGCTGCCATACATTAAAGCAGCCCTATACAAGGCGCTGCTGACACGGCGTAGAGCAATAGGCCGGCACTGCCATAGATTCGGCATCCCCATTATGCAGCCCTGTTACAAGGCGCTGCTGACAAGGGCTCTCCCATCTGCCCAACACTGCCATATCTCCTGATGTTAGGGTGTATCTATCTTGAGCCTCCTCTCAATAAGGCTCCATCCTGGCCAACTTCCACATTATTTATTTTTACCGGAAGGGAACCCTCCCGGCACCAGGACTGACCACTTGGGTCGATTTACCGCATATCTTGGGGACCCCTGCGGTCTGGGCACCGCATAGCTTGTAGATTTCACCTCCCCCGAGAATCCCAGCACCCTTATATATTACCAGAGGGAAACCCCTACCGGCCCCAGGGCTGACCGTTCCGGTCCGTTTAACCCCTCACCTGGGGACCCCTGCGGTCTGCAAGCCGCATAATTACTGGATTCCCCTACCCGGGAACCCCAGCCTCTATATGTATATCGGGGAAATCCTCCCGACACCCGGCATATATATTTATATGGGGGGAAAACCCCTCCCGGCTCCCGGTCTCCTGGAGGTCCCCTCCACGGGAACCCCAGCATAAATATTTATCTTGGAGGGAAAACCCCTCCAGACTCCCGGTCTACTGGAGGTCCCTCCACGGGAACCCCAGCATTAACATTCATATCTTGGAGGGAAAACCACTCCCGGCACCCGGCCTGCTGGCGGTCCCCTCCACGGGAACCCCAGCATAAATATTCATATCAGAGGGAAAT
Organism: Amblyraja radiata; assembly: GCF_010909765.2. Classification (NCBI taxonomy): domain Eukaryota; kingdom Metazoa; phylum Chordata; class Chondrichthyes; order Rajiformes; family Rajidae; genus Amblyraja; species Amblyraja radiata. The sequence goes on along the minus strand of NC_045959.1, from coordinate 23,985,683 downwards.
GCCCTCTCGCACCCGGCCTACTGGAGGTCCCCTCCCCGGGAACCCCAGCGTCTATGTGCCTAACGGAGGGAACCCCTCCCGGCACCCAGAGCGCCTGGAAGCCACTGACCACCCGTCAGCGACCCACTTCGTGACACCCGACATTCTCCAGGTACCCTCGCTTGGCGGCAAGAACCGGGGTTTCCCCACAGCCCATAGCTGGTTCCCTTGTCGGGCCTCGCAAATCCTCCGACAGGAAGCCTCTGGTACAAGAGGTTCCTGCAGGGAATAAAACAGGTAGGAGAATCAGCTTACCAGAAGTTTAAACTTACCGGGCTGGGGAGCTCCTGCCCCAACCGGCCGCCTGCACCAATGCGTCTGACGTAATGACGCACGTGCGGCTGAACGGGCTTCTTCACGCAGTCACTCACGTGACTCCGAAGTAAAATAGATTTATGTCCTTTTGACTGTGACTCAGAGGAAATGACATGTTGCTTTTCTATAAGGACTTTTTCTATAAGGACCTTCCCATTTAGGATGTGCCAAAGAATGTTATGAGCAATTAGGTAATTTTTGACACTTCCACAAACAATGTTATATTTTGGTGATGTTGGTTGAGGGATAAATATCAGGCAGTTGAGTTCAATAATACCAGTTGTACAATCTTCATTGGAGATCCTGAAAGATCCTGATCCTGAAACCCCTTGGAGGGGTTTACTTGGGCTTGGAAAAAATGATGTTGTGGCAGGTACAAATGCTGAGGTCTTCTTGCCTTCTCTGGATCTGGTGACTTGGTCCCTTCGGCAAATTTGATACAGGCCCTTTTAGTTAAAGCACACCAGCCTGTTCTGTCCCGGGCAAAAGTCGCCTGCTCTCTTGCAGGAATGTCATTGGATTTGAGGCTATCTTGGATACAATCCTTGCACTGATTACTTGAACACCCCTGGTTCTGGTGGTCCTGTGCAAGACTCTGTAAGGAGACTGTCCAATGGATTACATGTTCTGCCCAGTGCAACTAAGTCCTCGGGATCATGCCTTGATGTCATCTGGCCCTGTCCAGAACTTCCAGCTTTGTCACCTTGCCATGTATATGAGTGACCTCAGAGATCTTATGTGGAAACTGTCGATCTATTTGATATGTTTCCTGATATGTGTCCATGTCTCACAGCTATACAAAAGACAAAAGACTTGTGAATACGATTTGTACACTTCTGAATCCGGAAGTGGTGGCGCTGCCCAAGCAGCTGCGACTCACCTGCAGTCCGTCTGTCTTTTTTTTGGTTCTTTTTTGTTTTCTTTTGTCCTGTTGTTTAGTTTATTTCGTCTGTTTTAGTTGTGTATATATGGGGGGGTTGGGAGAAACTGTTTTTAGTCTCCTCCTTCGGTGGGGGATGCTACCTTTCCTTGTCGTATCCCCCGTCTCCGTCTGCGCTGAGGCCTAATCGCGGAGCTGGCGGCCTCCAAATGGGACCGACCTCGAGGCTCCGAGATAAATCCAGGACTTACCAATGCGGGGCTGGCCGACTTCGGGGCTGTGGTGGCGTTGCGGCGGCGGCGACCCGTCTTCGGAGCCTCGGACGCTCGGCTGCGGGCCCAGTGGACGACAATGTCGGGAAGCTCACAGGTCCCAGGTTGGTGACCGGTTTTCTGGAGCTCCCGCAACGACAGCTTCATCTGCTGGACTGGAGGGTGGCAGCTTCGGCAGCTTCGACCACCCCGGGCCGCGGAGTTTGAACCGGCCCGTTCGTGGAGCTCGGATGCGGCCGCTGGACTTACCATCACCCGGCGGGGTCCCTACATCGAATGCTGGATCGCTTCAACGTAGAGGGAGACGAGGAGGGAAGAGACGAGGACTTTAAGACTTTTGCCTTCCATCACAGTGAGGAGGTGTTTGGTCGACTCACTGTGGTGGATGTTAAACTGTGTTAAGTGTGTGTTTTGTTATTTTATTCTATGTTATGACTGCAAGGTATACAATTTCGTTCAGACTGAAATGTCTGAATGACAATAAAGGATACTTTACTTTGATCTCAGTTGACAGCTTCATCACACAAGACGCAGATGCCCAAGTGACTGATTGACCTTGCTGATTTGAGTTGCTATTTCCATGTCGAGGGAGCCATCTGAGACTTGACGCTTCTCTGGTACTTGAACTGATTGATTGCCTTCAACTTAGTGCCGACATTGCTTATGTGAAGGGGTGTGCAACACAGCCTGAAGCAGGTTGGCACAACACCTTGGACTTGTTGAAATTGAAGAGTCGTGAGGCTTTGGCAAACTTGTTAACAATGACTTGAAGGTTAAACTCTAAAAGTGCCATGATGGTGCAGTTATCTGCAAATAATGCCTTTAAGATCAGTTTCTCAAGCGTTCTGGTCTTTGCCTTCAGACTCCAGTAGGTCAAAGAACGAACCATTCAGCCTGAATCTCAAATGCAGTCCCCTTGTATGGTTCAGGACGCATGAAAACAGATTTGACAAGACTGTAGCAAGTACGCAGCGCTGTTCATTGTAAGTGCCAAATGACATATATGTGTCACCGGTGGAGAGGACAACCCCACTTGTCCCATTCTGTCTTCATGCTCATCTTCTATTTTTATTCCTCCACACTGGCTATTGCCTTAGCCGTCTTGATCCCAAAGGTTGAAATTCTGCCCAAGCCTCTCTCTGTTTCTTTACAGCTCTCTCCTTTTTCCAAAGCATTTTATAAAATCTACCCTTTTGAGCAAGCTTTTGATCACCTGCCCCAATTAGTCCTTATGCAACTCTTTGTCAAAGTTTGTTTTGGTGTTCTTAGGGTGTATTACTGCATTAAAGATAAATGCAGGTTGTTGTTGTTTTTTATAATTTATAGTGTGGTGCGACCATCTTGTCATAGATTTGGGTAAACACAGTAGCTGCTTGCCTTCGCTTGTGCTGAGGAGTGAACTGGCTATCTATTGATTACAGCTCTTGCATTATTTGCAGATGACTGTGTCCTCCCTCTCACAGCATAACTGTGCACTCAGTTGTGTACGCACTCATCTTTGGCAAGATGTGGAGTCATCATTAGCACTTCAGCATATTTTTCCACAGGGCATGACTCTCGAGCAGGGAGCAACCAAGTATGCTGCATGAAGTAATTTGTGCAAGGTATATACAGTGAGAACTAAGGCACGGGTCAGTAATGATCCTATATGTAATCCAGTATCTGAATACATGTCATTTATAATTTCCTATGTTGCATAATTTTCATTTTCTTGTTTTGAGTGCTGATCCTTCTTGGCACTTTGATAAGTTTATCATTACTTGCGTTCACTGACAAGACTTAGCAATACTGAAATGAGAAGATTGCATTTCATTAAGTGGTACAAAGTGTGTCGAGTACAACTGAAGTGTTCATTATTAGTTCAGTACTCTTCCCCTAAACTGGTAACAGCTCTTGTCTTCCTAAATTGAAAAGGTATAATAAGAAATATGAATTATTTAAAAAGTTTTCTTCATAAAAAATTCAGTTACCTCCAGACCAGCGGGAGAAATGGTTTCTCTATCAGCAGGTTGTTGTCTCAAAATATCCTGATTAAAGGAAAAGTGAGATAATAGATTATTCTATTCGTCTTTCCTTTTGCACCCAACTCATCTCCCCCCAGGCCCCCACTAATGCCATGCTGAGGATTATCAATCTCTTTTTATTGCTCCCCAGAATGTTTATACTTTTTAGATTAGGCAGGACCATGGGGAAAGAGGTACGACTGGACTTTTCTACAATTTGGCTGGTTATTCAACTGAGCTGCACAGGATCTGGCTATATTGGAAGGGCATGTGTATCAAAATTATGTCCTCTGGCTCAAGCCAGGCTGGTTCTTTATAAATAAATGCAATAACAGGCTTAGTACTTCATCCAGAACCTGGCTTGCTCAGCTCAAGCAGAACAGGATATGACTATATGTGTTCAAAAAGGAACTGCAGATGCTGGAATATCGAAGGTGAACAAAATTGCTGGGGAAACTCAGCGGGTGCAGCAGCATCTATGGAGCGAAGGAAATAGGCGACGTTTCGGGCCGAAACCCATCTTCAGACTCTATGTGTTGGGTTCCAGGCTGAGTTCTAAAACAATTAAATCCTTGGCCTAACTGCAGTATAATGTGGATAAATGCGAGGCTATTGGTGGCAAGAACAAGGCGGCAGATTATTATCGAATGGTGTCAGATTAGGAAAAGGGGAGGTGCAACGAGACCTGGGTGTCCTTGTACATCAGTCACTGAAAGTAAACATACAGGTATGACAGGCAGTGAAACATAGAAACATAGAAAATAGGTGCAGGAGTAGGCCATTTGGCCCTTCGAGCCTGCACCGCCATTCAATATGATCATGGCTGATCATCCAACTCAGTATCCTGTACCTGCCTTCTCTCCATACCCTCTGTGAAGAAAGCAGATGGCATGTTGGCCTTCCTAGTGAGAGGATTTGAGTAAAGGAGCAAGGAGGTGCTACTGCAGTTGCACAGGGCCCTGGTGAGACCACGCCTGAAGTATTGTGTGCAGTTTTGGTCTAATTTGAGGAAGGACATTCTTGCTATTTAGGGAGTGCAGGGAAGGTTCACCAGGTTAATTCCCGGGATGGTGGGACTGACATATGATGAAATAATGGATCGACTGGGCTTATATTCACTGGAATTTAGGATGAAAGGGCATCTTAAAGAAACATACAACATTCTTAAGGGATTGGGCAGGCTAGATGCAGGAAAAATGTTCCCGATGTTGGGGGAGTCCAGAACCAGGGGTTACAGTTTTAAGAACAAGTGGTATGCCATTTAGGATTGAAATGAGGAAAATCGTTTTCACCCAGAGAGTTGTGAATCTCTGGAATTTTCTGCCACAGAAGGCAGTGGAGGCCAATTCACTCTTGGCCTCCACTGAAATTTAGCTCTTGGGGCTAACGGAATCAAGAGATACGGGGAGAAAGCAGGAATGTGGTACTGATTTTGGATGATCTGCCACGATCATATTGAATGGCGGTGCTGACTCAAAGGGCCGAATGGCCTACTCTAGCACCTATTTTCTATGTTTCTAAGTTTAACTCAGTTTTGGTGTGGCTTGAGTTTGAATTGACCATGGTTTTAGGAGATAGACACAAACAGCTGGAGTAACTCAGCTGGAGTAACGCAGCATCTCTGGAGAGAAGGAATGGGTGATATTTTGCGTCGAGACCCTTCTGGACGCCTGGTTTGAATTGGTATTGTTTAGGTTGGATTTGCATTAGGGTTTAATTTTAGAACCAGGTAGAACTAATCTACCAGGAGTCAGCACAGAAACGAACGGCTGAGAAGCCTCCTCCCCACTTTGTGACTGCCTATAACTTTATGGAGATAAATGCATGTCTATCCTTGCATTAACAGGAACATTGTTGATGTACTTTCCTTTCCTCTCACTGAGCTCCAACACAACAGCTCATATTGCAACTCAAATTGCTGCTGCATATTAAAAACAGAAAGTGCTTACAATCAAGCATCATCTGTGAAAAGAGAAACTAATTAACCAACTTACTACTAGTCGCTACATCCAACTTGACTTCCTACTCCCCCCCCACCACCCCCGAACCTCTTGCCCCATCTCAGTTGCCACCGTCTTTTTCTCGGGAAGTCCTTCCTTAAATATCTCTGTCTCATCTTTTCTGACTCTGATCTTATCAATCAAACATCATCATGGTTCAATGGTTCAATTGTGGTTTCTTTGTCAGATGTGCAATTGCGCAGTGAAATCTTTTTGAATATTTTTCACAAGCAGGCGCCGCCATGTTTTGGCACTATTCCTTGGATATCCCTTAATATTACCTGCCAGAGCTACAGTATCTCCTGTCCCCTTTTTGTGTTATCTGCCAGAGATATCTCCTGCCCCCCTTTTGCCACCCTGATTTCCTTCTTAAGTATGCCCTCAGTTCCAAAATCTCCTTCAGGGATACACTCGATCCCAGCTGCCTATAGCTGTTCCATGCCTCCTTTTTCCTGACCAAAGCCTCAATTTCTTTCACCATCCAGGTTGTCTTTATCCATTACTATTTTTAAATGAATAGAACTATGGTTACTGATCCCTAAAGACTTGCCCGTGGACACTTCAGTTACTTGCCTTCCCAGTTTCCTAAGAGTAGATGAAGCTTTGCCTCTCCCATTGTAGGGCCTCTAGATATTGCTTGAAGAAACTTTTCAACATATTTGACAAATTCCACCCCGTCTAAGCCCGTGAAACTATGGCAGTCCCAGTCTATATTGGAAAAGCTAAAATACTATTATGACAACCCTTATTAGTCTTGCAGTTGCCTGCAATCCCCTGGCATATTTGTTTTTCTAACTCCAGGTTGACTATTTATGGGTGATGTTTCTGAAGTACACTCTCAACAAGATGATTATCCCTTTTTTATTCCTCAGCTCCACCCATATAGCCTCACTGGATGAACCATAAGTATGTCTAAATGGTGGTCGATTAGGAAAAGGGGATATGCAACGAGACCTGGGTGTCATGGTACACCAGTCATTGAAAGTAGGCATGCAGGTGCAGCAGGCAGTGAAGAAAGCGAATGGTATGTTAGCATTCATAGCAAAAGGATTTGAGTATAGGAGCAGGGAGGTTCTACTACAGTTGTACAGGGTCTTGGTGAGACCATACCTGGAGTATTGCATTCAGTTTTGGTCTCCAAATCTGAGGAAAGACATTCTTGCCATAGAGGGAGTGCAGAGAAGGTTCACCAGACTGATTCCTGGGATGTCAGGACTTTCATATGAAGAAAGACTGGATAGACTCGGCTTGTACTCGCTAAAATTTAGAAGATTGAGGGGGGACCTTATAGAAACTTACAAAATTCTTAAGGGGTTGGACAGGCTAGATGCAGGAAGATTGTTCCCGATGTTGGGGAAGTCTAGAACAAGGGGTCACAGTTTAAGTATAAAGGGGAAATCTTTTAGGACCGAGATGAGAAAAACATTTTTCACACAGAGAGTGGTGAATCTCTGGAACTCTGCCACAGAAGGTAGTTGAGGCCAGTTCATTGGTTATATTTAAGAGGGAATTAGATGTGGCCCTTGTGGCTAAAGGGATCAGGGGGTATGGATCAATCAATCAATCAATCAGTTTTATTCGTCACATTGCACATAAAGTGCAAGTGAATTGAATTTGCCAGCAGCGGTACAATGATAAAGACCACACAAAAACACACTAAAAATTTAACACAAACATCCACCACAGCATTCATCACTGTGGTGGAAGGCACAGAAATTGGTCAGTCCTCCTCCATTTTCCCCCGTGGTTGGGACCTCAACCCTCCACAGCCGTCGCTGCGGGCGTCCAGATGATAAAGGACACGGTAAAAGTCAATGTAAGTCCAGGTTCAGCTCTTCCCCACCGGAGACCGCGGCTTCAGGCTGGTGTAATTTAAAATTCGCGCCGCAGCCAGAAGGACCGCAGACTGCAGGGCCGGCGGTCGAAGCTCCCCTCCAAGGGTGATGGTAAGTTCACGCCGGGCCCACGGTAGAAGTTGGCCGTGGGCCGGCATTCGGAGCTTCTTCTTCCCCCCTTGTCCCCCACGAGGGATCCCAGGCTGCAGACGCCATGCCAGCTGGAGCTGTGCAGACCGCGGCTTCAGGATGCCGGCTGCCACGGGCCAGCGAAACGGAGCGCTCCCCTCCAGCGAGCCCCAGCGAGGACTCGCCTGCTCCACGCTGAGTGCGCACTGCGCCCGCCGCTGAAGCCCCGGGCGCGTCTCCGGGAAAGGCCGCGCCGATCCTTGCTGTTAGGCCAAGGGGGAGGCGACCTGGAAATGGTCGCTGCTCCGTGGAGGAGGCGACCGAAGCAGTTTCCCCCTCACCCCCCCACACAAAACACACCGAGAGAAGGCAGGTACAGGATACTGAGTTGGATGATCAGCCATGATCATATTGAATGGCAGTGCAGGCTCGAAGGGCCGAATGGCCTACTCCTGCACCTATTTTCTATGTTTCTATGTCATCTTCAACTACTGCTACACTATTCTTCTTAATCAATAAAGCACAACCCCGTCCTTTTTTACCCCCACCTCTATCTTGTGTGTGGAACATTAGGCTGCCATCCCTGTCCCTCTCTCAGCCAGGTTTCCGTAATGGCTACAAAGCCCCAGTCGCGCACACCTATCCATGCCCTGAGCTCATCCACATCTCGCATTTCAAATAAATGCAATTCAATCCAACAGCCCTTCCTTGCTGTACTCCTGTCCACTGAACTTTCTTTCATCACCTTCCATGCCGACTTTCAGCCTCTTGCCTGCCTCAGTCCTGCATTGGATCTCATCCCTCTGCCAATATCTGTTCATTATTGAATTGCTGAGTGTAGGAGCTCATTGTGTTCAGATTAGCTGCCATATTTCCTCCATTACAATAGTAAATGTGCTTCAAATCTACTTCAGTGGCTGTAAAGTGCTTTGGGGATATCCCAAGGTTGTTAAAGTAGCTATAGAAATGCAAATCATTTACTTTTTACTTGCTACTAATACCTGGGCAAATTGATCTGAAGTTTAGGAAAGTAAGTAGCACAATAACATTGTACACATCCAGGCTATCTCGACCTTCTAAGTGAACAGGGAATGGGTCATAACAACATTGCACGTCAATTACAGCTCTCTGACATAATTTTGTACCAAGTTTTACCATCGTACTTTTAATTCCAATCACATGGAATGCCAGCAGCTTAGTGAGTCTCTGAGATGTGTGGTGCTGGAAAATTATAACTTCATATCCAGATGTCTACTTAATTAAAGTATTTAGCGTCTCCCTCTCCCCCGCCCCTCCCTCCCCCCCTCTCTCTCTCTTTCGCTTTTTCTCTTTCTCTCTTTCTCTTTTCTCACTTTCTCTTTTCTCTTTCAGATCATCTTACACTTTCTTTGGCTTTTCATTTTGGCGTATGTCACCGACGTTATATTTCTCTCGGGTGTGTGTCAAAATCCAGTTTTGAAATCTTCGCATAATGATGAGTTGATGACTTTGTAACGATCTATAATTTGCAATGGACAATTGGGAAAGATCTGTAAATGAAGCTTGTAAATTGAAAAGAGAAAGGTTGCACCCTGGGGTGATGGTGATGGTGGTGGTGGCGACGATGACGAATATAATTGTATTCCACAGAATAAGTGGAATTAAAGAAAAGTCCTATTTGTTTAATAATCAATTAGTAAACAGCTCAATGAAGTGTATGAACTGACAGTACAATGACAGTAGTAATAACCTACCTTTCATCAAAATGTTTAGCACCATTTTGTTTTCTCAAACACAAGATAATTGGACATCTAAAAATCACTTAAATTTACTAAAACAATTGTGAGCATTTCTATCTGGGTAATTAGTATTGTCATTAGTAAAATGTAATTGTATGCTGTTTATTCTTATCTATAATAGGTTTTGTAAACTGTTTTATATACTGTAGAATTGGTGTGCAATCAATGTAGGGGTGTATACGTGTGTTGAGATTTCTATTTCCTTAAGATAAATCATCCATTTCTGATCGAAGGCTAGCATTATTTATAGTATTTGTTAGGAAACAGACACCTTTTCATAATGCTGCGAACTAGCAATTTAACAGATTTGTCACAGTATAAAGGAATCTTGAGGATTTATTGAGAAACATTGTTTGGAATCATTTTCTTCCTGCAAGTGCCAACATTCTGGAATGATATCAGCTACGATATTCAGAACACCCACAATTTTGACATTTCAATCTAATTTCCAGTGATTTATACCAAAGTTTGGATAGGTTAGTACATCTTATTGATGAAGTTAATTATTCATTTCTCAAAAACATGACATGAGAGAATACTTCAGTGACATTTTTAATTGCACACAGGCAAAGCTCATTATTATACTTTTGATGCTTAGTTGGCCCAGAGAAGGAGCTGAGCCTCGGATGGATCAGCCATGATAACATGGACCAGCCATGATAACATTGTGGGCCAGGTGGCCTACCCCTGTTCCTATATTCCTCTGCTTGTTGATTTCGTTTTTTAGTTCAGAGATACAGCATGGAAACAGGCCTTTCGGCCCACCGAGTCCATGCTGACCGATGAACACCCATACATTAGTTCTACCCTCCACACTGGGGGCAATTTACAGAAGCTAATTAACCTACAAACCTGCCCGTCTTTGGAATGTGGGAGGAAACCAGAGCACGCAGAGAAAACCTCCATGGTCACATGGAGAACATAGTAACACCGTACAGACAGCACCCATAGTCAGAATCAATCCCGGGGTTTCTGGTGCTGTAAAATGACAGGTGACTAAAGAAAGAGGATCATCTTAAAGAAAGGAAGAATGGTTAGGGGGTAGAGGGGTTTGAGGAGGAAATTTCATTTTGGATTTGACAGCTGAAGATATTAACCTAATTTAGAGTAATCCGACTCTGGAGTGTTCAGAATTGGAGGAGTGCAGAAATCTGATGGTTGTAGGGCTGGAGAACGTTGGTAGCATTCACGAAAGAAGGCGTGGGACATGAGAGAGATTTGAAAACGACAAAAATAATTTAAAAGTTGAATCATTCCTGGATGAAGGATTTTGTAACGAAAAGGAGGAAAACAAATTACAAGAAAAATTTTGTTCATGTACCTTTTGAAGTGCATTTCTACAGGAGTTTAGTGATAATTGCATGCATTCAAAACTTGCTGCCGGAGGAAATTACAGGGACTGGCATTCCCGTTCATTCATCATGAACCTGTTCATTCATGATGAGCCACGTATTCACATCACCAAAAACTGATGATTTCCGTTTTTAACATTGGCTTGTGCTTTTGGTCATTTTTGCAGAAACCATTATATGTACCTTTGTTATCTTCAAACTTGATTGTTCCAAAGAATTCCTGGTCATGTTTTAACTTCAATTTATTTGAGATCATTCAAAATGTTGCATGCTTGTATCCAACTTGCACTCCTTGATACCAATCATTACTTTGGTGTTGGCTGATTTAAAGCCCTGTCCCACAGTACGGGTTCATTCAAGAGTTCTCTCGAGTTTGCCCTGATTCGAACTCGGAGATTTATGGTAATGGCCGCTCTTAGGTACTCTGGTCTCTCGTGGACATTTTTCAACATGTTGAAAAATCTTCACAAGTCTTCCCGAGCTTACTGCGTTTCCCGAGTACCTGCCGTTAGCGTTACGAGCCGCTAAGAGACGTCCCCGAGCACCGATGTACCCGCTAAGTACATGCTACATGCTTACCACGAGTTTGATTTTTTTTTAAACTCAGGAGAGCTCTTGAATGAACTCGTACAGTGGGACAGGGCTTTTACTGTGTTCCTAGTTAAGCAATCACTCAATTTTAAATGTTCTAATTGTTGTTGTCCAAATCCTTCTTCATGATTCCATGCCTAATACTTCTGTAAGCATTACTCCCCTATACCACGCCAATGTAATTGTACTCTTCAAATTCTGACCTCTCCAACTTTCTCAATTTCCATTGCATGATCATTGGGTAATTTTGTCTTTGGTCAACATTTCCTTCAGCTCTGGAATTCCCTTGCCACTGCTCTCTATAATTTTAAGATACTGTTCAAAACCTATCAAGCCTTTGGTTGTGTACCCTAGCATGTCCTGATGTGCCAAATTTTGATTGATAATGGTAATTGATAAAGGATATAGCGGTACATTAAAGTGTAGGTTTTTATTCTTATCCATGCATTCCATGTTAAGTAACCCACATTATTGGTTCATATCTGGTTACATCTCACTAGTTCATGCATTAGTTTGCCTTGTCATGTAAGATCACAAAATTCAGTACACACTGTAAGGGACCTTGTAATTGTACAACTAAATACCAGTTGATAAATAACTGGCCATAGGAGTGTCTGGTGATATTGAACTGGAAATAATTGCAGAAACAAAGAATTGCAGATGCTGGCTTATACCAAAGTTAAACTGAAGAAGGGACCTGACCCGAAACGGCACCTATCCTTTTTGTCCAAAGATGCTTGCTGACCAGCTTAGTTACTTTGTGTCTATCTTTGAAAAGAATTGTGTATGTAAACCTCAAATTAGTAATTTGTCAAGATTTTATCTTGAGGTATCAAAATGTAATTTTTTTAAAGTATCTGACTTCAATTATCGTTGCATTTTGGAATTTATTTATGACCTACAGTACCCTCCATAATGTTTGGGACAAAGACCCATCATTTATTTATTTGCCTCTGTACTCCACAATTTGAGATTTGTAATAGAAAAAAATCACATGTGGTTAAAGTGCACCGTGTCAGATTTTAATAAAGGCCATTTTTATACATTTTGGTTTGACCATGTAGAAATTACAGCAGTGTTTATACATCATTCCCCCAATTTCAGGGCACCATAATGTTTGGTACACAGCATTGTGATGTAAATAAAAGAAGACATGTTTAGTATTGAAGTCTGCGATTCATGGACATCACCAGTTGCTGGGTGTCTTCTCTGATGATTCGGCCCTAGTGGCTAATGGGATTTCGGCCCTAGTGGCTAATGGGATCAGGGGGTATGGAGAGAAGGCAGGCACAGGATACTGAGTTGGATGATCAGCCATGATCATATTGAATGGCGGTGCAGGCTCGAAGGGCCGAATGGCCTACTCCTGCACCTATTTTCTATGTTTCTATGTTTCTATGATGCTTTGTCAGGCCTGTATTGTAGCCATCTTTAGCTTATGCTTTAGTTTTGGGCACTAGTCCCCTTCAGTTTTCTCTTGGCCATTTTTTAGCTTTGAAAAACTCCTTTGTTACTTTAGCAGTATGTTTGGGATCATTGTCTTGTTGCAGAATGAACCGCCGGCCAATGAGTTTTGAGGCATTTGTTTGAACTTGAGCAAATAGGATCGTGTCTATACACTTCAGAATTCATTATGCTACTACTATAAGCAGTTGTAGCATCAAAGAAGACAAGTGAGCCAGTACCTTCAGCAGCCATACATGCCCAGGCCATAACACCCCCACCACCATGTTTCACAGATGAGGTGGTATGCCTTGGATCTTGGGCAGTTCCTTCTCTCCTCCATACTTTGCTCTTGCCATCACTCTGATATAAGTTAATCTTCATCTCATCTGTCCACAAGACCTTTTTCCAGAACTGTGGTTGCTCTTTTGAGTACCTCTTGGCAAACTGTCACCTGGTCATCTTAATTTTGTGGCTAACCAGTGTTTTGCATCTTGCAGTGTAGCCTCTGTATTTCTGTTCATGAAGTCTTCTGTGGACAGTGGTCATTGACAAATCCACACCTGACTCCTGAAGAATGTTTCTGATCTGTCGGACAGGTGTATGGGGATTTCTCATTATTATAGAGAGAATTCTTCTGTCATCAGCTGTGGAGGTCTTCCTTGACCTGCCAGTCTCTTTGCAATTAGTACGCTCACCAGTGCGTTCTTTCTTCTTATGATGTTCCAAACAGTTGATTTTGGTAAGCCTAAGGTTTGGCTAATGTCTCTAACAGTTGTATTCTTGTTTCTCAGTCTTATAATAGCTTCATTGACTTTCATTGGCACAACGTTGGTTCTCATGTTGATAAACAACTGATCCTTGAAAGATAATTGGGAATCAGTTTCTGAACAACAGGGTTTGAAAAAACAAAAAGTTGCAGGAGCAACAAATCTAAAATGAAGGCAGGAAATTGCTAAATGTGAACAAAATATCAGGGTGCATCTGTGTTCCAGTTGCCTCTCACATCCCAATGATGTGTGAGTTGTCAGATTAATTGGCTGCTGTAAATTTCCCATAATGTATAATTAAGAGTAATAAACTGGGGGAAGTTGATTTGAATGCGAGGAGAATAAATGGGATTAGTGCAGTATTAGTGCAAGTGAGTAGTCATGGAGTCATGCCAGCACGGAAACAGGCCCTTCGGCCCAATTCATCCATGCCAACCAAGTTGCCCCATCCAGCCCTATTTGCCTGAGTATTCGACAGACAGCATAGATTCAACAGATTCAATGAGTTGAAGGGCCTTTTTCTCTATTGTTTGGGACTGCCTCTATGACTATTTGTTGAAAATATTATGCGTCCTGATATTATAATAGGACTAATTTTCTGCTTAACCGCAAACATTTTCTAACTTTATTACAAATATCAGTCATACTGTTTTCTTGCATTCACCTAACCTCTTATTGTTGTAGATGAACGGATGTGAATATATTTAAGCTTGTGGTGTATCAAATTATCGAGAAATCTATGAACTAATTTCAATGTCTAGAAATGAGAATTTAAATCTTACTAATTTTGTGCTAATTTGCACTTTTGCAAACATAGAACTGCTTTTAGTTGTATAATAATCTCTTAGTAATTCTCATATCTACATCAGTACAGCTTTTCTCCCAGCACTGGTGCAGCCCCTGAGTCCTGACCGACATTGAGACATGAAGGTGCAACATTTATCTCCATTAACACAAATATTGAGTTTAGTGTAAATGTGTGATCTGCACAGAGACTTTTGTGGATATTTTACCAAAGTTGGTTAAATTATATATCCTACCTTGTGAAGCTGAAGCTCCATATGGTGCTAAAGATGTCCTCATTATTTGTGCACAGACAGGGTTCTAGTAGCACAATTTACTTCATCTCTAAAGCGTAGAATTATGCAAACAAATTGAAATGATTTCAGATTTCCTTTTTGCTTTTTGTTGAGGAGAGATATTTTAGTGCAGTGATAAACTTTCATGTGTTGGAGAAGAAATGGCATAATAACATGGAAGAAGAATGATATCTCCCTTACTGCTATATGAATATTGAAAAATGAGCTGTTAGTTGAATAGTTTAAAACAGGTTTGACTTTATTCAAAAATTCATTCATGGAATGTGAATGTTGTTACTAAGGATAACATTTATTCAGGCTAACTTGTTAGAGGTAGGGTAAAGGTTCACTTTTTGTTTTTATCCCAGTAAGATCAGTTAAAATGTAGAAACAATGAACTGCAGATGCTGGTTAATTCACAAAATCTTGGAGGAACTCAGCGCGTTAGGCAATATCCCTGGAGAACATGGGTAGGTAACATTTCAGGTCTGAAGAAATGTCATGCCGTGAAACATCACTTATCCATCTTCTCCCTGACCCGCTGAGTTACTCCAGTACTTTTTGTCCTTTTGAACATCAGTCAAAATATGGAAACATGAATGAAAATAAACCAGCCTACATATATGTTGTCATTTGATTCAGGGAAGAAGGAACTCGGTGATTTAATTTCTCTTTCTCAAGTGCAGAATGTACTCTATCATATTATTGTGGATAGCAGCTGCACCAGCTTTCAATTTACAGTAACTGTACTCACTGTGACTATTACTGAAGTCAGAAATTAAAATGCCAAGTAATTACCATCTGCCATATTCGACTCAAGATTTTTAAATTCAACAACACCAAGTGTGTCCCTGTCACACAGGAGGGCTGGTCACCGAACGCAATATTCCACCACTCACCCACTGTCCGCAACTGCACAGGCACGGCTGACGTGTTCCCGTTGTGATGCCAGAGATCCCCATTGCAATGCGAGTCAAGGCATCCCTCCCCAAGTGCGCAGCGCCATCCCTCTTCCTACCCCTATCCTCCTCCATTTCCCCTCATCCCCAGCACTTCCTCCCCTCCTCTTCACCCTCTCTCTTCTTTCCCCTCTCCTCCTCCCCTCCCCCACTCCCTCCCTCGTCTCTCCCTCCCTCCATAACCCCTCTCCCCTCCCTACCCCCCTTGACGTCATTGTGAGGTGTAACACTGCTGACGGGCAGTTTATGTAAATGTGATCCCATTTGGACGTCATATGCTGCTAACTGCCACTGCAGATGGAAGAGATTTTTGTCAAAGTGGTTTTTGTAAAGTTTAAAATGTGAATAACTTGTAAAATATACCATCAATCTGAATAAAACTTGTTACACCACACCACAGGACAATGGTGAGAAAGATGGGCAAAGATTGTAGCGCTATCATGTACTGTTTTGGCGTAATTTCAGGATCATACTTATCACAAACACACACACAGACATAATAACAAACAAACAAGATGAGAGTTTCAGTAACATATTAGACTAAGTGGGACCCGGGAGGCCTGGTCCCCCAACGCAACCCAATCCCCAATGCAATATTCCACCATGGTGTGGGGGAGGGGGGTTTGTGGGAGGGGGGTGTGGGGTGGGGTGTGTGTGGGGGAGTGGGGATGTGGGGGTCTGTGGGGGAGTGGGTGTGTGTGGGGGAGGGTGTGTGTGTGGGGGGGAGGGGTTGTGTGTGTGGTGGAGGGGTGTGTGTGGGGGTGGGGAGGGTGCGTATGTGGGAGGGGGAGGGGTGTGTGTGGTATGGGGGAGGGGTGTGTGTGGTGGGGGGTGTGGAGGGAAGGGGATGGGGAGGGGGAGGGGAGTGTGGGAGGTGGGGTAGGGGGGTGAGTGGACTCAGCGGCTCCCTGCCCCGGCTCTGACCGCACTCACCGGCTCCAGGGTCACTCAGAGGCTCCCGTCCCCGGAGCCTGTCGCACTCAACGGCTCCCAGCCACAGCAGACAAATCCTCTTGACCCTCCCTCTTCCTTCCCCTCTCGTCCACCCCTCCTCCAGTCCCTCCCGCACCTCTTCCTCCTTTCCCCAACCGTTAGTCACTTCCTCCCTCCCTCCATAACGCCTCTCCCCTCCCTACCCTCCGTGACGTCATTGTGAGATGGAAGCTGCTGTGTTTTTTAAAACAATTTTTAAAAATGTAAATGGCATCCCATTGTGATGTCATTGTGGGCTGGGACAATGCTGACGGGCAGTTTAAATAAAGGAGAACCCATTGTGACGTCATAGCTGCTAACTACCATTGCAGATGGAAGAAAAAAGTAATTTGCAAGAAACTTGCAAGAGTACACCACAGGACAATGGTGAGTAAGGTGGGCCAAAAATTGTAGCGCTATTTTGTACCGTTTTGGCGTAATTCAGGACATCACACAGACAAATACACACAGGAAGACATAGAAACAAACAAGGTGAGAGTTTTAGTTATATACTAGACCAAATGGGACCCGTTGGGTCCCAGTCCCCCAATGCAATATTCCACCATTCACCCGTTCCCCCAACGCAACCCGTTTCCACCACTCACGCGTTCCCCCAACACAACCCGTTCCCTCATCGCAATATTCCACATCTCAGCCATAGCCCCCAAATGCGCAGGCGCTGTTCATTTCCCCTCATCCCCCAACATCCTCTCCCTCCTCTTCACCCTCCCTCTTCTCGCCCCTCTCCTCCTCCCCTCCTCTACTCCTTCCCACTCCCCCACTAAACACAATGTTTAAATAACATTTCTTCTCCTCCTCCCATCCCCCACTCCCTCCCTCTCCTTACAATAATTTAACACAGAATTCAACGAAAGCATTTGTGTAAACCTAAAGAAGTTGGGTGTTTATCATTACCTAACTTTATGTATTACTACTGGGCAGTGCATATTAAGAACATAATGTACTGGTTGGATAGTTCCACTCAGCAGTTGGAGTGGATAAGAATGGAGAAAGAGGAGTGCTATCCGCACGATATAGGAACGATCTTGCTCTCACCGATAAAATTGAATAGTATAATATATAAGAAGAACCCAATTATTCACAATACAATAAGAATTTGGAAACAAATAAAAGTATCCTTGAAATTAAATAATCTATCAGTACTAACCCTAATATTGAACAACCCCGCATTCAAACCATCTCTCATCGACAAAACATATCAACAATGGGATAGACTGGGGATTAGGAAAGTAGGGGATATGTATGAATTGGGCAACCTGTTATCATTTCAACATTTAAAATTAAAATTTAAACTGAAGGATAATCAATATTTTAAATATATACAGATATGTGACTTTATGAAGAAATATACACATAGATTTCAAACTATATTTTTAGACCCTTTAGAAGAAGCAATGAATATTAAGGCTGATTCACAAAAACTAATATCATACTTTTATAATAATATATTAAATAGAGAATTACCCTCAACAGAAGCACTAAGAGAAGATTAGGAACATGAGTTAATGATAAAGATCTCGAAGGATAGATGGGAAAAGTATCTGATGAACACACATAATTGTTCTATTAATGCAAGACATAATTTAATTCAATTCAAATTATTACATAGACTATATTATTCAAAAACGAGGTTGAATAAATTTTATCCAAACGTCTCTCCCAGATGCGATAAATGTTTGTTTCAAAACGCTAATATAACACATTCATTTGTAGGATGTACAAAGTTGAATAAATTTTGGAGTGATATATTTGATATATTTACAAAGCTTTTCAAGTCCAGAATAGAACCTAAAACAGAATGGATTATATTTGGAATAATAGTAGAAGATATCAATTTAAATAAAGACCAAAACATTTTTTTTAATTATGGGTTAATAATTGGAAAGAAATTGATACTTAAATTTTGGAAAAATACAACCATACCAACT
Source organism: Amblyraja radiata (assembly GCF_010909765.2). Taxonomy (NCBI): domain Eukaryota; kingdom Metazoa; phylum Chordata; class Chondrichthyes; order Rajiformes; family Rajidae; genus Amblyraja; species Amblyraja radiata. The sequence goes on along the minus strand of NC_045959.1, from coordinate 23,967,317 downwards.
GTTAAAATGTGGATTAGGAATATGATGGACATAGCACGCCTTGAAGAAATGAGACTCCGACTAATAGATAAATATGACCAATTCTTAAGGGGTTGGTCTCCTTTCATCGACTTTTTGGAATCATGTGATGCAGCGGTACCGTAATGATTGCTGATTTCAGTTCATGCCGTGGATAGATCTACATCTCCGAATAAAGATTTGAAAATTTCTCTTTTAAGGGGCCTTCTAGTGTAAAGTGTATTTCTACTTTACACTTTTTCTTTTTTTTATATACACACTTCACGTTTTTCTATTCTCTACCATCTATTTTTCCTCTTTTTCCCCTTTCTATTGTTTTCTTTTTCTTGTCTTGCTTATTTCCTTCCCAAAACATAAAACTAGAGGTTGTACATAGAATGGATTACGGTATGACATAGTTGGCACCTAAAATTAGGTTCCACTGTACTGTTTTGTACTGTATTAACTTCTAATAAAATAAACAAAACAAAAATAAAATTAAAAAATAAATAAATAAATAAATAGATAAAAAATAATTTAACAAATCTCTCATTGCACTGGGTGGGATGCTGTTGACGGTCAGTTTATGTAAATGAAATCCCATTGTGACATCATATGCTGCTAACTGCCAGTGGAACACAGTGAGGGGCAGTTTATGTAAATTAAATCCCATTGTGACGTCATAGCTGCTAACTGCCAGTGCAGATGAAAGATTTTTTTCAACATGGGGTTTTGTAAAGTTAAAAATGTGAATAACTTGTAAAATATAACATCAATCGGAACAAAACTTGATACACGAGACCACAGGACAATGGTGAGTAAGGTGGTCCAAAAATGGTAGCGCTATTGTGTACTGTTTTGGCGTAATTCAGGGCATGAATCACACACACACACACACACACACACACACAAGCACACTCATAAACAAATGAGATGAGAGTTTTAGTAATATACTAGACTAAGTGGGACCCATTGGATCCCAGTCACACGGAGGACTGGTCCCCCAATTCAACCTATTCCCCAACACAATATTCCACCATTCACCCGTTCCCCCAACACAACCCATGCCCCAAAGCAATATTCCACCACTCACCCAATATTCCACCACTCCACATAACTGCACAGGCGCATCTCAATTCCCCTCATATCCCAGCACTCCCTTCATGTTTTCCCTCATCTTCATGTGTGGGAGGGGTGGTGGGGGAGGGAAGGGGGGTGTGTGGGGTGGGTGGGGAGGTGGGGGGGGGGGGGGTGTATGTGGGTGAGGGGGGAGAGAGTGGTGTGGAGGGGGGGGCATGAGTGAGAGTGATGGGGGGTGTGTGGGCAGGGAGAGGTGTGCGTGGGCGGGGAGGGGTGTGTGGGCGGGAAGAGGGGTGTGTGGGTGGAGAGGGGTGTGTGTGGGCGGGGAGGTGGTGAAGGGAGGGGGGTGTGGGACGGGGAGGGGAAGGGGAGGGGGTGTGTGTGGGCAGTGTGGGGGGATGGGGGATGTGCGAGGGGGTGTGTGTAGAAGAGGGGTGTGTGGACGGAGTGGTTGTGGGGGGTGGGGGGAAGGGGGTGTGTGGGCGGGGGTTGTGGTTGGAGGGGGGTGTGGGCGGTGGGGGGGAGGGGTGAGGGCAGGGGAGGTGGTTGTGGGGGGATGGGTGAGGGCGGAGAAGGGTGTGGGGGTGGGTGGGGGTTGTGTGGGGGGAAGGGGGTGGGGGCAGTAGGGGGTTGGGGGGGAAAGGTGTGGAGGCGGGGGGGTGGAATGTGGGGGGAAGGGTGTGGGCGGGGGGGTTGTGAGGGGGAGGGGTGTGGGAGGAGTTGTGTGTGTGGGTGGGATTGTGGGAGAGGGGGGTATGGGTGGGGGGGGGGGGGTTGTGCGCAGAGAGGGGTGTGTGGGGAGGGGGAGAGAGAGCTTGGAGAAAAGACAGGAAAGAGCCATGGGGGAGTATCAGCGGGAGGGGGCAGGAGCCAGTGAGGGGGACCAGAGTGGAAGGGGCTGGAGCTGGCGGTGCGATGGGGACTCACAGCTGGTCGTTCTCCTCCGCCGGGATGAGCGTGTCCGCTTTCTATTTGGCGCCATCTCCAACTACGCGCCGCTTACGTCCCCTCCAAAAATGGTGTCTGGTTGGAGACCTCCGCCGACTACCAACAGCGTCCCTCAGCTCCAGTAAAGAAGCGATGGTGCAGGAAGGGGCAGACCGGGGAGTGAAAGGAGAAGAGACCAATCCTTGCTGCGCTGACTGGCAGGAGCGGAGATCGATCTGCGCACACGTGGTTTGTAAGATTTTTTAGCCTTGCTAACTTTTTCAATATACCACCGATCGGAACAAAACTTGTTGCACTCGCAGCACAGGAGAACCGTGAGTAAGCTGGTGAAAAATCGTAGCGCTGTCGCATGCCGTTGTTGCACAAATTGAAAAACCGTGCAAGATCGGAGTTTGAGTTATGTATAGATAGATAGTTAGATAGAAGATAGATAGATAATAGAGCAAGTGGGTCCCTGTCACACGGGAGGGCTGGTCCACAAACACAATATTCCACCACTCACCCATAGCTCCCAACTGTGCAGGCGTGGCTGGTGGGTTCACGTTGTGACGCTAGAGATCACCGTTGTGACGCGAATCACGGCAACCCTCCCCAACTGCGCATCGCCATCCCACCTCCTACTCCTATCCTCCATTCCCCCTCATCCCCAGCACTCCCTCCCCCTCCTCTTGACCCTCCCTCTTTCCCCTCTCCTCCCTTCCCCCATTCCCCCCCTCACCTCTCCCTCTTCTTTCCCCTACCTTCAGTCACTCCCTCCCTCCATGTCCTCTCCCTTCCCTACCCCTTCCTCTACCCTTATCTCCCTGCTCCCCCACGCGGCTGACAGGTTCCCGTTGTGACTCCAGAGATCCCCGCTGTGACGCGAGTCACGGCAACCCTCCCCGAGTACGCCTCTTCCTACCCCTATCATCCTCCATTCCCCCTCATCCGCAGCACTTCTTCCCCCTCCCCTTCACCCTCCCTCTTCTTTTCCCTCTCCTCCTCCCCCAGTCCCTCCCTCAACTCTCCCTCCGTCTCCTTTTCCCTACCGTCAGTCACTCACACCCTCCCTCCCTCCCTCCCTCCCTTCCTCCCTCCATAACCCCTCTCCACTCCCATCCCTACCCCCCTTGACGTCATTGTGAGATGGAAGCTGCTGTGTTTTTTAAAACTTTTTTTTAATGTAAATGAGATCCCATTGTGGGCTGGGACACTGCTGAGGGCAGTTTATGTAAAGGAAATTTCATTGTGATGTCATAGCTGCTAACTGACAGTACAGATGGCAGAGATGGAAGAAACAGGTCATTTTTTGCAAAGTTAAAAATGAGAATAACTTGTAAAATATAGCATCAATCTCAACTAAACTTGCATGAATACATCACAGGACAATGGTGAGTAAGGTGGGCCACAAATTGTAGTGCTATCGTGTACAGTTTTGGCGTAATTCAGGACATCACAAACTCACAGACACATACACACAGACAGACATAGAAACAAACAAGATGAGCGTTTTAGTAATATACTAGACCAAGTGGGACCCATTAGGCCCCATTCCCCCAACGCAATATTCCACCACTCACCCGTTCCCCCAACGCAACCCGTTCCCCCAACGCCATATTCCACAACTCACCCATAGCCCCCAACTGCTCAGTCGCAGCTCATTTCCCCTCATCCCCCAACTTCCTCCCCCTCCTCTTCACCCTCCCTCTTCTCTCCCCTCTCCTCCATTCCCTCCCTCACCTCTCCCTCCCTCTCCTGTCCCCTAACCTCAGTCACTCCCTCCATAACCCCTCTCCCCTTCCCACCCCCTCCTCTCCCTGTTGCCCCACTCCTCACTTCTCCCCCACTAAACACAATGTTTAAATACCATTTCTCCTCTTCCCCTCCCCCACTCCCTCTTCTTACAACAATTTCACAAATCTCTCATTGCACTGGGTGGAACACTGTTGACGGGCAGTTTATGTGAATGAGATCCCATTGTGACATAATACGCTGATAACTGGTGAGGGGCAGTTTATGTAATTGAGATCTCAATGTGACGTCATTGCTGCCAACTGCCAGTACAGATGAAAGATTTTTTTCAATGTGGGGTTTTGTCAAGTTAAAAAATGTGAATAACTTGTAGAATACAACATCAATCTGAACGAAACTTGATACACGAGACCACAGGACAATGGTGAATAAAGTGGTCCAAAAAGTTGTAGCTCTATCGTGCACTGTTTTGGCGTAATTCAGGGCATGAATCACAGACAGACACACAAGCACACTCACAAACAAACAAGATGAGAGTTTTAGCAATATACTAGACTAAGTGGAACCCTAGTATCCCAGTCACACGGAGGCCTGGTCTCCCAATGCAACCTATTACCCGCGCGGCACTGACTGGCAGGAGAGATCGATCTGCGCACGCGCGGTTTTTACGATTTTTAAACCTTACTAACTTTTACAATATACCACCGATCAGAAAAAACTTGTTGCACTCGCAGCACAGGCGAACGGCGAGTGAGCTGGTGAAAAATCGTAGCGTTATCGTGTACCATTTTTGCGCAAATAGAAAAACCACGCAAGATCAGAATTTTAGTTATGTATAGATAGATAGATAGATATAAGATAGATAGTTACTAGACCAAATGGGACCCGTTGGGTCCATGTCACACGGGATGGCTGGTCCCCAAACGCAATATTCCACCACTCACCCATAGCCCCCAACTGCGCAGGCACGGCTGACGGGTTCCCGTTGTGATGCCAGATATTCCCGTTGTGACACGAGTCACGGCAACCCTCCCTAACTGCGCCTCACCATCTCTCTTCATACCCCTATCCTCCTTAATTCCCACTTCATCAACTAACGTTCCCTTCCCCTCCTCTTCACCCTCCCTCTTCTCTCCCCTCTCACCTCCCCTCCTCCACTCCCTCCCTCATCGCTCCCTCCCTCGCTCTCGTTTCCCTACCCTCAATCCCTCCCTCCCTCCATAAACCCTCTCCCCTCCCTACACCCCTCCTCTCCCTCTATCTCCCTGCTCCCCCATTCCTTACCTCTCCCCTATCCCACTTCCCCACTAAACACAATGTTTAAATAACATTTCTCCTCTTCCCTCCCCCACTCCCTCCCTTTCCTTTCAACAATGTAACACATTTCTCATTGCACTGGGTGGAACTCTGTTGTCCGGCAGTTTATGTAAATGAGATCCCATTGTGACTTCATAGCTGCTACCTGCCTGTGCAGATTAAAGATTTTTTTCAGTGGGGTTTTGTAAAGTTAAATATGTGAATAACTTGTAAAATACAACATCAATCTGAACGAAACTTGATACACGAGACTACAGGACAATGGTGAGTAAGGTGGTCCCAAAATTGTAGCGCTATCGTGAACCATTTTGGCGTAATTCAGGCCATGAATCACAGACACACACGCGCGCACACTCACAAAAAAAAACAAGATGAAAGTTTTAGTAATATAATATAGATATAGATAGATAGATTTTAGCATTAAAAACAAATCTTCTATATGTGCCAGTTATGATTTCCTTTGTGGATTTAAGTTACTTGGATCACGTTGCTGTATTCATTCTTTAGATGCTATAAAAAAAGGCATTTTCAACCCATGTGCAGCCCAGTCTAGTGAGTAGTCTTGCCCTATAGTTTGAAAAGACCTTAACTACTGAACACCTTGATATTTTTATTTTCCCATAACAGTTATCGTCTCTCCATCCTGTGTTATTTTATGCCTTTATCTGCTGTGGACTAGGTCACTGCTATATACATTAAAAAGCAATTGTGAGAATTTCGAACACATTGAATTAATAGTCTCCAAATTTGAAGGGATATCAGTCCATTAAATATAATTTTATAATTGACATTACTATTTTATCAACAGTGTGTTTTTTTTTAAAATTTAATTTTTAGGATCAAAACCTTTCCGATGTACACTCTGCAATTTTGCAACAGCACAGTTAGGAGATGCTCGTAATCATGTCAAACGACATCTTGGGGTGCGTGAATACAAGTGCCACATGTGTGGGTAAGTACTCCAGCAATGCTTGCGTGTCCAACAATAGTGCTGTGATTGGATGGGATTTTCCAGTGCACTGAAAAAAATCCAATGTGCTAAAATAATTTCAAAAAGGCAGTCTGCATCGAGTCTACAATTTTAATTTATCATATTGAATGCTGTTGGGCCTGCACTCTTTTGTTACATTTCAGTTTGTATGCAAAAAAAAGCAAGCGGTTTTAATTTTCACATCGTAATTGACCATTTTTAACTTATTAGTTTATTTTAGATATGTGATATTTGAATTAGCTAGATTAGATGGTAACTACCTGATACAGCAGTGGGATTAGATATTTGTTGATGGTATGCAGCAAGAAATTGTACACGTTTCTGAACTGAGGAACAAGGTCCACCGAAAACTGACTGTTTGATAAGGGTTGCTTTGGAAGTCATTGAATACTGAGTATTTAAAATGATTTTATTATAGTCAGCCTTGTGTAAATGGGTAAATGAGCAATACCTAAATAGAGCTCATTAAGTAAATTAATATATATTTGATGAAGTTTTTCATTCTAGCAAGAGATGAATAATTAGAATGAAACATTTTGATGTCCTGTGGATTTAGCTACTTTCAGCTAACCAAACAATGACTGAATTGGAGGGTTGGTAATAGTATATTAAGATTCCCAAGATAAATTCATCTGAAAGAATGCTATAAAATTAGTTGATTTATTTATAAACCATGTTTTGAGTCTGTTTATTGCCTGCTGTAAATGGAATAATGAATGGTGAGTAGGTTCAACAAGCACATTTTTGTGTTAATGTCACATCTGTAAGCCATTCAGATGATTACAGGTTTAGGGTTCCTTTTATGAAAAGCAAACTTAATAAAAGCACGTACATGCAGTTTGATTGTCTGGCTTCACACTAATGGCTACCATCCAAGGCCTTTAGACATTAGTGATAATTAGTAATCAATACAGAATCGATATTTTTATCCCACTAGCTGTCTGATCTCCTGCTGAACCTTTGGGGGGCAAATGCAGAGATCTTCATAGTAAACGTGAATATTGAGCTGCTACTGTTTTATGCTGCACATTGGAAACAAACTAAAAAAAACTGCAGCTTTTGAAATATCGTAAAATATTTACAGTAATGCTTATATAACTATCTGAAATACAGTGCAACAAACTGAGTACTGTACACATACCCATTACAGATGATAGAGACAAGTAGATTGTATCCGAGAGTACTGGTTAAAATCCTGTTTTAGTTATTAACTGTACACTATTTTTGTTTTGAAGTATACCAAGGAATTTTTTTCAACTTCCCAGGATTTTGCAATGATCCAAAATTAAACTACCATAATTTGGCCATAAAAGGTCAGCAGTTTTGTTGTGCATTCACAAAGGAAAGAATGTTTGTGTTTAATCATTGGTTATCTGGTTAATTAGGAAAGCATTATTGAAAGATAATTGAGTGGGAAAGGTTCATATTTGCGTCATGCACCAATCCAGATATTAGTGGTGGATGATGTTAGATTTGAGTTTTAGTGACTATTGTTAACTGTTAGCGCCGTTAATTATGTCTCTATTAAGTGGCAAAATTATTGGATGGCTTCGGACCACAGAATTGTTCAGTGATGTAGCAAATGTACTCAGAAACAGATTTGCTGCTAATAGTGTATTTTACTAATGAAACTTATTTACTGTGTTTGTTTATTTTTTTAATAGATATGTTAATTAATTGACACTCCTTGTATTTTACTAAATTTTCTACCCTCTCAAATTGTCCAGAGTGTATTCAGAATTGGACCATCTTCACTTGATTGCATTTGGGGCAATGACCCCTGTCTTCAATTTCCCAAAGAAAATGAGAAAATGGGTTTGCTAACCAGTTCACTAAACCTTTTTGTCTCAGAAAGGTAAATGAAAAATATGCAGGAAATAGAATTACAAAGTGAAATAAAGCCTTGCAGTGCTGCAGCAACTTTCACAATCCAGGATGTTCCAAAATGTTTTATAGTTAGTGAGTAATCGAATGGTTACAGCACAGAAGGAAGCCATTTGGCCCATCAAGTCTGCAGTGGCTCTTTATCAGAGCAATTCATAAATTGCCAACCCCTAGTCCCTTTTCTGTAGACCAGCAAAATGTTCTCTTACCATATGTTTATTTGATTTGTTCTTGATGGCCACAGGTGGAACCTATCTGCACCACAACTGCAGGCAGTGAATTCCAGATTTTATATGCAGACACTGTTGTGAAGGAGGAATAACTTGCACACAGTACAGTCCACAGTTAGCAATGTGATAAATGACCAGGTAATTGATTTTAGTGACGCTGATGGATAGATAAAAATTGCCCTGGACCTTTGTGATATCTAATGTGAAAACTATAACTGGTGTGAAGTTTCTTGTCAGCTCGTTATCTAGTTCACTATGTAGCAAAGCTTTGAACAGCTTGTGGAATAAAATCCGTATTGGTTTTCGGAGATCTTGCAAAATACCAGAAAGTGGAATTGTTGGAAGTGTATTCTTTTGCATTCACCGGGTTAAAGAGAGAGAAAAAAAAGCAATTTTTCCAATATGTTTTGATTGAGGAGCACCTGTTGGAACGTGACTTGGTGCATTTGCGCTTTTCTCTTTGACAAAAATGCCTGCTCTATACGAATAATTAACCATGTTCAATTCAGCCATTGTCAATGGTGCTTCCATGGAAAATGGGAAGGACAGATAATTGTTTTGTTTTTCAGAGAAAAAATAGCGTAAGCTATTCAGAGTTCCCAAGTTCAGTTTTTTTTCTGTTTCTTGACTGTTGAGTTGTCTATTTTCACTCATTGCTGTTTCAAGGTAAAAGTTTGTATTGAATTTTCTAACAAACAAATTTTGCTGCAAATCTGTGACATCAAAGTTTCAAGTAATTAGTTAACTTAATTCTTGAAGATGTTTTATTTTAATTGCAGCAATTTTGTTTAACATGTACATATATTACAGAATAGGTAAGCTGAATTAGCTTTTCAGCTGACATATATGCCTCAACTATATGATGTAAAATATTGAGGAGTGCACAGGAGTGAAAGGTTCACTGGTAAATCTTGACAATTGTGCCAGAATACAAATTTTGACCTTTAAAGATTAACACTTACGATGTTAGGTCAAGGTGGTTATGATGAAAAACACTCTTAACTTGGTCAGTCTCCAAGAGAAACAAAAAGAGCAGGAGATATTGCAATGCTCAAAGAACTGACCCCTTCAGCATTTGTTGAGGCTTAGCATTAATTAAGTGAATATGTAAATTAAGTAATGGTATCAGCTTGATGGTTAAAATGATGCAACATTTTACATTAATACCATGACAATGTCAATTCATTATCACCAATGACTAAATAATTTAGAGAATACTCGATGGACCCATTAGTTCCTCAACATAAGCAGCTCATGCTGCATTTCTTCATTACCATATTTTTTTTAGGATTATATTTTAAAGGGTGAAGTGATCTTTCAGCAACATTAGCTTGCACTCAAAAGCAGCAATCCAGTGCAAACACTGTAACAATGGCTCTGTGCCTTTAGGAGAGTGCTCTAAAATATATGGTCTTGAGGCAGAATTTGTAAATTTGCAGTATGGTCTCTGAATATGAATTGTTTTTATTTTAATTATTAATAGCACTGTACGTATGCTATCAATGCACTTTTAAAAGTACAGGTAATATACCTGAGATGAAGCAGGCTAGTTAATGTATATTTTTCTCTCCCTTATTCATAACTGTTACACGGTGGTTAAAATACAGCTGTAAACAGTTACAACTCCAGTAAAATTGTTGTTAGTTGCATTACCTTGTTTTGAGGATGTGAGGGGATCTCTTTGAAGATGATTATAATGTCACTTTCTGACCTTTGCAGCTTGAATAATTGTAAATCATTGCTTCATAATGTGTCAAAGAATGTCTGAACTAGGCAATTAAATGCTTGAATATAATAGACCAAATTATTGCCTGTCATGTTTTCAACAACACAGTTAGTATTTGAGTTACACTTAATCATTACATGCATTAACAACTTCATTGGAATCTGGCACCAGGCTGGGCATGAAATGCGTCGCATTATTTAAATCTTCAATGGTTTAAGTCACTTACTTCTCCTGAACTGTTCCAGCACTGAGGTTTTCATGAAGTGGGCAGTCCCAAAGGACATAATTCATTTCCATCAAAGTTTCTGTACCAGATTACGGTGCATTGTTTTCCAGCAAGACTGTGTGGAAATAAGACTGTGCTGAAATAACTGGAATCTCAAAAAATAATCTTGTGTATTGAATAGGTTAGGAGACATTGTATAGTAAGTAGTGAGGTCTGACTTGCTGTGATATTGTAGTTCAACCGGTTTGCACCAATAACACTTCAGATTGGGTGCCTTAATATTTACAGGCATATAACTCATTCCGGTTCTCCTTGATTATGATTGCTCTTTCCAATATAGGAACAGAGGCAAAGATAGCCTTTAGTTGAATGAGCCTGCTCTACTATTTAGTAATGTTGTAGTCTAGCTGTATTTTAATTCCAGCTGTCTGCCGTTGTTCTTTAACCCTTAATACCAGCAAAAATCCATCAATTTCAGTCACAACATTTTAGAATGAGTCATAGTCATAGAGTGATACAGTGTGGAAACAGGCCCATCGACCCAACAATGTCCCAACTACACCAGTCCCACTTGCCTGCGCATGGTCCATATCCCTCCAAACCTGTCTAACTGTTTCATAAACGATGGGATAGTCCCAGCCTCAACTACCTCCTCTGGCAGCTTGTTCCATACGCCCACCACCCTTTGTGTGAAAAAGTTACCCCTCGGATTCCTATTAAATCTTTTCCCCTTCACCTTGAACCTATGTCCTCTGGTCCTCGATTCCTCTACTCTGGGCAAAAGACTGTGCATCTACCCGATCTATTTGTCTCATGATTTCGTACACCTCTATAAGATTCCCCCTCATCCTCCTGCGTTCCAAGGAATAGAGACTCAGCCTACTCAAACTCTCCCTACAGCTCACACCCTCTAGTTAGTCCTGGCAACATCCTCGTAAATCTTTCTGAACCCTTTCAAGCTTGACAATATCTTTCCTATAACATGGCGCCCAGAACTGATCACAATATTCTAAATGCGGTCTCACCAACGTCTTATACAACTGCAACATGACCTCCCAACTTCTATACTAAATGACTTTTGTGTTCAGGGTTTTCCAATTATTATTTTGTTTTATTTTGTATGGGACACAACCAGAATTTTTCTGTGGTCAATTACCGAACATTTTTAATAGCTTATTTTGGTAATTGAAAATTGAAAATTTCCTATTGAACTTTGAACTTAATGTTTTAAAACTCCAATAACTTGCATTTTAATGTGTCCAACTGTCATTTAGGCGAACTGGTAAGTTTATAAAGTCACTTTTTATGAGTCCTTTTGCTTGTGCTGTGAGCTCGGGTATCAGACATGGTGGCAAAACAAAGCCCACGTAAAGCCCTGTCCCACGGTAAGAGTTCATACCAAGACCTCTCCCGAGTTTGCCCTGATTCGAACTCGGAGATTTACGGTAATGGCCACTCGTCGGTACTCGGGGCTCTCGTGGACATTTTTCAACATGTTAGCGAGTCTTCGAGTACCTGCCGTAAGCGTTACGAGCCGCTAAGAGACGTCCCCGAGCTCCGACGTACCCTCTACGTTCATTCTCCGTGTTTACCACGAGCTTGATTTTTTTTAAACTCGGGAGAGCTCTTGGAATGAACTCGTAGTGTGGGACAGGGCTATTTGGAAGTGTTACCAAGTATTTTAAAGTTACGACGGTCACTGTGAGATACACTTATCTATACAAGCTGGGTCTTCTAATAGAGCATTGAATTTGTGAGGTCTTTGGTCACCTGTGCAGAATGTATGCAAAAGTGTTGGTCTTCTGTAGTAGACCGTTCCCAATATTCAGTTCCACGGGTAACAATTCAACAGAACATGTGCCGGTAACTCCAACCGCATGGATTTAACATGGTCACCAAAGGTGATTTTCTCTCCCTTTAGATTTAACCTTGGAGACATAATCAATTGCTAATTAATGTGGAGTAACACATTCTTTCCAGGGTTATTGGTAATCTCTATGGTGAAATACTGAGGCAAACTCAACTGCTTACACCTAGAAGGACAGCATAATAAATGGGAATAGATGACATAGATAGAAGGGGGATTTGAAGGATTGAAGGTCATAAGGAGGTATTAGAAGGTAGGAGAATTGACAGTCCTCTAAAGGTGATCCCAAGGCATATCACATGAAGTTTGATAAAAACAAGGGAAGTTGGAGTGAGAAATGGAGTCTGGGACTCGGAGAATGTTTGTGATCAAACATAGCGGAGAACACATAAGAGGGCCAGACCATGGATTTTGATTTTGATCCATGGAGACATAGTGGAGCTTGGCAAGTTAGTGAAATATTTATTTTGTTGGATAATTAGTAAAACTGCAGTTGATGGAAGTCTGAAAATAGCCAGAAAATGCTGGAAACTCAGCAGATCAGACAGCATATGTGGAAGGATCTCTCTTTAAATGCATTTTCATTCTTCACCTCAATTACTTCATGTGGTAGCAGTGTCCTATGTTGACCCGAATTCTCTATTGAATTTATTGATGACTATCATTTATATATCTTGGTTTTTATCTCTTCCACGTGGAAATATCTATTTTATGGCAACCATTTTAAAAAAAAAGTAAAGGTTTCTGTTGGTCATTGCTCTGTTTAAGAACCTAAGAAATGAGTGCAGGGTCAGCTATTTGATTTCTTGAGCTAGCTTTGCTGTTCATGAAAATCTTAGCTAATCTGACCTTGGTCACAGCTCCACAATGCTTCCTGCCTTGACTCCCCCATGGATGAAAAGTTGGTCTATCATTACTTTGAACACATTCCAGAGCTCTCTAGAGTGTTCTTCCCGAAAATGTTATGGGCGTCTTGGAATGAACCCTGTTGTGAAGCCCAGTGAATTTGCAGACAAGCCCTCACGACTCATTCAGTACACAAATAACCCCAATTTTATTTGCCGTTGCATTAGCTCTTTAATTGCTGTCCCTTCATTATTTAAAGTGGAGAATGCTGAACTATATCATTTAAAAAATTGTTAATATATTAGGATGAACAGTTCTTTCCCCCAAATTCTTAAAAGGTTTCATTTTAAAATGCTGTCTCTCACTTTAGATTCAAGTAATGCACATCAGTTCCTGGCCCAAGGGTGAAAGCTGACGTGGCGAATAGGCCAACACTGCTTGTGAGCTGTAAATGTGGGTTAGCATCTTCCCACTCCGATTTAACATTCCGTCTGTGGGCACTTTTCCTTCTGTGCCGATGGCACTGCTTCGATCGGTGCGGGTTGCTTACAATGATTCCTGAACAGGTGTGAGTGGAGGACATAACTACTGCCAGAACACAATAATATAATTTATTTTTAAATGCAGATTTTGTTTCATAATCTACTTTGCTTTTTACACCATTGCCTGGTTATACACCTGTTGGAGCTGTGATGGCAAGTAAACAGTTACTGGGCCATTGGCTCTTTGCGCATGAAACAACATTGATTTTGCAACATGGAACCGGGCCATGCATATCAGTGTATATGCTCCGTATAAACCAACACTCACTTTCTCACCAAAGTCCCCTATTCTTTGTTCTCTTTTGTTCATTAGCTTCCTCTTAAATACCTCTATTCTTTCCATGTGGAGCACAGCCATGATCGAATAGCGGAATAGCCTTGATGGGCCGAATGGCCTAATTCAGCTCCTATCACTTATGAACATGATTCTACATACCCGATACATGATAAATCTTTGTACAGTTTATCTTGCACTTGCAAAGCCACGTTTTAAAATGCAAGATTACATTGATTCCTTCCTGATTTTAAAGACATTAACAAACTGGTTTAATTTCTCCTAATAAATGATTTGGGAATATGCTTGCACTCCATTTAATAATGGGACTTGGAATATAAGGCAGACAAAAGGCTGCACAGTGGCACAGCATTAGAGTTACTGCCTTACAGAGCCAGAGACCCGGGTTTGATCCTGAACTCGGATGCTGTCTGTATTGAGTTTGTATGTTCTCACTGTGACCATGTAGGTTTTCTCCGAGTGCCCTGGTTTCCTCTCACATTCCAAAGACATACCGGTTTTGTAGGTTACTTGGCTTCTGTAAAGTGTCCACAAGTGTATGGGTGATCATTGGTCGGCACGGACTCGGTAGGCCAAAGGGCCTGTTTCCCCGCTGTATCTCTATTAGTTTAACTATAAACAAGTTAGATGTTTTTTTCTCCAACTAAAACAACTAAAGAAACCAATGTGCATTCCACTTAGTTGGTCTACTGGCAGCAGGTGATGCTTGTTTCCATCTACACTGCTAGGAAGAGTCACAGAGCAGAGTCCCATCTTATGCTGCTGCTTGGAATGATCTTTGATAAAGACAACTGCAACTCTTTCCAATCCTGCCTGGCAAACACACAATTCACTTGGTGGTGGATGACAGTCACATTGACATCATGGTCACCCCAAGGGCAGCATTAGGTGGAACTGACACCATATGTACGCCCTTTCCACCAACCGGTTGATACTTGTTTGAAAGTGCTGGCAATGAACCATTCTGCCATCTGAAATCCTCTCCTTTTCCCTATTCAGGGTAAAAAAATTCTACAAGGGAAGGTGGTAATTGACACAGTCTGTAAGTGGATGGGATGTTATATGGCACATGGCTAGGTCTATAATTCGCAACACTGAGGGCAGTAGAACCTCAGCACTTGATGTTGTATACCCATACATGAAGATGGTCCTCATAATGATGGCATTGTTACAGTATGTACACTTTTTCTCCTTTCTCTGAATTTGATCCATTTTGGATTTATCTGATGAATGGAAGATGGCTTGGTTGACTGCCATAGTGTATGCTTGACCTCTTGGCCACATCACAGCCTTGTAGTGTGGGACCACTACGCACCTGATGACCTGACTCCTTTCTAGAGAGAGCAAAGGCCATTCTCAAATTCCCAATTTCCGTTTCATCCTCGGATACAGTATATGTTCCATTCAGTTCATTGTGGCTGTTGCTTCTCTGAACCATATTTTAGAAACATAGAAAATAGGTGCAGGAGTAGGCCATCCGGCACATTGAGCCAGCACCACCATTCAATATTATCATGGCTGATCATCCAAAATCAGTACCCCATTCCTGCTTTCTCCCCATATCCCTTGGTTCCGTTAGCCCTAAGAGCTATATCAAACTCTCTCTTGAAAACATCCAATGAATTGGCCTTCACTACCTTCTGTGGCAGAGAATTCCACAGATTCACAACTCTCGAGGAGAAAACGTTTTTTCTCATCTCAATCTTAAATGGCCTACCTCTTATTCTTAAACTGTGACCCCTGGTTCTGTGGACAGTTGATGTTTCAGTTCAGGACCCATCATCTGGATTGAAAGTGAAGAGGTGATAACCAGTATAAGGGGGTGTGGGGAAGGGGGAATGTGGCAAGAGTTGGCAAGTGATAGATGAAGTCAGGTGAGGAGGGGTTGATTGGCATCAGATGGAGGAGGGAAAGGTGGAAACAATTAAAGATGATAGATGGAATCGGACAGAAACCAAATGAGGGAGGTGATGTGGACAGACGGGAATAGTTGGTGTTGGGAATCCAGTGAAAAGAATGTGTGGGTGATGAACAGATGGAGTAGGTGGGGGAGGGGGAAAGAAACTGGGTGATATGGACTGGGGTTGAATTGAAGAGGACCTGGGTAGATCAGAGAGAAAGAGAAAGTGACAGAGGGAGTGCGGGTTACCTGAAATTGGAGAATTCAATGTTCACGCCCCTCAACATTTTGTCTGCCCATTTCTCTCCACAGATGCTGTCTGACCGGTAGATTGTTTGTTGCTCCAGATTCCAGCATCCGCAGTCCCTTGTATCTCTAAAAGCCGATACTGCGTGCGTTGTCATTGTTATCTGCAAAATGCTGGAGTAACTCAGCAGGTCTGGCAGCATCTCTGGAGAAAATGGATAGGTGACATTTCGGGTTGGGTACCCTTCTTCAGACTAACCTCTTGTTGTTTGCCTTGATTGCTTTCCACTAATGCATCATGGAATTGAAGACTTGTTTCATGGTTCTCCAACGTGTTATAATCCGTTATAATCTGCTCGATGTCTTCTGGGATCAGCAGTTTTAAGTTCATGTTCCATACCCCACTGCCAGCCTTGTGTGCTTCTTTTAACTCTCATGAGATGTATGAAGAGTACATCTGCAAAACATTGGTAGATCTGATCTAGAGTGCTTAGGTACAACGAGGGATTCTATCTGAGACTGATCTGAGATCTGATTTTGACTAGGTGTATTATGGCAGTTCATAACTGTAGGGATTGTGAAGATGTTGCATGTCTGCTTCAATCAGGTAAGTGGTATCTGATTTGGTGTCAGATATGCTGTAGGCAATTGCTGCTCAGAATTATCAATAAGGATGTTGCTAAGTGCGGTGGGAATTGTTGAAAGATGGTCAGCCATTTGTCCTTCAAAGTCAATGCATACACAATACGTTGGAGTGGAGCATTCTCATACATTTGTATCCACTACGAGGGGATGGCAACTGACCACCACAAAAACTAATCGTAAGAATGCAGATACTCTTTATTCTACAGCACCTTCTATAAAGAAATCGCTTGATCTTGCTCTTTTCCACATTGTGGTGAGTGGTTTTGTTTCAATGTTTCACCAAGAGATCTCCAAGGGATCATACCCGTTCATGTGTAATTTGATGATAATTGTTCATGATTCTGTCCATCAAGCTATCTAACTCAGAATAAGTTAATACATTAATTGCAAGTGGGATATACTTTAAGGGACATATATACTCATAAGATTGGCTTTAAGGCAAATAGTCATAAACATTTTGTGTAGCAAAGTTAATTTATTCAGAAAACATAGTCTCCTTAAAGGGCAGAGGAAATGGAATTCATAGCAGAAAATGCAGCAACTCTTCCCAATAATAACGGTAATGTTGCTAAAAATGCATTGTGGATGATATTTGTATTGAAGGCAACTTGGTTTAAGCTTAACCTCAGTTAATTGCAACTGTGCCCTGATCAGGTTTGATTGTAAAGATAATTCTCCGATCATCTGCACACCAGTTAGGGACAATGTTATCAACATATCCAGCCTTAAAATCACATCATTAATCCTAGATCTTATTGTAACATTTGAATCAATGGATGAAAATCAGCTAGTATCAACGATTTATCAGTGGAGTCTTTTCTAGCATTGCAGTACATTATTTGATTAAACGATAGATTTGAACGAGAGATGCGATTATTCTCTTAAAAGCATGATTATCAGCCTGAACATGTTGTTACAGTGTTTGAGTTGAGTGAGAGACCAAGTACAAATTGTAACAGAAAGGGAAATGGAAGTAGGGGGAAATATAATTTGGCATGAAGGAAAGGTAGGTATTTTTTTCATGTCGATGGTGGGATAGATGCAAGTAGTAAATGTGGGGGATGTTTTCAGTATGTTCCCGCTGTCCCTCAATATGAAAATTGGTTGCCAGGTGTCTTCAATCAGTTGACTGGATTCTGATAAGGTATAATCAAATTTAAATTTTCTCAGACTGTTGCATTTGTGTTATACAGTGAAACATGCTTATTATCACATCAATTTATATCATAATCTGATTATCATAGAACTCCAAAATGGCAAACCATTTTCAATTGTTCCATATAATTTAACCCAATTTATGTTATGATAAAGCACATTTAATGCTGCACGACATCCCTCTGTTTTTATTTTTTATTTTTTTTTAATTTTGGGACTACTCAGAATAATTTCCCACTGCAAAAAAAAAAACAAAGATGCAGGAATTTTCATAAAAGCAAGGTGAATTGAGTTTTTAAATCCCCATGGATTGAAGAAATGCACCTATGCTGAACGTAAAAATATTTGTGTCGTATTGGTGAATGTTTGAAGCTGCCTGATGGGGATTGTAAAGCTTCTTTTATAGAATAAGCTGAGTTATCCTACATTTTAAATGTATTTGATGAGAAGGCTCAATTGTGTAAACCAATAGCATTCACAGTTATGAGAATGTAATTGCACTTTCTTCTCTACAAATATAATTTAAATTATGGTTTCCCCCACCCTCCCCTCTACCACTCACTTCCCCCCTCCCATCTCTACCAATGTCACTACAACTTTTGCAAGTGATGTTTTGGCAGCAACATGAGTCTTGCAAAAGCATCAAGGGTATATTAACACATCAAAATGAATGGATTCCTCATGGCTAGAAAACATGTAATTTGGAAGAACTCAGTAATTTTGGAATCAATCAAAACTGAAGAAACTTTAGTAACTCTGCAACTTTACTAAATACAGCTTTATTGAAACCTTAGCGATACAGATTTAACCCATTAATTGTATGTTCTCTTAAAGAAATCTGTATTTATGCAGAAAGCGTGCAGTTATTTTAATGAGCAGTTCTGTGACTACATTGGAATTATTTGATGTTTTAAAATCAAGCTCCTTTTTTTTTATAAGAAGATGTAATCGCAATGGATTGATGTTGACAGGAAGTCATTGACAAAATCAAAGTTATTTTTGTGTTTGAATTTGAAAAAGAAATGGTCACCTGTTACCCACAATGTTTCAACTAAATGAAATATTAACCTAAATGGAGTATTGTATTAGTGTACATTATTCCTTTCTGGATTGATGCTTGGAAAAGCTAGCTGATCTGCATTCCTTGAATATAGGTGTTCATTTGGTAAGGGAATAGAGTTCATGGATGTTAATTAATCATGTTTCATTGGACGTAATATTGTCTCAGCAAGAATTATTATTTTATTAAATATTACTAAACCTGGTATATGATCAAAATGATTTTTTTTCCTCTGTGGGAATTACACAGAAACCTATATTTTGCATAAATGTTTTTTTTTAAATTGGGTATTGTGTAATAATTAGTGAAAGTATGTGGAGACATGGAAGTCTGGATTATAGGCCACTTTTACCTTTGGTATGTTGTCAGTACAGTTACTGTAGCTTGACAAATGAAGGAGCATCATACTATTAAATGCTTTGTGTGAAGACTTAATATTCACCCATAACTTACAATAGGAAATTTAGGTGGCTTACATTTGAAAAGTAATTCATTGTCTGTATTTACTTTTTTAAATTTCATTTTACAATTTACTCTGTGGCTTGAGAAAGAGAATCCTTTAGAGTTGTGATTAATCATTTTCATACTGCCATTTTTAAAGCACAGATCTAAAATACCATGTTTTGAAAATGACATTATTAAAATAGTGGAAATTACACGTTGGTTATGAAAAAATGGTTTGTGAAGATTCGTGAATCTTGTACTAGCAGTTTTTCAGGAGATGAAGTTAATGACTGATTAACAACAGCAATTAAAAGATGAGAATAAGGCATATAATTAAAATTGCAGCACTTGCTTTGTCAAGTAAGCGTGTCATCTATTGTATAGTTGTTAAAAGCAAATGGAAAGAAACCAGCATTTAATTTAGTCTCGCTTTAAACAGGAGACTGATAATTTGCCTGTAGATGCATGCTTGAAGGTTGTAACTCATGTTTAACCGAGGCTGTGTCATTAGAAGTTCACAGCCATGTATTTTCTGTTGACAGTCATCGACAGCGAATATTTGGCAGTCAGAAGTAATTTAACTTAATTAATGGGATGCATATTTGATGGAGGAATAAAATATTCAAGCTCAGCAAAGTGGAAAAAGGAAAGATTTAGTGGGAGTAAAAGGTTGAAGAATGTAATTTGTGCATTCATTCTGCTCAGGATTATGAATTGTCTTATGGTGATATAAAGCCTAGCTGATCCTTAGATGGAAATGTGCTGTCCCTTAACAAATAAAGCAATCAGAATGACAGTCTATGATTTAATTGATAGTGGGGGTAAGTTCACTGTAACAAATGCTACACTGTGTTTGAAAGCTGTTCCGAATAAAAGTTGACCCCCAAGATTTTGAACATTCAGTATATATTTTTAATAGTATTATTATTCTGCTGTTGAATTAGACCACTGTAAGTTAATGCAGTGTCCTTAATCTCTCATGGCACAATTTAATTGGCTTCCTGTAAAAATAGATTATTTTGTGATGAAATTGCTTTGTAATTTGATAGCAGGAAGAATTGCACCTGCTTTTAACACCTTGAACACTTGAACTTAATGCCATCGTAGCAACTGTGGATAAATTCTCGTGTAGAAATTTTATTTTATTGAATGTATATTTTGAATGCTACATACAAATCATGTTGCGAATGCAATATAACTTGGAGGTTTCTACATAATCTTTTGGTGTTTTTAATTGTATTATGCAGTTATTAGAATGGGTAGAATGGTTTCCCTTCTTGCAAAAAAAATATGAAGACATCTTCATAAACTTATGGATAAAATAGAAAACCCCCCACCTAATTCTAAGGTTCATTTCATGAACCTCAGAATGTGATAAACCTACTTGGAGTTCAGCCACATTTGCAATATGAGGAATATCGCAAGCTCCCAAAAACCGAATCATGGTCATCTGTTTTAGTAATGTTGAGTAAAGGATTAATACTGGCCGAGGACAGCAGGGATAACTCCTCTGCTCTTTTTCAAAATAATGGCACGTGATCTTTTGTGTTTAATTGAGAGGACAGACTGCCCTCAGTTTTATGTCTCACATGAAATTTTGCAATCTGGCAGTTCTGCACTTCCTCTGTACTGAACTGAAATGTCAGGATTTTGTACTCAAATCTCTGGGGTTGGTTTGACTCGACAATCTTCTGACTGTGAGGCAAAAATACAGCCAAACAAATTATGGCAGGCAATTATCGGTCAAGGTGCAATGGCTTTGAATGCAATGCCTTAATGGAGTACTCCGGTTCAGAAATATCAGTGCAGTATGTCATAAAATTATTAAAAAATTCTGTATTTCTTGTCATGGTCATATAGAGTCATAAAATTGTACAGAACAGAAACAGGCTTTTTGGCCCAAAGTGTCCATGTTAACCAAGATGGCCCATTTGAGCTAGTCAAATTTGACTTTGTTTAGCCTTATCGCTCTAAATCTTTTCTATCCACGTGCATGCCGAACCAATGTCTTGTTTTCTAACATTCCAACTTGTGACATAACACCCCAACTTTTACACTCAGTTCTCTGATTGCTGAGGGCCAGCATGCCACAAGCTGCCTTCATCACGCTACTTAAATGAAATGCCACTTTCAATGAAATGTACTTGTGTTGCGAGATCCCTCTGCTCTACAACACTCCCTAGGGGACCTACTGTTCACCATGAAGCTCATGCCATGGTTTGACTTCCCAAAATGCTGCACCTCAAACATACCTGAATTAAACTTAATTTGCTCCTCCTTGGCCTACTTGCCCAGCTGATCAAAATCCCACTGTAATTCTTGATAACCATCTTCACTAGAATACCGGAGTCTGAAGAAGGGTTTCGGCCCGAAACGTCGCCTATTTCCTTCGCTCCATAGATGCTGCTGCACCTGCTGAGTTCCTCCAGCAATTTTGTGTACCTTCACTAGAATACCACCCATTTAAGTGTCATCTGCAACTTACTAATCATGCCTTGTACATTCTCATCCAAGTCGTTGAAAAAGATGACAGGCACCAACGGTCTCAGGATGGATTGCTGAGTCACACCACTTGTTTCAAGCTTTCAGTACCAACAAACAAATTTCCACAACCAGCATCTGCTTCCTACCATGAAGCCAATTCTGCTTCTGTCCAATCGGCAACTTGTAAACCACTGGAGTTGTAGAGTAACTATGTGTTGAGAAATTGGTTGGCCTCCTGTACCAACAGTTTTCTTCTCTTACAATGAATACAATTTCATGTTGCAGCAGAATGACCTGTCGATGTCCTTGAGTTGAATGGGCGATTGATTGCTTTCTTCGATCTTCGTTTCACTTCAATGCCAGCGACTTAGTATTGGTGGCACTCACCTTATTCCTTCTCTATCCTATCTACCTTTATCCCAATGAATGATGCCAAAGTAACTAAAGTAACAAGGAAGCCCCTGTCATCCAATGTCCTGTTTTAGCTATCAATAAAAACAAGCTGCCTTGCATTACTGAAAGCATAAAAAAATGGACACAGACACACTCCAGTAAAAATTAGCACTTTCCCAACAGTGAAGTGTGAATGGAAATATATTTTGTTTTCAAAGAAAACTAGTCTGCATCTAATGAAGCAGATGCCTTTGACATAGGGAAATACTTGAACGATTTTGAAAAATTTGGGGAAAAAGCAGGAGGGATGGAACCACTTGGTGATTTTTTACAAAGCTGGCTCGGGCATGGAGGGCTGAATGGTATCTTGTTTCTGTCTGATTTTATATTAGAAAATAGACAGAGTTATTTTTTTGGTATCGAAATTCAGCAATGTTTGATTTACAGTTTACAGCATGTGCCATATTTTGCACATTTTCGCCTTTGTTAATTTTAATTTGTTGCCTTTATAAATAACATTAATTAATTAAAGTTTATTTGAGGTCCAAAAAGAAATCTTTTGAATATTCTTGCCCCTTTGCACTCGCTGCTTAGAATCTGGTGGATTATGTGATTGACTGGCAAAGAACTTGTGTACGTTGATGGCAAATATTGAACTGGAAAGCACTTCAGTTTAATGCTGCTTTGAGGTAGGAAACTTGGCAGTCGATTTGTACACAGCGAGATTTCACTGACAAGAATGTGATAATGAGAACATCACCTGTTGGCAGTGAGTTCAATTTAATTCTAATTGGTTCACGTCGGAGCTTTCTAGTTTGGGGAAATAATATGGATTGATGTTTAGCTGTGGACTCCTGAGGTGATATTGTGCTCTAAAATGGGCGATGTCACCATGAAAGATAATGCCTACAACCACTACCTTCAACAAGAAGTCTGAGATTCTGTATTTTCAACCACAGTTCACGTTGCGTAAATCCATGACATTCCTATTGTGATGTACCTTCAATCAAAACTCAGTGTATCTTTCTGAAATTCAGCACTCAACGAGTTAAGTCTCATTTACTATAAGGGCATTATATTTTGGGGGTAAATTTTTTTGTGGGGGGGTGGCAGCAGGGAATCAGTATTGTTCAATAAATGAAAAGGAAAATCATTTCCATATGGACCATTTCCATAAAACAAATCACTTTATGGGGCTCTGGGTAGAATTATGAATTAGTCATTGCATAATTGCAGTTTCTCTTCTTTTGCTGTTGAGTTGCATATTGATGCAAATCGCCAAACGGTTCAAAACAATGAGTAGTAAATAATAATTTGATATGCTTTTTGGGCGTATATCATGGTTTATAAGTATTATTACAACTCGCTATGGGAAGCTTAGACCTTTCGCTCTGTGCATCAGCATTAAAAGTTATTTTTTATTAATGTTCTCTACCTGTGGATCATTGTGCGTGATTAGTCAGCAGAAACATAGCATGCTGTGTCACATTTGGCTGGTAAAGTGATGTCACCACCAACTTATTTCATTAATTTGTAAATGCTGCAGCTAATTGCAATCTTAATTCGGCACCCATTAGTGACTTGCTTTGCGCAGATGGTGTTATTACATTCCCCAAGGTGTATCATGTAATGATTAAAAGGCAACATTTCTCACCAAATCATGTTGGGAAAGACTGGGACAGATGCTCAGATGTAGCCCCTTAAAGGAGGAGTAAGAGAGGGAGAGTGGCTTGGAAAGAGAATTCAGAGCTTGGAGAGTGGTGAATCTCTGGAATTCTCTGCCACAGAAGGTAGTTGAGGCCAGTTGATTAGCTATATTTAAGAGGGAGTTAGATGTGGCCCTTGTGGCTAAAGGGATCAGGGGGTATGGAGAGAAGGCAGGTACAGGACACTGAGTTGGATGATCAGCCATGATCATTTTGAATGGCGGTGCAGGCTCGAAGGGCCGAATGGCCTACTCCTGCACCTATTTTCTATGTTTCTATGAAGGGCTGAATGGCCAACTCCTGCACCTATTTTCTATGTTTCTATGGAGCCAAAACAGCTGAAGACACTGCCACCAGCGTTGAATAATTCAATCTAGAGGGTTAGAAAGCTAGAAATGGTGGAGCGGAGAGAATCTGGAAGGTTGAGGGATCGGAATAGATTATGGAGATAGGAAGGAGTGAAGCAATGCAGGGATTTGATAACAACCTTCAGAATGTTAGTACTTAAATGGTGCTGGACTAAACCCAATGTAGATTCAATAATATTAACAGCATTTTTGGATATGGACGAAAAGTACTGTAGACTCTTGTGCTATCTCTGTTAATGTTGATTTCAATCTCTATTATTATTATTATTATTATTATTATTGGAACAGGTGTCTTGATATTATAGCACTTTGTTTCTTGATTTAATTGTGGATCTTTATTAAACTGTTGATTTGTTTTGCAGATTGGATAACTTTGTTTCCAAGAATCTAGAAATGGATCTGTTCTTTTGTCCAATAAAATCAAATTAATTCTGAAGTGCAGGTGAAATGCAGATAAAGAGAAAAAGAAGAGGCAATCTGAATACAAACCGTCAGGTTGTTTGAAATACAGTGCAGGGTTGTTAACAGTTCTGTGTAGGAAGGAACTGCAGACGGTTGCAGTTCAAACAATTCTGGTCACAACACTACTAGCAAAGGTGATGGCACCAGAGCAGGTGAAGAGATTGGGAGGATGGTGCCAGCATTGGAGAGATTCACTTATGGGGAATGATTAGCTATGCTAGGGTTGCTATCGTTGGTGTCTCGACAAAGGGAAAAGGAAAGACTTATTTCCTTTAGTGGAGAGGTCAGT
The DNA here is from genome assembly GCF_010909765.2 of Amblyraja radiata. NCBI lineage: Eukaryota > Metazoa > Chordata > Chondrichthyes > Rajiformes > Rajidae > Amblyraja > Amblyraja radiata. The sequence continues at coordinate 23,942,485 of NC_045959.1, read as the reverse complement.
TCGTAAAGGACATAGAAGTAAGACAGTTTTGTTTGTAACGTCAGAGGAGACTTAATTTATTAGCCAGAGAACAGTGGTGGTCTGGAAATTATTACCTGGATGTGTGATGGAGGCACAATATCAGAAAGTTACATAAAGTGCCAGAGCTATAGGACTATAGCCCAAGAGTTTGGACATTGAGTTTGGTGAACATGAACAGTGACATTCTTCTTTTGCTGAAATAACTGTAATTCTATGCTTGATTCTTTTTTGGACAGGCAGCTGTGACCTAAATTTCCAAAAATCTTTGCTAGTCTAGAATAAACCAGTATTATTCCAAGATCAAACACAAACAAAGATAAAGTCCAAATGAAGACAGAAGAGACTGCAGATGGTGGAATCTTGATCCAAAAACACTGTTGGAGGAACTTGGCAGACAAACATCATCTGTGGAGGGAAATGGCCAGATGATGTTTCTGGTTAGGACCCTTCTTAGGTGTTGGATGTAAGGTCCTGACCCAAAATGTCATCTGTCCATTTACACTGAGTTCCTTCAGTCATTTTTGTTTAACCCAAAATGAAGCCCATCCTGGTTTGTCTAGAAAAGAGTGTCAGAAATTTCTAAATTTATCCAGTAGTGTTTCTAAGATTTCATCTGATACAATATATCTATATAACTGTTATTGCAGTTAGTTCTTTTTGTCATTTTAGTGATTGATAAAGACCGTTGATTCTGTTTCCATTGTTTTTTATCTTGAAACATATTTATTTCATTGGCGAATGCTAGAGATACTGAAGTGGAGATGGATCTGAAGGTTTAGCGGAACAGAATGAGCTAAATGTGCATAGTCCAGAAGCAGTAATTAATCTCAGGGCTCTTCAGCTTCAGTTCTGCCTGTTGGTTAATCTCCCTCATGGATTCAACTGAATGGCTTCTTGCTGGCTCTTTCCTCCATTGACAACAAGACCACCACCCAAGGCCACTTCCCTCAACCCAAGGCCACTTCCCTCAATGGCATTATGAAAGCTCTTAGCTTTCATTTGTTTGAGCAGGATGCCCTCCAAAAGTCACCAAAGGTTTTTTGCCAATACATCGTGAATTCGTGACCTCAACTGTCTGGAAGGACAACGGCCGCAGAAGCCTGAGGACCCCATGATCATCACCTCCAGAAAGTCTCTTTTTAATCGCACATCACCCTGACCTGGCAATATATCACCTGGTCTCTCTCTCCCTTCAGTTGAAGGACTGTAGTGATTCAAGAAGGGGCTCACCACCACTTTCTTAAGGGAAATTAAGTTTGGGCAACAAATACCAATCCATGCCACATAAAGAGGATAATAAATGATAAAAAGTCCCAAAATTGTTAAAGAATGAATTCTAAAAATATTGATTTTTAGGCAGTCCCTGACATCAATTTTCAATTAGTTGGTTATTTTATAACTCTTAGCCAGTTTTCAGTTTTGCACCACAGACTACTTTTGGACAAACCTCCGATAATCACTTTACAGTGGTTAATCCTCTTGAATGAACATCAAGCTTTGAGCAAGTGGCAGTTTCAAATCTCACTGACACCCATTACTGGAGCAAAATTTGACTATAACCTGAAGGACATCCCCACATAAAATTAAAATCAGATAAATCGGCTTAAGGTTCCTAATGAGCTGTAACTTTTATTATTGAATATATGACACATGTATAATTCTACATCTAAGTGGAAATTGAAATCTGCGAATTGTCATTTTTCATATGAAATTAACAAAGCACCATTCAGTTGTGCATGATCTAGTATGTATCTAATTCAAAACCAGAGCTGTTTCATGGAATCCCCATTGCGCCTGCTGTAAAGAGGTCTAGAGAACAGTGCATTTTTTGTTCTCATTAAGGAATGATGTACTTGCATTGGAGATGGTGAAGTATGAATTCACCAACTGGATTGCATAGTGCCAGAGGGGTTCTTCTCCGAAGAGAGTGAGTAAGATTGTCCCAAAATTCCATGGAGTTTGGAACTGTGAGAATTAATCTCATTGACGCATATGTATTCTGCTAGTGTGACTACTGTGGGCCAATTCCTTTAATCTGCAGAATGTTGAACCTGCAGCAAGGTTGATAGAATCTGCTACCAACCACTTAGGTCAGAGAAGTATAAACATTTTGTAACGTGGTGTTGTGAATTTTTGGAATTGTTTGCCTTTGGGTGCTTGTTTGTACAAGGTTGAGATTGATGCAGGTTTGGATAGAGGGAATTGGAGGATGGGTGTGTGAGCAAGAAAGTGGAGTCCACACAGAGGATCAATTATTATCTCATTGGATTAGCAGTGTAGGCTTGAAGCACTGCTTCTATTTCAAATGTTCTTATACTTTTAACAGTGATCTTACTAGATGCAGAAAATCCTTGATTTCTGATGGTTCTTAATTTTTTTGTATCTATGTTGTTGCCACAACTGTGTGTAATTTATACAACTTGATTTTGGGTAATGGTTACCATTGTTAATGAGCAATATATAATTTGTTGTTGGTTGTCCAATCGTTCTCAATACAATATTTCCCCCTTTGCAAGCTCCACTTAATTCTAGAGCATTTGCAGGAAATATCGTATTCTGAATCTCTGCATCCATAAAGAAATCATCCAGAATCTGTGGCTGTAAACTTGCTGAAGCAATCAGTGTTTGGTAGCTGTGAGAAACTGACAGCAGGGCCTGCAGTATGCACCTGTGCAGTGAAAAACAGAATTCCAGAAGTTACTGCAAGTAATTTCCTGCTCCTCCATTGATTCAGGCTCTTCCGGTGATAGTCAGCTGACAGTAACTACAGATATTGTCAAACTGTTTTCACTGAGGTCATTGTACTTCATTACAAGAAGTGAGGAAGATATTTTAATGATGTCCAAAGCCATGATTACACTGGTCAACCTTTCCGGCCTGAAAAATTAATTTTATGTGGATCAGATAATAATTTCAAGTTACTGTTGAGATTATTTAATTTGATTTTTTTAAGAAGCTTGTTTATAATTATTTGACCTGCATTAATTTGATGTGTGAATTTATTTTGAACCCAATAAGATGTTTGAAACAATTGTTTTAAAGTTTTGCTTATTGCTTCCTGGTTTACTTTCATTGAAAACACTTACTGCAAGTGCAGATGCATGCTGAGCATGTTTGATGTTGCTGCATCTGCTGGATACCAGCGATCCCACTGAAGTAACACCTGAAAGCAACACATATTAGAAACGAGAATGTTTTCTTGCCAGACATCGCAGGGCTTTTGAGGACAACTTATTTCAAAGTCAGCTGATGGCACAATCCAGACCCACATTATGTTTTGGGGGATATAAACACTTGTCACAATTGAAATGGTCTTCTCTGCAACTTGTGCTAATGGTGTATTTCTAAAATGTTTAATTTCTGAGTTTCTTTTTTTGCCATTTTTTAAGAAGCGTTGCAACTGTTATGGGCCTGTCCCACTTAGGCGATTTTTCAGCGGACTGCCGGCGATTATCAAGTTCCTGCTGGTAGACAAAAATGCTGGAGAAACTCAGAGGGTGAGGCAACATCTATGGAGCGAAGGAAATAGGCGACGTTTCGGGTCGAGACCCTTCTTCAGACTGATGTGCGGGTGGGGGGGGGGCGGGAAGAAGAATGGAAGAGGCGGAGAAAGTGGGCTGTGGGAGAGCTGGGAAAGGGAGGGGAAAAAAGGAGAAAGCAGGGACTACCTGATATTGGAGAGGTCAATGTTCATACTGCTGGGGTGCAAACTACCCAAGCGAAATATGAGCTGCTGCTCCTCCAATTTACGGTGGGCCTCACTCTGGCCATGGAGGAGGCTCAGTACTTCTTAAACGTCAAGTTCCCGGTAGTAGCCTGAAAAACTGGGAACTGGAACGGCAATTGTCAGAGTGGAACACACGCACACACAAACACATCGCAAAGGCGGGAGCCTGGGCAAGTGGGGGAGCGCTGTCTGAAATTCACACGGTACAAAGCCAAGGAGATACAGACACAGCGCGATGAACTGGAAGGTTGGCGCTGTAATTAAGACGGCTAGCACAGCGTACGGTATGTCCTTTAAAAGAGGGGGGGGGGGGAAGAATGAGTAGAGACAACTTTTAAGAAGCCAGACAACTTTTAATAAGCCAGAGATACACAGCTGTGAAGTTCAGCGGGCATTTAACATTACTGGTCGGTTATCCTTGGTTCTGAAAACTCCTGCTTACGTTTTTTTCCCCCCGATGAGCCAATGAAAATGACCGGTCAGTAAAGGCGATTAACTAAAACTACCTACGACTACCTCGACTACCCATAACTACATGGCGACCCCACTACAACTGCACCTACGACTACAGAATTATTAATTTTCTCCATGGCGACCAATTTTTGACCATGTTGAAAAATTTGCGGGTTCCATTCTGAGGCCGCGACTAGTTCCCAGAATGCGGGAACTCCTCACGATCATGAAGGAGACTCACCAGAGACCATCAGCGAACATGTGGCGAGCTCAGTCTCCTGCACTTGCCTAAAAAGTCGCCTAAGAGGGACAGGCCCATTAGTCTCACAATTTCTTTATTTGGTGGAAAAGCCAAATGCGGTTTAATAAAATTAGTTTTACAGTCAATTATACATTTTTCATATCCAAATCCCAATATGTTAAATTAGCAACTAACTAAATGATAAAGTGAATCCTTGTAAGCTTGGCAAATGCCAGGAGATGGCGCCTGGTCATTGCTCATCTCTGAGAACATTTGTTTCCAGGTAGAGATGTGATTCCTTGCAGTTAACCGATCAGTTCTCCGCATCACATTTTATTTTTGTACAGAAAATAATAGAGCAATGAATAAAATAGTTGTGCATCATAAATGATATAAATTCCAAATTTAATTTTTTTTTAATTTTTGGATTCTCATCTTTGAAGGGTATTTGTGATAATTGTTCTCATTTTATCTTTAAATGCTTTCATTCAATAATAGGTAATTATTATTAACGAATTTGTAAGCATAAAGTAATCAGGCTGCTCCATGCGATTGTACACAAAATTGCTGGGGAAACTCAGCGGGTGCAGCAGCATCTATGACCCGCTGCACCCGCTGAGTTTCCCCAGCAATTTTGTGTACCTTCGATATTCCAGCATCTGCAGTTCCCTTTTGAACACTGCTCCATGCGATTGATGCCTGGGACGATGTTGCCAGAGAAAGGTGGTAGAATCAGTTACAATAACCATGTTTAAGAGGCATTTAGATGCACTTAAATAGGCAGGGCTTGGAAGGATATGGTCTTAATGTGGGCAGGTGGGATTAGCGTAGATGGGCAAAAATTGACATGGTGGACATAGGGCTTGTTTGTGTGTTGTATGACTAATTCACTCCCAATAGAGTTTGTCATTTAAACTAGACTTGGAAGAATGTACAGGGGAATCCCCTTTCTTTGGGACTTTGAGATTGAGTGGTTCTGTGCTGAGGCACATTAAACTTGATTGGATTGGAGTAAATAACAATCCACTTCAATCACATCATGTCCTGTCCTTGGTCATTCTGCAAAAATAATATCATTTTAAACTAAAATTATGTTATGGATTGTTGCTGGTTGTTTCCGTCACAGATTCTTCCCAGTGCACCATCAAAGCCTCAATTATTTGTACTTCCTTCTGTTCCTTTCACTCTTGTGTGTTTATTCTGTTTCTCTTTATATGCTTTTAGTTTAGTTTAGATTTGAGATTCAGTATGGAAACAAGGCCTTCGGTCCACTGAGTCCACACTGACCAAACATCACCAGTTCACACTAGTTCTATATTATACCACTTTCGTATCCACTCCCTACACACTAGGGGCAATTTACAGAAGCCAATTAACCTACAAACTTGCACGGCTTTGGGATGTGGAGGAAACCTACGTGGTCACAGGAGAACGTGCAAACTCTGCACAGACAGCACCCGAGGCCAGCATTGAATCCAGGTCTCTGGCTCTGTAGCTCTACCAGCTGCACCATTGCACTTCCCAAAATTTTATTTCCATTAGTGCCAGTATAATTTGTGAATTAATCCATCCTCATTCAAATGGCCCCTCACTCAGCACCACCTGGTAATGCATTTCTACCCTCCAGAGAAGATAGACACAAAAAGCTTGAGTAACTCAGCGGGACAGGCAACGTCTCTGGAGAGAAAGAATGGGTGACGTTTCGGGTCGAGGCCATTCTTCAGACCATAAAGAATATGGGTGAAGAAGTTGCAGTTTTTTGATAATCTTTTAATTTTATAGCGGTTATTACAGATACTAGCTTCTTATTGTAGAATTTAAATCTCTTCTCCCCTTCCCTCCCCTTCCCTCCCTCCACCTCCCCCCTCTCGCATTTCAGAGGTGGAGTGCATGTCTCTGGATCATTACTGCTACCCTCACAACCTTCAGTTACTGAACTACTAGTAGCTACAATATTACTGTACCCCTGAAATTTCATGAATATCTATATTTTTATGTTGCTTGAATATGTGGTGAATATCTCAGCAGCACTGCAATTTCAATGTTTTTTCTGGCGAAGCTGCAGTGGAATTAAGAGCTTTGGCTCATGTGAGAAAATACCCGTGAAATCCCTTACCTATTATGCGGTTTATGATTTGTATTTATTTTCCTTTTTTAGTCTTAGAAATTTTGTCACAAAAGGAATGGGAAATATTTCACCTGTTTTTGCAATGAGAAATATGTGAGAGAGAAAGGGAGATAGAAAATGAGAAAGTGAGAGAGGGAAAGAGGGAGGAAGAGAGAGAGGGGAAGAGACAGAGAGACATAATCAGTCTCAGGAAGGCCATGGATCTGAAGCATTGACTCGCTTTCTCTTTGCAGATACTGCATCTCCAGCTGAGCATTTCCAACATTTTAAATTTATTATTTTCAGCATCCATAGAATTTTTGTTGAAAAAAAAATTGCTGCCTTGACCTAGGTGGTAATGTTCTGTTCAGTGAATGCTGATAATGGCCTTTTCAAGTACCCAGCTCATAGTGTACAGTATGAACTCGTATCAGATCTGATGCATATTATTAGTAACTAATCTGAGGGTAAAGTAGAATGCTTATTATTCAGCAACTTATCAGTAGGTTAGCTGATGAGGGCTTTATTCGTTTCTAAGTCGAATAGCGGATTAGGAAGAGGCATTTTTAGACACATAAAATAGTTTGCAAATTGATTCAGAGCAGTTTTCATTGACTGAAAATCTTTCAAGGTGAATAGATTATCTTTCCAGTGCTTGATTCCCGTCTTGTACACTAGGCGTCACTAGAACATGATTTTTATTTTCTTCACTTAAATTCCAAGAGAGAATTATTTCATTTCTCGGGCTTTCAGCACATTTCTCTTTGGCCTTTCTTCACAGGAATGTATCCCTGTGATTTAGTATCAGGGAGTAAATATAGTGAGATAGGGGATACTGGGGGAATGGGGGTGTGTGTGTGTGGGGGGGGGGGGGGGGGTGCTTTGTGGGGAGGGTAGATGGGGAGGTCTTAAAAATGGAGGTGGGAGTAAACTACAAAAGGGAAAATATTTTATTTTAAGCAAAAGCTTGCGATAGAAATGAGAAATAAGGAACATTGTAGGATTTTGCATTCAGATCGTGGAAATTGGAAGATTATAATATGTAACAATAAATGAAAGTAAATTATCACAATATTGCAGTGATAACATTAAAAAACTACAGGTAAATCAAGAAAAAGGAGAAAAGCTCACAGACAAAGGACCAAACGTGAAAATTGCAGGCTATTCTGTGATTACAGAAATAGAAAGATAACACAAAATGGCATTCCAAGACCATAACATTACCTCTTAACTTATCACATAATGTTTAGGCATTTGCCTTATGCTGCCAGTTATTTTCAGGAGCCCTATTGCCTCAGACCATTATAGAGGCTTTTATACGTGGTTGTACCTAATTAAATAATTCACTGTAGTAAATACCTGAAGTCACAATTTTCAAAATAATTGCACTGCACTGAAAACAAAGGGAATAAGGAACATTTTTCCTCCCTGTTTAATCGTCGTTGTGCCTTCTCATTTACACGGAAAATATTCTTACTCCACTGGCCAGCATTGTTCTTCCTGACGCAGCACCAACATTAATTTCACATATTCGTCTGCAGTACATTTGTTCCTTAATGCTCAATGAATGGTTAATTGCAAAGCCAACAGCAACAAAATATTCTCGGCACCATGCAGCTTTTCAGGAGAACATTGCCGTTGACTTTTACTTTGCGGTATAATTGTTGAATTTCACTCGATTTGTGCTTTTTATTTCTCCTGTCGTTTGGGAGCTGCTGGTGAGATGGTCATTTAATTTAAAACTTAATTAATATTGAAACATTTGTTTCTTTAAACTTTTTGAATGGATGATCATGAAAAAATGGTGTCAATGTAGGATATTTAATTATGCTCTCCAAGGTGATCTTTGAGTGTATTGAGATCTAATAAGACAGAACGTTTTATCCTTTCTGTAATGCTGCAATTGACAGATGCAGAGCACAGAGGTTTATGCAAGGTTCTGAAATGAGAGGAATGGGGAAGTGGGTTTAGGGGCTGAGTGGTGGAAATAGAAACATCCTTTTAAGAGGTCTTCATAGTTTGCTGATGTGAACAGATTTGCAGTGAGGTTAACTGACTGTTGTGAGCACTTTGATTGTAATTGAAACACTACAGCACCTACTGATCATTTTATTCCTTTGCAAATAGCCTTCTAACTGACAAGTCTGTAACATTCTTCACTCTGTGACATCTTTTTCTGGGAGTAGACGTGGTAATAGCTGATGATTGGAATTAATAAGAAATTAAAGTGCTCTGTAGCTGCAAACCCCACTTCATGACCCAGGAGATCCGGTTTCGAAATACTTGACCTTGGAGCAGGAAGCAGCAAAGGGTTGTCTGTCATGTGGACTGAGAGTCATTGAGTCATTCAAGCACAGAAGGAGACTAGTTGCCAAACTGGGGGAGATTCATTTGTTTCAATGTGACCATTTTATGAAACCTACTTTCTTTCCCCACTTTTATGCCATGGAATGCGGGTTACTATTGAGGGTTTTGGAAGAACTCTGCTAAAATATCTTGTTGATATATTGTTTGTCCAGTTAATAGCATTAAAAAAAGGTAAAGGTAGCTGAAGATCACATATCATTTGATTTCCTGAATTGAAGATCAAAGCTTAAATCACACGTGATAGTCACTTGGGCCTTTGAGTGTATTGAGGTCTAATAAGACAGAACGTTTTATCCCGTCTGTATCTTGGAAACCTGGGACTTTTATTGAGTACTAGGGAGCAGAAGGTAAGTGGGTTGACCATAAGTATCAGCTGAGCTTGTCGAGCTGATGAGAGACATTTGGCATTGAAAAAAATATGATCTGAAGTGTCTAAAAGTGATGAGGGTACATTGATATTCAGCGAGTTTAGCCTTTCTAAGATATGATTGTTACAGACTAAAAACTCTCATACTGTTGAGTTGCTCATCTTGTCTGGATTACACGCTGGTCCAGTTAGTAGAGCTGCAGCTTCCCAGCTCCAGTGACGTAGGTTCAATCCAAAGATCCAGCTTTGAGTGGAGTTTACACATTCTCACTGTGTTATGTGTGGGGCTTTCCTGGGCGATCTGGTTTCTTTCCACATCCCAAAAATAAGTTGGTTGATAGGATGAACACTGTCCCTACTATGTAGATAAGTGGTGGAATGTGGGAGGAGGGCCAGGATAGGAGCTGAGGGAATGTGGGGAGGATAAACTGCGTTATGGTAGATTTGTGTAAAAATGGGAGCTTGATAATCGGCATAGACTCGGTGGGGTGAAGGGGCTGCTTTCAGGTTGTATGTTGTTGTATGGGGTGAAATATAGGAGGATATATGCCACTTTAGTTCAGAGAAGAAGCCAAAAAGAAATTTTCCAAATGCTAAGGCCATGGGGGACAAAAGAAAAGCCACCAGCTCCAAAATGTTCTCCACTGATTGTCACGCAAGTTGGGAAGTTGGTTAAGGAAACTCTTCTGCTATCCTGCTCCTGTAACTGTTAACAGTGATCTTTCTTTAAGAATGACAATTTTACATGTGGGGACCAAGCTAACAAGACCCGATTCTTCCCTTCACTTTTAGAAGCGCCCAGATGATTTGAAGCAGCCTTGGGTCATGTTTTGGAACAGGAACTTTGGTTATTTTTCTTCCCCTCTTTTTCTCTGAAACCAAGTGGCACTGAGGCCAGTTATAACTTGGTTGACCAGAACCAGAGTGGGCTCAACTGCCTCTTCCTAGACTTAATTTATTGCTGCTCTTTGTGTCTCAAAGCTGGAATGCACATGTCCTTGGGTGTAACAACTTTAGTGAAGGACTGGGGGCAGTATTATTTTGTGTTCTATTTTGTTTGTAAATGTAAAGATTCTGCAAAACAAATATCAGTTTCAGACAAATAAAAACACCATAAAATTTCAAAAACATTGGTTTATCAGCTTGGAGTTAGTTAACAGTCTCAAATGTCAGTGTGTTTGCATTGGTTTATGGGAATTCATCAGAGTTCGGTTTTAGAAAAACTGCTTTCGAGAAAAGAGTGCTAAATTTAACCCCCCCACACCCACTTATTTTACAAATAACTCATTTGCTTTTTATGATGAACTAGACCAAGAGGGACCAGTCTCCCTGTCACACGGGAGTCTGGTCCCCAAATTGAATATTCTACTACTCACCCATAGCTCCCAACTGCGCAGGCGTGCCTGAGAGGATCCCATTGTGACGCCAGAGATCCACCGTTGTGACGTGAGTCACAGCAACCCTCCTCAACTGCGCCTCACCATCCCTCTTCCTAATCCTATCCTCCTCCATTCACCCTCAATCCCCGACACTCCCTCCCCTCCATTTCACCCTCCCTCTTCTCTTCCCTCTCATTTTCCCTTCCTCCACTCCCTCTCACCTCTCCCTCCTTTCCCCTCTTCTCTTCCCTCTCATTCTCCCTCTCCTCACTCCCTCCCTCCATAACCCCTGCCCCCTCCTCTCCCTCTATCTCCCTGCTCCCCCACTCCTCACCCCTCCCCATCTCATTCCCCCACTAAAAACAATGTTTAAATAACATTCTCCTCCTCCCTTCCCCCACTCCCTCCCCCAACACCACACTGGGTTGACATTGTTGACAGGCAGTTTATGTAAATGAGATCTCATTGTGACATTATTTGCTGTTAACTGCCAGTGGAACGCTGCTGAGGAGCAGTTTGTGTAAATGATATCCCATTGTGATGTCATAGCTGCTAACTGCCACTGCAAGTTCAAGTGATTTATTCTCAAACTAGATTTTGTAAAGTTAAAAATGTGAATAACATGTAAAATATAACATCAATCTGAATGAAACTTGATAAAAACACTCCACTAGACAATTGTGAGTAAGGTCGTCCAGAATTTGTAGCGCTATCGTGTACTGTTTTGGCGTAGTTCCGGGAGCACATGGGCATGCACGCAGACAGACAGAATCACAAACAAGATGAGAGTTTTAGTAATATATAGAGATAGATATTGTATGTGGTGTTTTGGCCCAAAGTAGGTGCATTTTTATGCAATTCAGTGTGTTCCTTTGTTATGTGATTAACTTGTAAAGCAGCCACCAAATTGTATATTTGAGTGTAAATACATAGAATTCTTAAGTTTTGAACAGCACAAGAACATTACATGGAGTACTGCAGCCGTCAAATTATTTTGAAACCTCCTTATCGATCATTGATTGACTGTCGAAATAGTGTAAATTCAAAGCCATTAAGATGTTTCACCAACAGAGCAAAATAAAATTGAAGGCAATAGATAAAAATCTCTGAATTTTCTTCGGATAAAACCTAGATTAAAGCACATACTCTCTTCATGAAGCATGATTTTTCAGCAATTATACATTCATTTTCAGCACATAGTTTATCACTACTCTCTTTGAATTCTCATTTCACTGTCTCTTCTTGAGTTATTTTTTTGTTTTGTATTTGTTTCTTCCATAACTTGAAAATGTAAGGACCTCATTTTAGAAATCTATTAACCCATATTGTTCCTGTATTTTACCACAACTTGCGCAAAGAGCAGCTGTTTTTTTTCCCCATTCAGCCTTATCTGCAAATCTTCTTTGAAATATTAAATTGCATGAAAGGTAAAGATATTAATCATATATACATTGTACGGACTAACCAGTTTGATTTACTGTATATCTGAAGACTGTAATCTGATTTAAGAAAAAATATAATTTTTACCATTCGTGGGGGTCTTTTTGAATATGCACTTTCCAGGTTATAGCTTCTACTTTGTATTTGAGGACAATTGGATTAATTTAAATGTCTTTTATAGCTTAAATAGTAATAGGTTGTCCCTGCTGGTAGTTCTTTTGGGAAACCTGGTACAGGGAGGGGTTATACAAGTGGTGCTGTCTTCTTCAAACTTTTTGGTGGGTCTGCTGAGGCTGAGGGTGAGGGAAGGAAGAGTGGATTGAATGGGCACTCCGTACTACCACCAGGTCTCACAAGTAGTGTCTCTGACTTGTGGCGTGTGCCAAGAAAACAATTAAACTCGGAGTAAGAAACTAATAAATAATGAGTCCCAAGTAGAAAAGCGAGCATTGATGAAAGGTATGCAGAAATGCTAATACCTAATAGCCGAGATATTGGGAGCTAAATACAGGCAGTTAAGTGCTACGTTCTGGATTGCAATATCAATTGCTTTCAATTTTATTTTGCAACATTTATTGAATTGGAGAAGGACGAAGCAACAAAATTGGAAGAGGGAAAAAATGACTGCTGGAAGGAAGACCTTGAAGACGACAAACAGTTTACTTCCATGGTGCTGGTCTCTATTTACAAAGTGCATAATGTCACCTTTGATTCCTTTTAGGAATGTAAAATGGCCCTCAGTGTTGAAATAAATTCTAGTAATTTGTTATGAATCCCATTAATTTTTGATATTACTTGTTGAAGTCATTTATTTAAAGGAGCACAGGAACATTTTAAGAAGGGTTGTTTTATTGCACGTCTCCACTTTTATACATTGATGTGATTGCTTCTACTGACAAAGAATAAATGATATTTTTCAGCTAAGTGCTGAGAGTTTTATTATAGCAAACTGGATTTGAAAGAGGTTAGGAGAATTGTTTCAGTGTATAGTTGCAAGATAGGGCAAACTCTTGACAAGTATATTGGAGGCTGGAATGTTGAGTGCTGGTGGTTTAGTCTTTTATGCTTTGTTGCCTGGGGAGGTCTTATAAAAATAGCTGAAACCACCACACACAGTTACTGCTTTCAGCTTGCATTTGTTTGGATCGCATGACCACATGAATAAAGCATTTAAAAAAATATATAAAGCAGTTTACAAACAAATGTCAAAATATTATTTCTCCTAGATTTCAGCTCAGAAGCAAAATTCCCCAAATATTTTTGGCTGATAATTGTGAATGTGAACAGTTTGCTGCCTTGCCTGTTTTTGAAGAAACTGGAATAAAATTCTATGTGATGCAGATGACAGTTCTTTAAGGTGGCATCTGCCACCCTTACAGCATTAATAATGCCTTAAATATTCTAATTTTGTTCATTGTTGATTTAAGTGAACAGCAAGCACTTGGCCTGATAACATTTTGGCCTATGTCGTGTGCAGGAAGGCTAATTTAAATGAAACAAAATCATTTTTTCTTTTAAATTCACAGCTTCTACAATATCTAAAGCATTTCAGACAGGGATGACAGGAGACATGTTTGATGGTTGTTTGGAAACCTAGTTGGCAAAAAAAACAGCGGTGAATCTTTTAATGATTACAATTCTTGATGGGTTTCATAAGAGTGCACATAATTTATGACAACTTCAATGAGAAGAAATGGCAGCCAAACTTTGCGAGTTATCAGCAAAACAAATGGGGCAGGCTTTGCATTTTGAGCACAAATTTTATGAAATGTGATTGAATTTGTCGTGAAAGTGTGTCAGAATTAATAATGTATTTACACGCAAGGTTGCTGGGCTTTGCAGCATGTTTTGGGGCAGAAGTCTGGATTACACAAAAAGCATTTTCAGTGCATTTGCTACCACACAGTCAGGCCAAATATACTTTCCCTACATTTTAGAAACCTGGTACTGGCACTGATATTCAACTTTTTTTTGGCAAATTAAACGGAATGAAACAATGATGCTTTGAGGACATAATTAAAGATACCCATTCAAAGAGTGGCTTTATGCATATTTGAATTATTACTGCTGCGAAAAGCATACAAATATGGAAATATGATTGCCAGAAGCACATAAATCAATGATCAGCTTGGCCTTGAAATCCAATAAATATGTAGTTAAATACTTTAAAATGCAAATAGCATAGAAACATTTACATATTGCAGGATTTTAAGGGAACTTTTCTCTTCTTGAAACCTCCAAGGTAGTGGTAAATGTTGTGGGTAAACATAGTTTTATTCATTACCAGCCGAGTCGTGGGTTTGATAAATGATAGGAGACTGTTTTCCTGGGTAAAAATGACTGCTCTCTTTAGTGAATTCTGAAACTGCCTCGAAGTCATCAGAATAATTAAGAGTTAATTATTCTTCATCCATCTAAATCACAAAAGGACAGATTTAGGAAAGGAATTTATAATTTTTGCCTAGCATCCTGTCACAATGTAATATGATAAACCAAACTGACTCTGTATAATACCTAGTGACCTTGTAGTATATCAGTTTTTTAATAGGTCCTTGCATCCTTTTTTTAAATAGATATTTATGCTTGGCAGTATTTTTCATTGATATTTTGGATTTCAAACTTTACCTTAAACCAAAAAGACCTAATTAGACTTCACAGATAGCAGATATCACCTATGTTAACAAATTGAGAGTTGAACAAAATGTTATAACATAAGGGTCTTAAATAGCCCTGGGATTTAAGTTTTTAAGTTTTGTTATAGAAGAAAATCAAATCACACTAATTATGGCTTGCGATTTGCAGTGAATTTAAGATATCTGATACATAAACAGAGAACGGTCTTTCTGTTAAACCATTTTAGCTAATGTTTTAGCAGTTTCAATATATGTATAATTGCATTAGAACAGCACTGAGCTGTGTAAATTGAAATTTTTTATTGTGTTGTTGATATTTGTACATAATAGCAAGGATGATGCTACTGCTTCTGTCTGCATTAAAAGTCTGATATCTAAGTAACTAACAGCCCAGTTTTGGGCAGTTCAGTTCAAGATAAACGTTATAATTTGAAATGTGTTTCTCGTTGAATTGCTCTTATATCTTAATTTTGACTTACAGACGGGAAGGAGTTAAACTGTTCTCAGTTTGTGTTCCACATTTAAATACATTTACAGCCGAAACAATTACACGTGAGGCATTTTATATGGTCAACTGTATGGTTATTTAATAGAAAGGGGAATCCAGTAACCTGCTTGAACTGTAGTCTTTAGAAAGGTTTTTTCTGTTAAGGCAGAATTGAAACAAGGAACGGTCATCAGCAAGAAAAAAAATCAATGTACATGATGTTTCTCATGTAGTACAACAGGGTTACATTGTTAGGTTAACTACAGGCTACCGAGCTAGCTGCTATTGTGTAAAATCAATTTATTTTAAAGTCTACAGCTCCTACTTTATCTTCAAAGAGTCATTTTACATACTACTCGCGTTATTGACTACTGCATTTAGTTCTTTCAATTTGCAATGAATAGCAGCAGATCTGCACGCATGGTAACATGATTCAGTTAAAAGTATGACTGTAACATTTCATTTGGAATGGGATTCTAATTATTCAGTTCCAATCTCTGTTAATTTCTTGTATTTAACGCAAGTGTAACCAGATCTTGTACTATCTTAAAACAAAGAAATGGCATTAATCAGTGGCTTTGTTGAACCTTTTCCGCTCAATTCTGTTTAATCTTTCTTCCATGCACAGAAGCAATGCAGCAAAGTAGAAGAACTGTAACAGAAACAAATCTCTGCTAATTATTTCATTTAAAAAATATATATTGTTGGCCACAACAAGGTCCAAAAGTGATTGTGCGGTTTGATTTATTTCTGTTTTTACCATTTTAAAAGATTAAATGTAACAAATGAAACATGAAATGAAATGAACCAAAGGAAAATAGTTTGTTCTTCCAAAGACTAAACGGAACAGAGAGATAGCTTCATAGGAAAGCTTTTAAAGATTTTGTTTCTTGAAGAAAGAAATCCATTGCATTTGGTTTTCTTTCTCAATTTAGAAAAAAAAGCTTTTTTTAATAAAAATCTTAACCTTTTTTCCTAAAATGTTGTGACTGTCTTTGATGAAATGGTTAAATTGTGGAGACAATCTTTTGCTTCCCCGTGCTTCTCTCTGTACACATCTTGACTGACTCTGACTTTGCTTTTTATTTCTGTCAAACCAATTACAATATACCTTGACCCTCCTTGTTTATTTGTGGAATATGCTGGTGCAGACTGGGGCGCAAACATAAGCAATGTTAGTTTAGTGCGACGTTAGTTGATAAATGTATGCAAGTTGCTGTAATATAAGCATTCACACAGCTGAAGCAGTAACAGATAGTTCTTCTTAGTAAAGAAATACTTTTAATAACAACCTGCTTTTTGAACATTTAAGTGGGGAAGAATTTTCCGAAGGTTATGAGTTATAGCTATTACAAATTATTAGTGTTATATGAAACCTTTCAATTGAACGAAGCTCTCTCTCTTCACCCAGTTATGAAATATAAATTGCGAATTACTTTTCATGATCCGACGTTTTATGGAGGAAATAATTTGTACAATATTAGGTTTTAAGCAAAACAAAAAAGCCTGAAATGCCTATTCGTGCCCAATGTTTTAATGTCCAAATTATACAAAATGTAAAGTGTGATTGTTGGGGTGACAATATGGACCACGTTCTCAATACCTGCAGATGAAAAGATTGTGTTTACCTGTAAGACATGCAGCCTAGTTCGATTGAAATAACTTAAATTGTTTTAAAACGATTCTGGCAACCTGAAGTCTTGTTTCACTGTCTGCTTGTCAGTCAGTTGCTCGTACGAATGGTGTCTGATTGCCACTCTTGTCAGTCAATGGAAATGCAACCTGTCGACCTAATGGGTTTCTTTACATCTTTGATTTTTTTCTTCCATCACCGTTTAGACAATGTGTTGTCATGTGTGGCTTGCCTGAGCTAAACACTCTAACATAGCTGGGAATATAATGTTGCAGTATTTATATTTGCATATGGCTTTTAATTTATTTGAAAAGGGAAATGACAACTTTGTTTGTAACCTTGTTTGTGGTTGGGCTCCAATGATAAAGAGCGACCTCATTTTCCTATTGCCATTTCTTGACTGAAACAAATCAATTCAAGTGCACCGTGCCTTGTTACAGCAGTTAGAAAATTACATTCTGGAAGTCTTATAGGTTAAATTAAACAAATAGTATGGGGAGATGCTCTTTAGTCCAGTGAATTGTGTGGTTCCCCCGCAATGAGCTTGCCATCTGCATTTCCACTTCTATTGGCTTGAATGCAAACATTTTACCCTTGCTTCTCGAGCATATTCTTTTAATATTTGCTTAATTGAAATTTATTTAAAAAAAAATTCTTTAACATCAATCATCTAGTTTTAAAACTAAAATAGCAACCAGTGAAAAATGTATTGGCTATATTTTTGATCCGTTTATGTCAGAATGGAGAGGAGTAGATCGGGTAGATAGTTAGAACCTTTATTCCCATGAAAAGGACCTGGGTTTTTGGGTGAGAAGGAAGTGAAACGCAGAAGTGCTTATCTGCTATCTGGAATCCGTGCTACAGAAGGTGGTTGAGGCAGATACAATCACAGTTTTAAAGAAGCATTTAAGCAGATACTTATATAGACAATGCATGGAAGGATATGAAACTAATGTAGGCACGTGGCATTAGTATAGATGGGTACAACAGTTGGCAAAGATGGGGTGGGTCAAAGGGCCGCTGCTGCTCTGCATGACTCAATGAATCTAATTATTATTCGATGAAACATTCTAAATCAAATGCAAAAACCTAAAGAGCAGCATCTTTATTTTAGCTCGACCAAAATGGATTAATCAGAACTAACCAATTATATTTTCAATATACCTTTTGGGGGAAACACATTGGTATTCCCCCAATTGAGCAACTGATTTCACATCTATCAAGATGTGCCAAATACAAATCCACACCCAAAGATCAATTAGGAGATCGAGTGAACATTTGCAGCAAGTTACCGGGAGCTGGTCAGAGGGAATTACAGGCGATGGCGTTCCTGACTGGGAGTGGGAATGGTCAGTTCCATTCCAATTAGGGATTATGCCCTGAGCCTTATCCTTCATGAATGTTGAGCAATCTGCTGCATATGACAACAATGCCAATTGCAATTACATGGAATTATTAACATAGTCAACTGTCGAAAGCGCTTCACAGGAGTATTACCAATCAAAATTTACCACTGGGACACTTGGAAAAAATTGGGACAAATAGATGTAGGTACCAAAGAACACATTTCCACACTCTGCATCTTTTCCTTTGCGCTACCTATTGAACTTGAGTTTGGTGTGATTATATCTATATATGGTATTATTTGATTTAATTGTATAGCATGAAGTTAAACGAGAGTTTAGGATGCATGGGGGTTTGTGTAATTTTAGTTTAGTTTAGAGATACAGCACGGAAACAGGCCCTTCGGTCCACTGTCTGCGCCGACCAGTGATCCCCGTACACTAGAACTATTCTGCACAATAAGGGCAATTTATCATTTTTATCGAAACAATTAACATACAAACCTGTACATATTTGGAGTGTGGAAGGAAACCGGAGCACCTAGAGAAAACCCACATGGTCTCGGGGAGAACATACAAGTTCCATACAGACAGGAGCGAACCTGGTAGTCAGGAGCGAACCTGGATGTCTAGCACTGTAAGGCAGCAACTCTACTGCTGCGCCACCATCCCTCCCGCGTTAGGATCAAAGACTGAGGTGACAAGTCTTGGGTAATAAAAAGGAACTGCAAATGCTGGGTATCAGGGGTGGAACAAGAAACAGAAGATACCGGAATTGATGGAGCACATGTTAGGCCTGGAGAGTCACGGGGATAAAGGAGTTTGCAGAGAATGGGGGGGAAGAAAGTCCTGGATGGATTTGGACGCCATGGTGAGTATTTTAAACGTGTGATCTTGCTAGACGAGAACTAGTGTAGGTCAATGGGAGAGATGAATGAATTTTGGACATGGGCAGTAGAATTTTGGAGAGCAGCCGTTTATGGTATTTGCTGTTTTTATTTCATATCTCCAGCATTTAGCTTTACCTGTTGTATATTGAATGAAATATATAGTTATATATTTGTAAAAGATTGACTATACTTTTCTGATGCACATTATAGCACAGCTAGATTTCAATACGTATAGGACAGAAATAAAAAGTGTTTCCCACGATTTATCAGGCTTTCCATTTTCACATATCCGAATCTCAACAGATTTGCATTGTTCTGGTGCTGTTTTGTAGTGTAAAGCATACAAAATAAAAATTGATCCCAGGGATCATAGAAAATAATGTTTCAACCTTTATTTGAGCAACAACTTTTTTTTTTTTCATTTTCTTTCCCCTTATTTGCTAGTCCTGTTCGTTACAGACTTTAATGAAATGAGAGGGGGAAAAAATGAAACTTGTGACACATGGCCCATCAAGAGTACACAAAATCACCTGGTTCAGTTCATGAAAATCTACCAAATTCATGTGTTTGTGTCTGTGGCATTCAGTACCTATTATCTTAACAGGACACTTCCTATGTTCAGAATGGTTGTCTATTTTTGAGTAAAGCCAGACCTCTGGGAGAGAGAAAAAAAATCAAATTATTTCATCATGTTAAAAATGAAAAGCTGCAATTACTTACAATTAAGCTTTATTTCTTTCCCCTTTAACTCTCCCCAACCCCCAAAATTAAAATAAATTATTTAACCAAACCTTGAACTCGTGTTCTAATGCAGTGCATTTCAATTGCAAATTGATTTAATTTGTAATCCTGACAAAAGCTTGCATGTGTTTTATTTTGAAAGGGAAAGGGGTTAATGGATTCAGTATTTCATGTTCACTGTTAAAATTTGTATGTATATGTGCTTACCTAATTTTGTGCAGCAACGATTAAAATCTGAAATGCTTAAACAGTGGAGTAAACGAATACAATAAATACCATTCTTAGACAGGTTAATGCATTTTCATTTCTCTTCACCTCCAAGTTAATTTCAGAAATCATCTTAAATGCAGAAATCATATTTTTCCAGGTGGTTGCATTTGCACCTCTTATGTAAGGAACAAAAGAGAATGCCAAAATCATATGCAAGTAATCTAACATACTACAATTGTAAAAATACTGGTTGCTCAGAGTCTGTGAATATTCCCAGCTCCCAGACAAAATCTTGGTATACATTTGATGGTATACAAGATTTCAGTCGTGCCTTTGTCTAACGTGTTACTGTATATGTCGAACTGCTGAAGATATTGTTTGAGTGGCTGCCTTATCTTTTTTTTTTGAGTCTATGCAGAGCAAGTCTCCAGTACCTCCTGCGACATCCCACAGCCCTTCCCACCTCTGAGCATCACCTCCACCAAGTTCACTGGCATGGTCCATTAAGAATAAGACCCAGTTTGTTAGCGTGTACCGGTGACCTGATAATGTCACGGGCGCACTGCAATCATGTTCCAGGCAGGAGTTGGCTCTGAAACTGTCACCACACTACAGCTTCTCTTGGCAACATCTTCACATAATGATAGCCTTGCAAAGCACTTTCAGAGGCTTTTTAACGCTGACCTAATGAGTGTTTTTGTAATTATCGGAGGGGAGGGTTATGAGGGACAAACTGCAGCCTTGAGTATGATAGTTCTTGAACCCTTTAATTCTGTTACAACATTTTCAAATACATTACATTACTGCAGAGATTTTGTAACTTGGCTCAGAGTTCTGTGTAACAACTGGGTGCATTTTATATATGAATGTCAAAGTTGTGTTATATTTTGTTACTATATTTACTAGTGCCGCTTTTTATGATGCAGTTGTAATGCTCATTGTGGTACCCAGCCATTTATTGAGCATTGGGACCATACCTATTTGTAACAATTCCACATATATTTTTCTTTTTCCTTCTCTCGCTCCATCTCTACACCATTCCCTTGGTCGTGGTCCTCTAGGACAGTGCTTCTTAAACTATTTCAGTGTCAATCATCCTTAAGTGTTTATCACAAAATTTCATTCACCCTTCACTAAATTTTCTTATGGTTTTTGGTCATTTTCATCATTCTCCCCTGTGTATAATTTTATATATAATGTATTTTGTCACATGAGCAAAAAACATAAATGAACTAATTCACCCCAAAATAATTTATTTCACCCTTGGGTGAATTCACCAGTTTAAGAAGCATTGCACTAGTACACTATGTATACAATCAGTTTTGGTGCACAATTGTACCTGTAATTTTTGCTGACTAAACAGAGTACAGCTGTATATTTGCTGTGTGCAAATGCCCTTAATATGTCAAGGACTTTGTGTTGTTTAAAACAATGCATGCACAAAATCATCTTGTGTTTATTTGATGAGTACTTTTCGTTGCTTCAGTATTGTGTTCATAATACAGTAAATCTCTGATGAACCACTGTTGTGTTGTTTGAAAATCTCCATTTGTCATTATCTGGCTCAAATGGCCTCCATTCCCTTCCTCCCTTGAAAACCACCCTGGCCTTGTCCTGCACCTCCTTTAAACTTACCATAGCCCTGTTCCAACATTCCTTTAAAATTCACTGAGAAGTTACTCCTACATTCCCTTTAAACTCATCTGGGTCTCATTCTCGCACTCTTTACATTTTCCTGGTCCATTGCAACATTTATTAATCTACTGTGCAACATCTAAAAAAGGTGAATGAAATGTATGTAGAAGGAACTGCAGATGCTAGTTTACACCTGAGATAGACAGAAAATTCTGGAGGAACTCAGCGTGGTAGGCAGCATCTCGGGAGAGAAGGAATGGGAGACATTTGGGTTCTTCAGACTGAGAGTCAGGGGAGAGGGAAACTGGATATATGGACATTCTCTTTGTATCCTTCTATATCTCCAGTTTCTTTCTCCCCTGACTCAGTTTGAAGAAGGGTCTCGACTCGAAACGTCACCCATTCATTCTCTCCAGAGATGCTGCCTGTCTCACTGAGATCCTTCAGCATTTTATGTCTATCTTGAATGAAATGTGTATTGGATAAGAGTAATATTGATAGTCCATAAAATTTGCCAGTTCAACATGGCCAAAGACCCGGGGGTGCTGGATTATTGGAGTTTTGCTGTAGTACTTAAAGGTTTTGAAATGGGTTGGAAATGGAAGTCACACTAACACATGTCAAGGGGAACAGACGTGGACTACATAGCACAGTTCTTGTCATCCAGAAGCATGTTACAGCCAGTGAAATTTCAGAAACACAAGTGGGCATTTTATGCACAGGAAGCTCCCACTGATAGCGGTGTGATAATGATCAGATAATGTTTTAATCATCATAATTGGATAATGATAAATAAATAGTTAGTGCCTGGAATTCACTGCTTGCAAGGGCAGTGGAATGGGGACTTTAAAAAAAAAAAGAGAGAGAAAATGCAGGATAACAGTCAGCAAGTCAAACAGACAGCATTGGAATGAGAAACCGAGTCAATGTTTCAGCTTGAACACTCGTCGATGCTGTTTGACCTGCTCAGGTTTTCAAGCACTTTCAGTTTTTATATTTCAGATTTCAAGTGTCTGCGTTTTTTTGTTTTTTATTTGCAAAAGACAGAATTGGATTCGCACATCAGAGCGGGAGATTAAACATTTCATGCTGGGCCATCTATCTGCACTTTATAAATCAGAAGAGAGCATTGCCTGAAGATAAGATGGAATGTGAGAAAGAGGATTGAGTCTGAGAACACCAGCATTGAAAAAGATTTAACTGCTAGACAAAACTTCAGCACTGACTTTTCCTGGCCAGTGCACTCTTCAGTTAGAACATGTAGACATATTGTCTCCACCAGCAATCCTCTGTCTCAGCACCCTCCGGTTTTTACTTGGTCATGACTCTCTTGACCCCGTGTGGATGTGTGTCAGTAGAATAAAGGGGTCATTTAAGACTGAGGTGAGAAAAAGCTTTTTC
Source organism: Amblyraja radiata (assembly GCF_010909765.2). Lineage (NCBI taxonomy): Eukaryota > Metazoa > Chordata > Chondrichthyes > Rajiformes > Rajidae > Amblyraja > Amblyraja radiata. The sequence goes on along the minus strand of NC_045959.1, from coordinate 23,919,410 downwards.
ACCCAGAGAGTTGTGAATTTATGGAATTCCCTGCCACAGAGGGCAGTGGAGGCCAAGTCATTGGATGGATTTAAGAGAGAGTTAGATAGAGCTCTATGGGGCTAGTGGAGTCAAGGGATATGGGGAGAAGGCAGGAACGGGTTATTGATAGGGGACTATCAGCCATGATCACAATGAATGGCGGCACTGGCTCGAAGGGCCGAATGGCCTCCTCCTGCACCTATTTTCTATGTTTCTATGTAATATCGCAAGTGGTTGACTATCGTGGCTGAACAGCGCATGGCAGCTTGGACAAGTGGATCGGTAACTTACAGAGATGCTTCATGTTTAAGTGGGTCTTGTGGCAAGTATTTTGATCTGGGCCCTGAATGTTGGAGATTTCTTCAGCAGTGAGTAATAGAGAAGACGTACATTAAACAGTGTGTGAAGTCTTTTGATGCAATTGATGAGAAATGGTAACTATGGATGCATTCACTGATGTTAACTCATGTCCGTTCTTTGAACTTCCTGCGGAATTGCATTTAGGCCCTTGGAGCTTGCCCCTCGGCTCTTTTCTCCAGTGTTGTCTGCTCCCATTTTCCTGTGTGTCTAGGAGACCTCTCTTAAACTACTCAAACTATGGTGCCACTCAGTTCTGTTGGGCTGCTCTGTCTAGAGGCTTGCCAGCTTCAGTGGCAGCAAGCCTGACAGCATCTTACCCAGTTACACGTGCCTCCTATTTAAAAAAAAAAAGCCTCCTGGCTTAGCCAGTGCAAGCTTTCTTTAACTGATACTGACCACCAATCCCAGCCACCCTTGCTGATGCTAGGGTTGGCACTGGCTAGTTGCACCAGTCCTTCAAATGGTGCACTTGCATCCAACTAATTGTGCACACGATAACCGTGTGCTGTAATTACCAAACCTGTTTTTGTGAGTTATTAACTTTCCTATCCCTGACTTTCCAAAAAATATTTTTCTTGCTGTTTATTTCAGGCCATAAATTTTTATGTTAGAAATTATTTTAAATGAAGCAAAGTAGAATGTGGATCAGTCACATTACAGACTCATATTGTTTATTTCATACTGTCCTTTTGTGCTGACTGTCCTTTTAATACGCAGATCATCACTCCAGCCCTCTCTACACAAGGGGTAATTTACAGCAGCCAATAACTGAGCATTTGGGATGTGGGAGGAAACTGGAGCTAAGGGAAGTGCGATGTGTGTGTTTGGAGTTTGCACTTTGTGCCTGGCTGTGGGTTAAGGAGCAAACACCAGTGCACATTTTTAAGGTGTGGTGGTGGGGGGGGGAGATTAAATGGACACCCGAAGGGTAACTTTTTTACACAAAGGGTATTTGGAATGAGCTGCCGGAAGAGGGTAGTTGAGGCAGATACTATTGTAACGTTTAAGAAACACTAGACTAAGTGGGACCCATTGGGGGGGCTTTCTGCAGCGCTAGTATGGGTGTCGTAGGCCGAAGGGACTGGTTTCCAGAGGGCTAGTGTGGACATTGTGGGCCGAATGGATTCTTGGGTTGGCAACTCAGTCACTCAGGCCTGGTGGGCTGGCATCTCAGTTACTCAGGCCTGGTGGGCTGGCATCTCAGTTACTCAGGCCTGGTGGGCTGGCACCTTAGTCACTCAGGCCTGGTGGGCTGGCAGCTCAGAAACTGACAGAAATTCTGCCCAAAACAGGTGAGAGATTCTGTGAGAGAGAAGGGGGAGAGGTTGGAGAATCAATTTTAGACAGTTTTCATACTTACTGATGGGCCGAAAGGACTCCTGGACTAGTACAGGCCTGATGGGCTGAAGGGGCTCTTTAAAAAAAAAAATCTGTGTGAAATCTCAGTGAAAGGCACTTTTTCTGGATTTTCCCTGGCTTGGCATGGGCCTTTTGGGCCAAATGCTCCTCCTGGGCTAATACGGGCATTTTGGGCAAAAGGGACTGGTTTCTCGGCTAATAGGGGCCTCGTGAGCCGAAATTGGTGGTTTCAGGCAGGCCGAACAGCGCATTGCATTTTCATTTCATTTCCATTGCCATTGCAGTTTCAAGCACAGGGCAGGCCAAATAGCTCATTGCATTTTCATTTCATTATCCATTGCCATTGCAGTTTTAAGCACAGGGCAGGCCAAACAGCTCATTGCATTTTCATTTAATTTCCTTTGCCATTGCATTTTCAAGCACAGGGCAGTCCAAACAGCTCATTGCATTTTCATTTCATTTCCACTGCCATTGCAGTTTCAAGCACAGGGCAGGCGAAGCAGCTGATTGCATTTTCACTTTATTTCCATTGCCATCGCAGTTTCAAGCACAGGGCAGGCCACACAGCTGATTGCGTTTTCATTTCATTTCCATTGCCATCGCAGTGTCAAGCGCAGGGCAGGCCAAACACCTCATTTCATTTTCATGAAGGGCTAACAAATTATTTATTTCAATTACATTGCAGACTCACAGTTCAGTTGATTCACAGCTTAGAATGAGACTCGTGGCCTCTCCCTCGCGATCTTGCAGAGTGACTGAGTCACATTGGGTGTTTTATAGTCCTCCCGCCCACCCCCCCCCCCCTCCAGGAAGGGGCGTTACCTTAATCGCGGTGATTGACAGGCGAGAGGATCTCAAGGTTTTTTAAACACTCATACCTTTTTTATTTTTCATCGATGGGAAAATTCCTCGGGGCCTGCTCAGTGGAGGAGGACTGTGAGTAAGATGGCCAAAAATCATAGCGATATATGGTAGTGTTTTTTCTAAAATTAATATACAACACAGACAAGAAGTGGTCAGGATGAGACTTTTAATTATATAGATTTAGACAGGTACAGAGATAGGATAGTTTAGAGGGATAAAGGCCAAGTGCAGACAGGTGGGACTTGTGTAAATGGGTTATGTTGGTCCGAAGTGCCTGTTTCCATGCTGTATGACTCTATGAGACCACATCGAGAATATTAGATTTGATATACAAGGTTGGACGAGGTGCACATGAACCTCTGTCTCACCTGGAAGGACTGTTAAAGTCGCTGGATGGAGGAGAGGGAGGAGGTATATTGACAGTTGTTACATCTTCAGCGAAAGAGAGTTAAATGAATTTGATATTGAATCCTGAAACATACAAAGTGTCAAGAAGAAAGATGAGGTTGTTTCTCAAGCCTGCATTTGGCTATGTTGTAAAAGTGCACAAGGCCAGAGGCAGAGGGATCACAATGAGAGTGGGATGCTGAATTAAAAAAGGCAAGTTACCAGAAGCTCACGATCACTCCAGTGGACTGAAGATATTCTGTTGGTGTCACAAGGAACTGCAGATGTTGGTTTACAAAAAATAATCAAAGTGTTGGAGTAACTCAGGAGGTCAGGAGCATCTCAGGAGAACATGGATAGACAATAGACAAAAGGTGAAGGAGTAGGCCCTTCGAACCAGCACTGCCATTCACTGTGATCATGGCTGATCATCCGCAATCAGTACCCCGATCCTGCCTTCTCCCCATGTCCCTTGACTCCACTAGCTCTATCTAACTCTCTCTTGAAATAATCTAGATAATCGGCCTGAAGCAGAGAATTCCACGGATTCACAACTCTCTGGGTGAAAAAGTTTTTCCTCATCTCCGTTCTAAATGGCCTACCCCTTATTCTTAAACTGTGGCCCCTGCTTCTGCACTCCCCCAACATCGGGAACATGTTTCCTGCCTCTAGTGTGTCCAATCCCTTAATAATCTTACATGTTTCAATAAGATACCCTCTCATCCTTCTAAATTCCAGTGTGTACAATCCAAGTCGCTCCATTCTTTTAACATATGGCAGTCCAGCCATCCCGGGGATTAACCTCGTGAACATACACTGCACTCCCTCAATAGCAAGAATGTCCTTCCTCAAATTTGGAGACCAAAACTGCACACAATACTCCAGGTGTGGTCTCACCAGGGCCCTGTACAACTGCAAAAGGACCTCTTTGCTCCTATACTCAACTCTTCTTGCTATAAATGCCAACAATGAGTAGGGATTAACGGGTCCCTTTCAGAATGGCAGGCAGTGACTAGTGGGGTACCGCAAGGCTCGGTGCTGGGACCGCAGCTATTTTCAATATACATCAATGATTTGGATGAAGGGATTCAAAGTAACATTAGCAAATTTGTGGATGACACAAATGTGTGGCAGTGTGAACTGTGAGGAAGATGCTATGAGAATGCAGGGTGACTTGGACAGGTTGGGGGAGTGGGCAGATGCATGGCAGATGAAGTTTAATGCGGATAAATGTGAGGTTATCCACTTTGGTAGCAAAAACGGGAAGGCAGATTACTATCTAAATTACGTCAAGTTGGGAAAAGGGGAAGTACAACGGGATCTGGGGGTCCTTGTACATCAGTCTATGAAAATAAGCATGCAGGTACAGCAGGCAGTGAAGAAAGCGAATGGTATGTTGGCCTTTATAACAAGAGGAATCGAATATAGGAGCAAAGAGATCCTTCTGCAGGTGTACAGAGCCCTAGTGAGACCACACCTGGACTATTGTGTGCAGTTTTGGTCCCCTGCCATTTCCTTGTTCCCCATAATAAATTCAGCTGTTTCTGTCTTAGTTTAAGACATTTGTCTTAGCTAATTTTTTCCTCTTCACATACCTAAAGTAGCTTTTACTATAATCCTTTATATTCTTGGCTAGCTTAATCTTTTCTCCCCGTATTGCTTTTTTAATTATCTTCTGTTGCTCTTTAAAAGTTTTCCAATCCTTTGTTATGTTATACTTCTTCTCTTTTATTTTTATACTGTCCTTGACTTTCCTTGTCAGCCATGCTCGCCTCTTATTTCCCTTAGAATCTTTCTTCCTCTTTTGAATGAACTGATCCTGCACCTTCTGTATTATTCACAGAAATACCTGCCATTGTTGTTCCACTGTCATCCCTGCTAGGGTATCTTTCCAGTCCACTTTGGCCAGCTTCTCCCTCATGGCTCCATAGTCCCCTTTGCTCAACTGTAATACTGACAGTTCAGATTTTCCCTCCTCCCTCTCAAATCGTAGACTAAAACTTATCATATTATGGTCACTACGTCCTAATGGCTCCTTTACCTTGAGTTCCCTTATCAAATCCGGTTCATTACACTACACTAAATCCAGAATTGCCTTCTCCCTGGTAGGCTCCAGTACAAGCTGCTCTAAGAATCCATCTCGGAGGCATTCCACAAACTCCCTTTCTTGGGGTCCAGTACCAACCTGAATTTCCCAGTCTACCTGCATGTTGAAATCTCCTACAACCACCGTAGAATTACCTTTGCTACATGCCAATTTTAACTCTTGATTCAACTTGCACCCTATATCCAGGCTACTGTTTGGGGGCCTGTAGATAAGTCCCATTAGGGTATTTTTACCTTTACAATTCCTTAGTTCTATCCATACCGACTCTACATCTCCTGAATCTATGTCACCCCTTGCAAGGGACTGAATTTCATTCCTTACCAACAGAGCTTCCCCACCCCCTCTGTCCACCAGACTGTCTTTTCGATAGGACGTATACCCTTGAATATAGAGTTCCCAGCCCTGACCTCTTGCAGCCATGTCTCTGTAATTCCCATGACATCAAACTTGCCAATCTCAAACTGAGCCTCAAGCTCATCCACTTTATTTCGTATATCGTGCATTCATATACAACACTTTAACTTCGGTATTCACCTCCCCTCTCACACCGGTCACTATTGCCCCTGAACTTACTCTCTTATCCTTTCTCGAACTTTCCTTCCCATTAATTTGGAAGTCTTTTGTAACTTTTCCTGTACTCACTTCCCCTTTAACTCCATCTCTATACTCCCAATTTGTCAACCCATCCTCCCCGCTATTTAGTTTAAACCCACACGTGTAGCACTAGCAAACCTGCCTGCCAGAACGTTAGTCCCCCTCCAGTTAAATGTAATCCGTCCCTTTTTTACAGGTCACCCCTACCTCAGAAGACATCCCAGTGGTCTATAAAGCTAAATCCTTGCATCCTGCACCAGCCCCCCAACCACACATTTAGATCCCCTATTTCCCTGTTCCTGCCCTCACTAGCACTGGAAGCATCCCAGAGATAACCACCCTAGAAGTCCTGCTTATCAGTCTTCTTCCTAACTCTCTAAATTCCTGTTGCAGAGCCTCCTTCCCGATGTCGTTTGTGTCTACATGCACAACTACAGCCGCCTGTTCACCTTCCCTATCGACGATGTTTCTAATTCAGTTTGTGATTTCTTGAACCCTGGCACCAGGGAGGCAACAAACCATCCTCAAGTCTTGCCTGACGCCACAGAATCTCCAGTCCGCACCTCGGACAGTGGAGTCACCCACCACTTTCGCTCTGCCCGACGTCGGTCTCGCCAGTTGAGTCCCATTGCTAGGATTGTAGCCACCGACCTGTCCGCAGCTCGGACTGGATGCGTCGTCTCCCCTGACAGCTCCCAAGAGGGTGTACCTGTTTCCATTAGGCACAGCCGCCTGGGTCTCCTGCACTCCACGTTTACTCCTCTTTCTCTCAGTCGCCCACCTTCGTTCTTCCTGTATCTTTGTAGGTCTTGTCCAGGAAACTCACTTTTCCGGATGGCCCAGCTCCTTCTCCAATTCCCCAACACATTCATTCAGGTGCTGCACCTGGACACAATTTCTGCAGGCATATTTTCCAGAAGCTCCAGTGGTGTCCCTGCCATCCCAAATCCTGCAGGAAACACACTGCACCATCATGCCTGCAATTTCTTCAGTAGACAAAAATCACAAATTTCAACCAAGTGCAGCATCCTTGCCTCAGACTCCTCGTCGAAGACTCTTGAGCCAAAGACTCGCACTTTTCTCACAAGGCACTTCCCTCGACAAGGCCACTCCCCTAGAGCAAACCTTGCTTATATTGGCTGATTAATTCCTTAATTCGCCATTTTATCAATTTCCAACTTAAATTAAAACCACGGTAAACACTTGAATCGGGCTTTTGGCACGCTTTTTAAAATCTACTTTCCCTCTGACTCACCGACTTCCAGCCAATACGCTTGCCTTGTCTACACTTTCTGTTTGAGATAACACCATTTTCTGTCGTTATCACAGATTCGGCTCGAAGGGCCGAATGGCCCACTCCTGCACCTATTTTCTATGTTTCTATTACCAGAATTGGTTTTGTTTGGTTTATGATTTTACATGTTCCTATAATGCAGTGACCAGAACTACGCTCAGTGATGAAACTGTGAGTCAACCAGTGTTGAATAGTTCAAGCATTTACAATTCTGTGCATTGAAAAAAAAGGAGAGAATCACAGATGCTATTTTTAACCACTATGTTTAAAAAAAATTAAATTGACGTTTTATTGAGTGAATTAATAGTAATAGTTATAGTACAGCTAACATGCGGTTTCAATGCAGGATTTATTTTTAATTTGGTATTTAACAAGACAGAATACAGATTTAATGAAAATCTTCATTCAATACACACTTAAACCTCTTCTTCATAAGATAGTTTAGAAGGACTGTTTCTCTGTTAACAAAGTTCACGTCGTCGAGAGATGGAAGACTTTCATTTCCCTAATATCTTTCACAACACAAGAACAATCTGTTACACTTTATAGTCAATGAAGTATCTGTGACATAATGAGGCAATTTCTCCACAGCACAATCCTTCAACCAACAAGTTAATAGCTGTTTTTCTCCAGTTGGTTGTGGGATAAATAATAACCAGGTCTTCAGTTGGAAAAGTATTTCTCCATCTCTCTTTGAGAGAATGCTGCTGAATCTTTTGAAGTCTGGATCAGCCTGAGCTGAGCTGAGCTGAAGGCCACTGTTGATGTGGTCACTGTTATTAGCTTATGATTATGATTGGCAAAGATCACCTCCTCGCTCTTCAGGTGAGATGAGGGGAAATAGATTTTGTGTTCCTGGAATGCCATTGAATTGTTTCAGATCCTTGAAGTCACCATCATAGTCACCATCGTGGAAGTCCAGTGAATTTGGGGAAGCCTTGTGATTAGATTTTTATGTTGCTCTATATTTAGGTGCAATAATGTTAAGCTAATTGTAGAATTTAGAACACGTGTTCTAAAGTAATGCAGAAAATCTTGGATAGTTTGTGCAAATGATGTGGGTTTTTTTAAGAATGGAGAGCTAGGATGGAGTTATACTGATCAGGTGGAATCCATTCTATTTGTAGAAAATCTATAGCCGAAGACCAGCTATCATTACAAGCAAAGATCTTTGGGGAATTGCCAGATTATAGCTCTCATTCCAGTTAATACATCTACAATGGAGTAAATACTGTGAATAGATACAAATAACACAACAGGAGTATCGTTTGTGTAGAGTTTGGTGGAGGACAGATCATTAGGTATATTTAAGGTGGAGATAGTTGAATAATTGAAGATTATAGGGCATTGGCATAGAAGATTTGAGGCTAGCATCGATCAGCCACAATCATGTTTAATAGTGGGACGGGCTTGAGGACCCTGGTGGCCTACTCCTATTTTCTTGTCCTTCTGGGGATATCCCTTTTATTCTGTAGCGATCAATATTTCCGATTCTAGATTCAGTGTGAAAAGCTCGTCTGTTCCAATTGCTTGCATGTTCTACCAAGCCATAAATGTGACTCAAAGGAACTGACTCTCATTCAGATCTCGCACAAGGTTGGCATGTGGCCTTTTCAAAGAAACCTCTTGGCCTTAATATTCCTGAATAGTAGTCAGATTTGTCTTACTGCACCAAAACCAGAGAAAGCTGACATTCTGCCTGAGGAGCTATCCCAACACATTTCCATTCTTGTCGCTACAGATCAGGGAGCTGACCTCTGCGTACGCTCTCTTTCCCCTGCGAAAGGGGGTGAGGGGGAGGTGAGGTTAAGTGGCTGACTGAGTGATGATGGCTGTATAGAATGAGCGGTGCGTGTGGTTTAAACAGCTTCTCGTGTTCACTGTGTGAACACAAATTGCACAAGGTACACTGTGTCTCCAATCATGCATTACCTAAGGAGGTGATTTCTTGCTACTGTATGGTCGTGTAAACTAATTCAGTGTTTTAATTTCTTCAGAACAGAATCTATATTCTTCCTTGTATTTACTATCTGTGCGCTCTTGTATCCCTTTCCCTACTACACTGCACTGTTTTCTTTCATTCAACCAATTAAAATTAATTCTTCAGCAAAGCTGGGTGTAGTTTCTGTTGCTGAGATTTTTAGCATTGGCCTAATTCATTTGCCCACCTCTCACAAACTGGGCCAAACCTTACAACACACATCTGTCCCAATGCTTAGTCTAAGACTCTGCTTCTTTTGGAATTGTGACTGCACACCATCCCCACCCATCTATCTGCACATCTTCCATCCCACCCAATATACAAACAAAATGTTGGAATAACTCAGCGGGACCGGCAGCATCTCTAGAGAGAAGGAATGGGTGACATTTCGGGTCGGAACCCTTCTTCAGACTCAATGGGTGACATTTCGGGTCGAGACCCTTCTTCAGATCATTCCATCTCACCCACCTTGATGTACAACAAAACCAAGCCACCCCCGCTCTCGTTCTACATTTCTTCCACTCTTGCACCATTTCCCATTGCTCCATCAGAGTTTGACTCGACTACCTAATTGCCATACTGTCCTGTACTGTCTTCCACAGTTGTATGCATGTCGGCCAATCAATTAAAAAATGGTAATGATTGAGATTTTCTCACTTAAATTTCCACCATGCATCACCTCTCCTGACCCTATCTTCCTGACATTGAGGCATATTCTCCACACTATTACTTAGACAAGATCGATCCATGAAGATGAACAGTAACTTTGTTAATCTCCCCTTCATACAGCTCTCTGCAGTTCAATCCTCCTCTGGCCAATCCCCACCCTTTCCCAGGTTTAATATTAATGTTCAGATGGGTTTTTTTTTTGCAGTGGTTTCCCTTGCAAATACTCTGTTAGTTCTAAGGTACTTTGGACTGTGAAAGGTGCTAATTAAATGCATCCTGATGTTATTGATGGGTATAGGATTGGCAGTGGGGTGGTGGGGGTTGGCGGGGAAGTGAGATAACTGAGTTAAATGAGCGGTAAAAAATAGTGCACTAGGGAAGGGTAATTGGAAGGGTCATTTTGGGGTGCTTCTTCAATGGAAATGAAATTGGTAGCAGCTTATTATGGTCTGAAATGTTCAGTCTTAAAGAGCAACGGAAGCAGATTCGACAGTAAAGTAGGAAGCTTCAAAAGGGAATTGAAGGGAAAAGGGAACTTTCAAGGGGGAAACTGGAGATATGGACATTCTTTTTGTACCCTTCTGTATCTCCAGATTCTCTCTCCCCTGACTCAGTTTGAAGAAGGGTCTCAACCCAAAACATTACCCATTCCTTCTCCAGAGATTCTGCCTGTCCTGCTGAGTTACTCCAGCATTTTGTGTCTATCAGAGGAGTGGAATCATTTGAATAGTATGGGCACTGCATGGATATAATGGGTTGAGTGAATTCCTATGCTTGTCGAACCAGAGCTTTGAAACATTAATTCTGTTCCTCTTTTCACAAATATTGCTAACCTGCTCAGTTCCTAGCATTTTCAGTGTATATTTCTAATTTCCAGCATCTGCAGGTTAATTTTTTTAAAATTGGGTAGACAAATTTGGGAATGATGCAGGAGGGGAATGTTGGCTCCAGAGATGAATGTGCACCGGGTGATGCTTTAATGTGGGTCACAGAAGACTGGAGTTTATAGGTGAGAAGATAGGGAGTTAAGGGCCTGTCGCACTTGGGCGTCATTTGCGCGTCACGCAGATGGCGCGCGAAGATTTTGTACATCCCAAAATCCTGGGCCGCTGCCGCAAGCAACTGCGCGTCACTGCCGCAAGCGACTGCGCGTCACTGCCGCAAGCGACTGCGCGTCACTGCCTACGTCACCACGCACCATGCGCGCATCACGTGCGTCGTGACGCATAAATGATGTTGCGTAAATGACGCCCAAGTGGGACAGGCCCTTTACTGAGAGGACATGACTGGAGATAGGGGATATTGACATGCGATTGCGTTTAAGTCATATGTGAAATGAGGGGATTAAAAAGAGAATAATTTTTTCTTTATCTTTCTGAAGAAAATTTTCTTCTTTGTTGCCTTAAAGTAGAAAAGCAAAGATAGATATAATAGTGGTGCTCATGTGGAGTTTTATTAAAGAGGAAAGTGGTGAAAGCAGATTACGTAATCATATCATATACTCTGATCTGGTTAGTGTGTATATGTGTGTGTATATGTGGTTCTCTTCACATCTTCGTGAAAAAAACTACACGGTGATAACATTTTTACATATTCCGGTTGACATTTTTCCCGTCGAGGCCGGGATCACCTTATCTGAACATTTAATGCTTTGTTTCAAGACATATTACTGATTAATTTACCTTGAATTTCAAACCGACCAGCTTCAAATCATGACGTCTTTGAATTTCAAACCGACCAGCTTCAAATGATGACATCACAATGGCTCGACTAGCAGGGGGAGGGCGATTGCTGTTGCAACATGCAGGGCAAGTGCAATTAGAATCTTTTTTTTGGGGGGCAGTGTTAGCTGTGGGGAGGATGCTAGGAGACTGCAAGGTGACTTGGATAGGCTGGGTGAGTGGGCAAATGTTTGGCAGATGCAGTATAATGTGGATAAATGTGAGGTTATCCATTTTGGTGGCAAAAACAGGAAAGCAGACTATTATCTAAATGGTGGCCGATTAGGAAAAGAGGAGATGCAGCGAGACCTGGGTGTCATGGTACACCAGTCATTGAAAGTAGGCATGCAGGTGCAGCAGGCAGTGAAGAAAGCGAATGGTATGTTAGCTTTCATAGCAAAAGGATTTGAGTATAGGAGCAGGGAGGTTCTACTGCAATTGTACAGGGTCTTGGTGAGACCACACCTGGAGTATTGTGTACAGTTTTGGTCTCCAAATCTGAGGAAGGACATTATTGCCATAGAGGGAGTGCAGAGAAGGTTCACCAGACTGATTCCTGGGATGTCAGGACTGTCTTATGAAGAAAGACTGGATAGACTTGGTTTATACTCTCTAGAATTTAGGAGATTGAGAGGGGATCTTATAGAAACTTACAAAATTCTTAAGGGGTTGGACAGGCTAGATGCAGGAAGATTGTTCCCGATGTTGGGGAAGTCCAGTATAAGGGGTCACAGCTTAAGGATAAGGGGGAAATCCTTTAAAACCGAGATGAGAAAAACTTTTTTCACACAGAGAGTGGTGAATCTCTGGAACTCTCTGCCACAGAGGGTAGTTGAGGCCAGTTCATTGGCTATATTTAAGAGGGAGTTAGATGTGGCCCTTGTGGCTAAGGGGATCAGAGGGTATGGAGAGAAGGCAGGTACGGGATACTGAGTTGGATGATCAGCCATGATCATATTGAATGGCGGTGCAGGCTCGAAGGGCCGAATGGCCTACTCCTGCACCTAATTTCTATGTTTCTATGTTTCTATAAGATCACTACTGAGGAAGGCAAGGGGAGTGCTGGAATCTTACGTTCGGGATCGGCTTGAGTTAGAGGACCACGCTTCTCGTGGGGGCTATGGGTAGGGAACACGTGCGTTGGGGGAGCAGAGTAACATTTAATAGCGAATTGGATGAACAAATGTTTCCTTGGTTATTTGAAAGGCCAAATATTTTCCTTTTTTGATCTATTATTCAATGAATAGAAGTGGCTGTGGAAATAAAGTTATATTGGTAAGTGAAGAGAATAAAATGGGCTCCAATATCATGATGCCAAATATTGCATGCTCGTCGCCCTGCTGTAACATGTTTCCATAACACAAATTGGATATAATACAAGTGATCAATTGGAGAACCTTATTTACAGGCCAAATTAGTTATAGTACTATTTCAATCAGAAAGTGGAAAAAGTAATTTTGGAAATTGACAAGCAGAAAAAAAACTGTCTCGGAATAAAACAGTAAAAGGGGTGCGAGAACTGTTTTACTTGCTTCCTCCCGGCAGTAATCACAGCTGCTACTTTAACCACAGGTAGCCATTGAAATTGGCAAGTTATACTTGACACTTGTGCAACGATACTCCATTAAGCAATGTAATATACAGCCTTTAATATTTTTAGCTTGCAGTAACAAAAATGAACTAATTGCTATTGAAAGGACCTTTATTTCTGAAAATCCTGCGGGAAAAATAACTGTGTTATTGCGAGTTTTCCCTTGTTGACACAATTGCTTTTATAACATGATTTTCTATAACCCAAGATTTCTTAGGAACGCAACTATTGCATTTTAGCAAACTACCTGTATTGGACATGAAGTGTCTTGCCAACAGCCAGGTTTTTCACAGCCACTTGAGCTACAGGACAAAACATGAGGAATAAAAGAGGATAGAGAGTGATAAAAGGGAAGTCACAAGATCATAAAAGGAATGCCTGATACAAGGTTGCTTAAGAGACAGGTGAAAAATTTGCAATTGATGGTGGGCAACAACATTGTGTAATGTGTGTCATTTGTAATATTGATTTGTACAATCATTGCTGTTTTAAGGCGACACAGTGTTAAGGATTGGATGCCGTGGCTGGCTGCTGGCTTTTCTGTTAGATCAAATTCCAGTAGTTTCTCCGTCTCTGAAGGAGGTCAGATTGTGCTCTTACTTCAAGTTACCCACTATTTTCCATATGTTCGTGAGTGAGTGAGAGAAACAGAAGGAAAGATACAGAGACATATGGTGCACATATTTATTACAAATATACTATTATCACAGCTGTAAATATTGGGGGAAGAAAGATCCCTAGTTTGTCAAATCCATTCATGCCCTATCAGATCTTCAACTTTAGAAAAATAATAGAACATTTTTTTCTTTTGAATTACAATCAGAACATAATTTGCAATATGTAATCATCACTATTACTAATTATTTTGGTCTTCTAGAAAATTTGGCCCCATCGCTATGGAAATCTCAATGTTCATTTTTGTACATAGAAATGTGCCATCAAGAAGTAGAAGAAAATAACTTTATTGATTCAACAATTTTAACGTTTCTCTGTTATACAGTTTTAAAAAAAGGAAAGGGAAGCCAGTAATTTTTTTTCCTCCTCTGTTTTCTGACCCAATAGTGAATTTAGCTGAGAAAATGCAATTTTACCTTCACCAGGCAGAAAATGCAATTTTACCTTCACCAGGCAGACAAAAACAATCCCATCTGTAGTGGATGATGGCTAAAGCCAATGCGTTACTTTTTTATTTCACACATTGATATATTTGGGAAGTAGAGGGAAAGTGCACAATCTGCTGCCATGTTTATCCAAAAGTTAATATTTCTACAGTTAAATATTGGTGGATAAATGGACTAGTGCAGTCCTGCGCTGTCTACATGGAGAATGCAAGCAGGAGAATGAGTACCATACTGTTCCAGCTGTATGTCTGACCCAAACTCCCTGTGCTCACTGCTCTCTGCTGGATCTTAATCTTTCATCTTCCAACAGCTCAAGGGTGTTCCCGGTCTTCAATGGCTATTGATTATTGTACAACACAGAAGCCCAAGTATAAACCAAATCTAATTGAATGTTGGTAGTTTTATTGTTGTATATATAACATATAACTCTATCGAGTCAATAAAGTGCCTGAGAGCAATTTTAAATGAGATATTAAAAAATAGCATTGTCTTTTTCAACCTCCTAATTCGGTCATTTCTCACTTTCAGTCGCTTCTGGGGGAGAGGAATAAGATATAAGCAATGTGCAATAGCAGGAGATGCCTGGGGGTTCCTCAGTGCTGCCATAATTTTGGCCAGGGTGCTGTCTTGCCAGTGCCCCAGTTCTGACTGGACACTCCCTCCGAAGTGTCACTTACTGGATACTGCCAGTTAGTGAAATATTGAATAATTCAGCTTTTATTGTATTTGATATTTTCAAAATCCCATTCAACAACTGTATTTGGTAAGAACAGAGAGAAAAGCTTGCCTTTATACAACGCCTTTCACACTGCTTTCTGATTGTCCCAAAGACGTTTATGTTCAATGAAATACTTTTAAACTGCAGTCACTGTTCAGCTGGTGACAGTGTGAATGATTCCACTGATTCAGCTGCCTGCGTGTTTTCACCTAATACTATTTAAAACATCACAAAGATACAAACACAGAACCTCTGTTTCAAATATAATACCCTGAGAAATGCTTTGCCAATGTTTATTTAGCACAAACAAAATGAAAACTGAGGATTCTTACTAAGGATTGGTGTTGGGGGCTGTGAAGTGTTATTTTATTTGTACTTCAGTCAACAATTAGTTATGCAGCAAATGGTTGAGAGCAGTATCGAGTTAATTTACACTGTTCTATTACGTGCTGTATGTGAATTGTTAATTGGTGCCTATTTTTAGTTAATTTGTCAAGATTTTTTTGTCAGTGCTATTTGTTTTATAACTTCATTACTTGGGAGCAGAGTTTTTTCACTTTTAGTTGTAATGTTCAGTGCAAACATTTGCCAGTTCTTGATAGGCACGGAACTGAGATTTTTGCTTATGCTCCCTTTCACCTTAAGACTACTTTTTCCTATTTAATCTTAAATAATCACCTAGATTAAAAAAAACACTAGGAATCCAAGAATCAGAAATTGTTTGATCCTACCGTTATCAAATCTACATTTGTGTGAAAGATCATTTGTGTGGAATATCGTTTAACCAGAAGGCTAGGAACTATCTGCTGGCATCAGGCAAAAAGGCTTGCAAGAAAAATTTAAATCCTGCTGTTGCTGTTAATCCACCTGCAGTCACACTCTTTCCTATTATTGATACCATGAATTCCAGTCTCAATTTTCTACCCACGCCTGCCCCTGCTTCTCAAATTTTCCAGTCAACTGGCTCAAAGCCCCATCCGTTGCTCTATCATTGCTGGCCATGCCATCCATTATTTACTAGTGCTGAGGAATTCCCTTCTTGAACGCTCAATACTCTTCCTCAGCACAGCAGCACATTTATTTATGTGTGTGTGTGTGTGTGTGTACATATGCCAAATATTTATTGCATATATTTATATATATATATGTGTGTGTGTGTGTGTGTGTGTATATACGCCAAATATTTATTGCACATATATGTAAATGTGTATATATGTATATGTGTATATATATATGTATATGTGTGTGTATATGTATCTATATATGTATAGGTGTATATATATGTATGTATATGTATGTATATATGTCTGTGTGTGTATATGTGTATAAATATGTGTTTATATATGTGTGTGTATATATATGTGTGTGTATATATATGTGTGAATATATGTGTGTATATATATATGTGTATATGTATATATATTACTAAAAGTCTGATCTTGACCACTTCCTGTTCTGTATATTGATTTTAGAAAAAACGCTGCCACTTACTGCTTTGAATTTTGGCAATTTTACTCAGAGTCCCCCTCCGCTGCGCAGGACAAGAGGATTTTTCCCATCGATGAAAAATAAAAGAGTTATTAGTGTTTAAAAAATGTTGAGATTCTCTCTCCTGAAGGCCACGCCCCTTCCGGAGGGACTATAAACCCGGAAGTGTTGAGTACCTCAGTCAGTCTCTGCAAGATGGGGGAGCAAGAGGGTCACGTCTCTCAGTCTGAGCTGTGAATAACACTGAACACATGTCTACTAAACTGTGAGTGGTTTTACTGACCTGTCAGTCCCCTTAATGCGGTTGGAAAACATAGTTTGGAAATGCTGAAGCTGTGTTGCCTTTGGTTTGGAAATGCTAAAGCTGTGTTGTCTTTGGTTTGGAAATGCTAAAGCTGTGTTGCCTTTGGTTCGGAAATGCTAAAGCTGTGTTGCCTTTGGTTCGGAAATGCTAAAGCTGTGTTGCCTAATTAAAGTTGCCTTGCCTAATTGAAAAGTTGATTTGAGAATACCTTGCCAAATTCAAAAGTTGGTTTGAGAATGCCTTGCCTAATTGAAAAATTGGTTTGAGAATGCTAAAGTTGCCTTGTCTAATTGAAAAGTTGGTTTGAGAATGCTTAAGTTCCCTTGCCTAATTGAAATGTTGGTTTGAGAATGCTAAAGTTGCCTTGCTTAATTGAAAAGTTGGTTTGAGAATGCTAAAGTTGCCTTGCCTAATTGAAAAGTTGGTTTGAGAATGCTAAAGTTCCCTTGCCTAATTGAAATGTTGGTTTGAGAATGCTAAAGTTGCCTTGCCTAATTGAAAAGTTGGTTTGAGAATGCTAAAGTTGCCTTGCCTAATTGAAATGTTGGTTTGAGAATGCTAAAGTTGCCTTGCCTAATTGAAAAGTTGGTTTGAGAATGCTAAAGTTGCCTTGCCTAATTGAAAAGTTGGTTTGAGAATGCTAAAGTTGCCTTGCCGTCATAAAACAGTACCAAGAACGGCTGTGATTTTTGGCCATCTTGGTCCCCCTCCGCTCATCAGGTGCTGAGGATTTTTCCCATCGATTAAAAATAAAAGAGTTATTAGTGTTTAAAAAAAGTTGAGATTCTCTCTCAATCACGCCATGAAGGTCATGCGCCCTTCCGGTGGGAGGGGGGAGGGCCTATAAAACCCAGAAGTGTGGGCGTGGCTCAGTCTCTGCAAGATGGAGGAGGGAGAGGTCACGACTCGCTGTCTTTAGTGGCCTTGCACCTGGCTTGAAATGGTATGAAACTGCACTTGAATTTGGTGGCCTTGCACCTGGTTTGAAATGGTATGAAACTGCACTTGAATTTGGTGGCTTTGTACCCTGCTTGAAGTGGTAAGAAACTGTACTTTAATTTGGTGGCCTTGCACCCTGCTTGAAATAAAATTTCAAGGAATAGCCGTGAGTAAACTGTCAGCCCACCAGCCGTGAGTGAGTGAGCTGCCAGCACAACAGGCTTGAGTGACTGAGCCACCAGCCTACGAATCCATTCGGCCCGCAATGTTCATACTAGCCCTCTGGAAACCAGTCCCTTCAGCCCACAACACTCATACTAGCGCTCCAGAAAGCCCCCCCCTTGTTGGAATATTGGAATTGGTGGAGAGGTGGAATATTGTGTTGGGGGACCAGCCCTCCCGTGTGATGCTGGGACCCAATGGGTCCCACTTAATCTAGCATATATATATATATATATATATATATATATATATATATATATATATATGTATATGTATGTATGTATATGTATATATATATATATATATATATATATGTATGTATGTATATGTGTATATATATATGTATATACATACATACATATATATATACATATATATATATATATATATGTGTATATATATATATATATATATATATATATATATATATATATATGTGTGTGTGTGTCACAAAGTCACAAACTAAACATATTCACCAATCAACACATGATATATACCACAATGACATGCAGCAAAATTATAATACAGAATCTCAACTCTTTTTACACGTTGCAATTAATGCAATTTCTATTATTTCTTTCCACTTCCAAACAAAAATGTGGTTGGATTATTCAGCATATGATCAACCTGTGTCAATAAATCCTGGACCATGGTAGCATATATGCCTCACCATGCACACTACAGATTGATGCAAACATGTTTTCTGTGAAGGACCGACAATTATCATGACATGGCCATAGCATGGGTCTTTTCCTCTTGAATCTTCAATCATCAATCTCTGTTATGCCCAGTCACAGCAAGGTAAGTTGATAAAGAATTGAATCGATCTGTTTGACACCTTTGAAGGTAGACACAGTAACAACATCAAGAGGGGGGAAATAGTACATAATATATCCCTTCTGCTCTAGGATTTTGTAATTTAATAGAAATAAAGAGAATGGAAGTGTACTTTGTTTTTCGTTTTCTTGTAACATACTTGTTACTGTATTATTATTATTACCTGACCAGACCTACACTTTTGAATGTACATAGTACCTCTTTTACTCTGTGCCCACTAAGAAGATGAGTCATGGAAGTAGGTGACTCTATTGAATCAATCATGGAACTTGGCAAGTGAGGTTGCACAGAAGGGCAATAAAAATGGCTGAGTGGTTGTTATTATTTTTTAATTGTGGGGGAAGGCATATCAACTTTAAATGAACAGAAAAAGTTATATTTGTGAGAACTTGTGTAACTTTTCTGCTTAATATTTAAACCATCTCCTGAAAAGCAAAGTAAAGACAGAGGTGTTCAAATACATCTAAAAGTCACTTTAATTGTCATCTGAGTCGCTCTCGGAGCAGAGCATCCTCCTCATCATACTTGTCACTGTCAGGGTGAGGTCCAGAGGCAGATGCTGCAGCTGGGTCTTCTCCTGTGTCAGGCCTCCTTGCCCTCATCCCTCCTGCATGCCACAAGCTGATGGCTGGCCAGGGATCAAGGTCCTTGATGTTACTGGCATGCAGCATGATGAGGAGCTGGTCCGTCACCTGGTCGTCCTGGAGGGAACTTCTGATGGTGGTCTTCAGCCGGCTGAAGCCTCGCTCAGCCTCAGCTGAACTTGCCGGTATGGCAAGGATGAGGTCAAGGAGAATGCAGATGTTGGGTAGCTCTTCTGGTGTGGGACTTCAGGAACACCATGCTGTATCACAACAACCCTTTCAGCAACATGGCTGGTACTTGGCATTACACTGGAGCATTTGGGGGAGCTGCAAAGCTGAAATTTTGGGGTGGGTTTCTGAATGAAAAGTGGGGGAGGACTGGTAAGCGACAGACATAGAGACATAGAGACAGAGAGAGACAGAAAGAGCAGAGGCAGAGACAGAGATAGAAAGAGATGGAGACAGAGAGAGACAGAGACAGACAGAAAGACAGGGACCGACAGGTACATGGATAGGACAGGTTTGGAGGGATATGGACCAAACGCGGGCTAGTGTATCTGGGACATGTTGGCCGGTGTCGGCAAGTTTGCCTGAAGGGTCTGTTTCCACACTGTATCACTCTATGATTCTATGACTATGACTCAATGAGACAGAGATAGACAGTTAGTTAGGTAGACACAAACTGCGGGAGTAACTCAGTGGGACAGGCAGCATCTCTGGAGAGAAGGAAAGGGTGACGTTTCGGGTCGAGACCCTTCTTCAGACTGATGTCAGGGGAGTGGTTGGGACAGAGATAGTATGTAGTCAGAGACAGTAAGACTGGTGGGAGAACTGGGAAGGGGAGGGGATGGAGAGAGAGGGAAAGCAAGGGCTACTTGAAGTTAGAGAAGTCAATACCATTGTTAACCACGAGTTACTCCAGCATTATGTGTCTACCTTCGGTTTAAACCAGTTAGTTAGTTAAGGGCCTGTCCCACTTGGCCGACCTTTTCGGCGACAGCCTGAAAAGAGGTTGTCGCGTCGTGGTCGGGTCGTGACGCATGGTGATGCATGTAATGACGCGCGGTGTCTCCCTGTCGCCCCAGGATTTTGGAATGTTCACAATCTAGGGGCGACATTTGTGTGTCTCATCATGTCGTGTGCCCTGTCACACGCTGACGTATGCTGTCCTGCGAGTGACGCCCAGTTACGGTTAGGGACCACAGATGGGTTGTAAAATATTCTTCCTTCAATGCTTGGATTTTAAACATTAATATATTAAAATTAATACAATAAAATCAATTGTGCAAATGAAAAGATGTCTGAATCGTTCAGTTTTATTTTGTATTAGTCCGCTTCCAGATTCAATCGCCGTCTCTAACTTTTCACAGGGATGGATTCAGTAATTGTAGACTGAACTCTCCCCTCCACCCCCCTCTTTCCCCCCTCACACCCCCATCCCTCCTTCTCCACCCCCTCTCACCCTTCTCCCTTCCCTCTCCACCCCCCTTCTTCCCTTCCCCCCTCTTCCTCCTTCCCGTTCCACTCTTCTCCCCCTTCTCCATCCCCCCCCCCCTCCCCTCACATCCCCTTCTCCCCCTCTCCCTCCCTTCTCACTTTCCAACCCCCCCTTCCCACTTTCTCCGACGCCCCCCATTTGTGGACCCAGCCTGTGACAGCTAGATCCCCACTAATAGTACTACACAAAGTCTACTCCACATCATCTGTTTTAGTAACATTGACTATGGGATAAATGCAGACTTTGGGAACAACACCGCCTCCCCCCCCCCCCCCCCCCCCCTCCGCCCCCTCGCCTTGCTTCAAAATGGGTGATGGGTATTTAGACTCAGTGGCCGGAGCAGGTGGGTGGCACTGGTACATTGACAACATTGCCTGTACCCAGTTGATAAGCCCGCTGCCTCTGGGGGTTTGGAGAGACCATTGGAAGAGAGATCAACCTCTGGGACAACTCGTGGCCAACAGTTTAATTTCCATGCAGAATATTGAGGGTTCGAGTTAGGGTTACCTCCCTCACTCCAAAGGCGCACAGGTTTGTATACATTGTCCCTAGCGTGGTCGCAGGCTGGGTGCACAAATGGGGGGGCGTCGGGGAATGTGGGGGGCGGAGGGGTTGGAGAAGGGAGGGAGAGGGGGAGAAGGGGATGTGAGGGGAGGGGGGTGAGTGAAGAAGGGGAAGAAGAGTGGAGCGGGGCGAAGGGAGGAAGAGGGGGGAAGTGAGGGAGAGGGGAGGGGAGAAGGGTGGAGGGGTGGTGATGGAGGGATGGGGGTGTGAGGGGGGTGGAGGGTAGTGGGGAGTTTAGTCTACACTCACTGAATATCCCATCCCCGTGAAAAGTTAGAGACGGTGATTGGATCTGGAAGCGGACCAATACATCTGTAAAACTGAACGACTCAGATATCTTTTCATTTGCACAATTGATTTTATTCTATTAATTTTAATATATTAATGTTTAAAATCCATGCATTGAAGGAAGAATATTTTACAGCCCATCTGTGGTCCCTAAACCTAGCCCTAGCCCTAACCCTAGCCGCAGCACTAACCCTAACAAACCCCTAACCGGGCGTCACCAGCAGGACAGCATACGTCAGCGTGTATGACGGGCAACTTGAAGGCCATCAGTCACTGACGCTCCGCAGTCGTCAAAAAAAATCGCAAAATGGGGCAGGCTCTTTAAGGGAACAACAGCAACAGAACAATTTGCAGCGGTGTCGAGCGTCAATCACAAGCAAGCAAGCAATCACAAGCAAGCAGCAACTCCACGGGGCAAAGCAGGGAACAAGGATAATGCAGGAGCTTTCTGAGAAACGCCGGCATGGTTTGCATCAGGCCATCCGCTGTCCACATCAGCCAAGCTTTCCTTCGCTTGCCAAGCCGGGCAAAATGATATGGCAACCGTTAATTTTAGATAGATAGATAGATAGATAGATAGATAGATAGATAGATAGATAGATAGATAGATAGATAGATAGATAGATAGATAGATAGATAGATAGATAGATAGATAGATAGATAGATAGATAGATAGATAGATAGATAGATAGATAGATAGATAGATAGATAGAATAGATAGATAGATAGATAGATAGATAGATAGATAGATAGATAGATAGATAGATAGATAGATAGATAGATAGATAGATAGATAGATAGATAGATAGATAGATAGATAGATAGATAGATAGATAGATAGATAGATAGATAGATAGATAGATAGATAGATAGATAGATAGATAGATAGATAGATAGATAGATAGATAGATAGATAGATAGATAGATAGATAGATAGATAGATAGATAGATAGATCATGTGTGTGTACATATGCGTGTGTGTGTATATTATTATTATTATTATTATTAAACTTTATTTCGGACTCAAGATCCAGACAAGGGACAACATTACATAAAATACATTGCATATAAAAACACCATAAAATACATATAAAATCTTAGTATATCACTTATCAATGCATCAATTATATACAAAAAACACAATACATGATTTAGAATCCAGAATAAAAAAGAAAGATCAGTGTCCTACAACGAGACAGCGGTACCAGTGTCTCCACAACTGGGATTCGTAGCGTGTAGAGCTAAACCTTAACTGAACTTTACTGAAAGTAAGCATGCAAGTACAGCAGGCAGTGAAGAAAGCTAATGACATGTTGACCTTCATTGTGAGAGGATTTGAGTTTCGGAGCAAGGAGGTCCTACTGCAGTTGTACAGGGCCCTGGTGAGACCGAAGCTGGAGTATTGTTACAAGCAGTGAAGAAAGCGAATGGCATGTTGGCCTTCATAACAAGAGGAGTTGAGGAGTGGAGCAAAGTGGTTCTTCTGCAGTTGTACAGGGCCGTAGTGAGACCACACCTGGAGTATTGTGTACAGTTTTGGTCTCCAAATTTGAGGAAGGACATTCTTGCTATTGAGGGGGTAGAGCGTAGGTTCATGAGGTTAATTCCCGGATGGCGGGACTGTCATATGTTGAAAGAATGGAGTGACTGGGGTTGTATACACAGGAATTTAGAAGGATGAGAGGGATTCTTATTGAAACATATAAGATTGTTAAGGGCTTGGACACGCTAGAGGCAGAAACCATGTTCCCGATGTTCGGGGAGTCTAGAACCAGGGGTCACAGTTTAAGAATAAGGGGTAGGCCATTTAGAAGGGAGATGAGGGAAAAATGTTTCACCCAGAGAGTTGTGAATTGGTGGAATAGTTCTTGTCAGCTCAAGCCTCTGCCACTCATCAGTTCAAATGGCACTTGCTTCCATTTGGTGGAATTATCTGCTTCAGAAGGCAGTGGAGGCCAATTCTCTGGATGCTTTCAAGAGAGAGCTAGATAGAGCTCTTAAAGATAGCGGAGTCAAGGGATAAGGGGAGAAGGCAGGAACGGGGTACTGCTTGTGGATGATCAGCCATGATCACAGTGAATGGCGGTATTGGTTCGAAGGGCCTAATGGTCTACTCCTGCACCTATTGTGTATTGTCTATTGTCTATAAAACATTGGCAGGCAATGCAAATGGCTGGTTATTTGGCATGAATGGGATGTTATAACTTTCCTAGATTGGGCCCTTGCAGAAAATGGAAGCAAGTGCCATTTGAACTGATGAGTGGCAGAGGCTTGAGCTGACAAGAACTATTCATTTATACTAGGCAGGGGAAAGAAGAAGTACTTTGGTTAATATAGTGCCATTTATGATTTCAGAACATCCATAATACTTTGTCGTCATCAAATTAATTTTGCCCACTAGTTATTGCAATATAGAAAACACAACAGTCACTTTGAGCCAGCTGCCACAAATAAAATGCAGACCCTTCAGAAAAGCACAGTGAATATTTGGGTAAACCAAATTAATCAGAGCATCCAAGAGGTTAAAATATATTATTTTAGAAATAACAGAATACATTGTGGCATCAACAACATTTGGCAGTTTGACATAGCAATATCTTCCAAGATATTTCCTGGGGATATTAACAACCAAAGAAATAATTTGATGTAAACCGCATAAGGTAATATTAGATATGACAATCAAAGCTTGGGTCAGAGAGGATGGTTTCAAAATGCATCTTAGAGATGTTTTAAGAAAGTGAAATCCATAGCTAATTGACTCTGATTGCCAATGGTGGTGTGATTCAGTGTGGGGATGCTGAAGAATGCAGATATACAGTGTACCATTGTTGACCACTCTGATGCACTTGGTTCTTGGTTTCTTGGTCCTCCAAAATATTCCAAATGGAATTTAAACTGGAGGTGGTGGAGGGAAGACTTAAGCCAGAAAGGGTTATTGGGAAGAAAGAGCTACTTTAAATTTAGTTGCATCTGGTTGGGTAACTATAGTGGGGTGGAGATTATTCCATGCTTTAATTGTGCGGGGGAAGAACGGATTGCTGTACACATCTGTCTTTGTAGCTGGGATCACAAATTGGATCGAAAAACATTGCAATCGTATGGGATCAGCATACAGTTGAAACCAATTTGCTCCTTGTTGGGCAGAAGGGGTTCTACCAACAGAAGGTACACAAAAATGCTGGAGAAACTCAGCGGGTGCAGCAGCATCTATGGAGCGAAGGAAATAGGCGACGTTTCGGGCCGAAACCCTACTTCAGACCCGAAACGTCGCCTATTTCCTTCGCTCCATAGATGCTGCTGCACCCGCTGAGTTTCTCCAGCATTTTTGTGTACCTTCGATCTTCCAGCATCTGCAGTTCCTTCTTGAACATTCTACCAACAGAATGCCATTTCATAGGAGGGTTTCAATTGAGTGAAAATAATCTGGTACAATCCAAGTGGTTTAGAGCCAGGGATGGCAAATGTAATGGATGAGTATCATTTAATATATTCATGTGAAGAAAGGCCTGAAAGGCAATGCTCCTTTTGATCTGCTATTTGCGAAAGACCCTAAAATGTACACGGAAAGGAAGTTGTAGCACCTCTAGGGGACAGCAACTCCAGAATGATAAGTTTAGTAAAAGAAAGTCAGATGTATTGAAGACCAGGAGTCTTAAATGTATTATTTTAGAAGGGATTTGTTCAGTGAAATAAGGAAACAAGTAATTTTGTGGTGTTTATTTGTGAAGCCAGAAGAATCAATGTGTCAAATAGGAAAAGGAAAATTAAAAGTCTTATGCTTCCAAATCTTATTCAGGAGATCCCAAATGTATACAACCAATGAAATACAATATAGTCATGTTGTCATGTAAGAAACGTGAGTTCACAGCAAAGTCCCACAAAGAATAATGTGATAATGACCAGACAACCGGTTTCATATATTAAGTGAAGATTATATATTGCCTCGGGAATTAGGATCATTATTCCATCCCAAGTGAGCAGAAGGTGGCATGGCTTAACCTCTCTATCATAAAGACACCATATCCTATAATGCGGCACTTTGGTGGAGGTGTGGGCATGGACTTCATGCTCAAATTTCGTGACTTGGGTGGGAACTCACAATCTTTTAACTCACTGAAAAAAATGACACTTATCCTCTAATAATCCCATTTTCTTTCCTTTACATTCCTAACAACTTCCCAGATTGTACCTTTCACCTCAGCAGTAGTGTAATTTACAGCATCTATTGAAGGAGCAGGCAGAGGAGGCAAGTGGGGGGAGATTTTAGGAGAAAATTCCACTTTAATGTTGATGTGAAGGGGAAATGGAAGTTGGGAGGATGCAGAATTGGAAGTGTCCAGTGTCCTTCGAGAATTGAATGCGTTACAAAAGGTAGTTTAGTTTAATTTATTATTCTCATTCGTATTGAGGTTCAACAAAAAGCTTTTTTTTTTTTTTTGCGTGCTATCCAGTCAGTGAAAAGGTTATACATGATTACACAATCAAGTTGTCCAAAGTGTTTGGATACATGATAAATAGTACAACATTTAGTACAAGATCAAATCCAATAAATTCCAATTAAAGATAGTTCGAAGGTCTCCAGTAAGGTAGATGAAAGTCAGGACTGCTCTCTAGCTGGGAGGGAAAGGTTCTAAAAGGGTTGAAACAGGTATTTCATAATTCTAAATTTGAGATTTGAGATTGTTACTTGAGAAATGGGACATGAAAACAGGTCTGAGCTCTGTAATGAGTAGGTTGGGAATAGATCAATAGCCATTGGAGAATTATCCTCACCTGTGGCAGGTGGAATATCTGTTCTGTTGTACTAATGTTGGGAGAACATTGGCGAATTTATTTTGGAATTTTGCGTACTCTTCACCATGTTGATGCATCACACATTGTTTGGTCCCTGCAGTTGCACTGAAGTGAGCACACACACTGAGGAAGTTGTTTTTTTTAAAATATTATTTTTATTAGAAGCAATTGTACAAGAATAAAACATTCGGCATATAAAATTATACAGTTATTGTACAGCTTCAATTTTAACCTTTTAACCTGGAAATGAGGGAAAAGAAGAGAGAGAGAACAAGAGAGGGAAAAAATGAAAAGTGAAAAGATAGGACCCCTAGACTACCAAAGTAGTGTGGCCAAAGAGTGAATAAAGATATAAGAAAAGAAAAAGAGAAAAAAAGAAAAAAGTGGAGATATACCTGCCCCTCGTCCCCCCCCCCCCCGCCAACCTCACCCAACCCAGAATCGGATTTAAATCCAAATTTGTGTTGCGCCATACTACCTTGTAAGAATTCGGTAAAGGGTGTCCATGTCTTGAAAAATTAATCTGTTTTTTCTGTCAAGACAAGCCTAATATTTTCCAAATGTAGTGTCTCGGACATGTTTGTAATCCACATCTTTACAGTAGGGACTGATGTATGTTTCCAAAATTTAAGTATTAGTTTTTTTCGCAGTTATCAGGCCATCGCCGTTATCAGGCCATGTGTGACACTTAAATGAAGGACCAGGCATTGATCGAGGGAATAAAGAATTAAGATTGCTTCACAAGTTGGAGGGACAGTCATTTGCTGAGCTGGCACTGTGGCTGACAGTGGAATCTTCTCCGATGAACCATTTACCTGGATGTTCGAGGTTAGGCCTGTTCTTTGGGTGAATCACAAAGTGCAGGAGGAGCTCAGTGGATCAGAAAGCATCTGTGCAGGGAGTGAATGGGTGCTGGTTCTTTGGAAATGCATGGTGCCTGCTCCCAACTCCAGTCTGCCACATGCCCTAAAACTCATCCTCGTGGGGTATATTGCGTGAAGCGGCATTCCCTGTTGGAAATCACCATTTTTACGTCCTTCATACGTACATTTGTTGCTGTGTGACTAACCATAATTGCAATCACTTACAATGCATAACTGTGCTGAATGTTGGTGCTTTTGCCCATTACTGATTATGTGCCATGCCTTTAAGACCAGCAGCCCGAGAAGAATGCAGCAAGTTTCCCCTACGTGACAACATTTTGCCCACCATTCTTTTGTGCATTAAAATGCTTGAATGCTTTATTGTATATCTTCATACAGAAGCTTTCTTTTTGAAAAAAAAATTAAATGTTCATTGAAAAGGCTGATCTTTGTGAAAGCTAAAGATCAAATACATTCAACCTATTTTAAACTATCACTTTAATTCAAACATACTACATTGAGAGACCATAACCACTGATTTGGCATGTTAGTTGAGCCATACTTGAAGGAAAAGGGATTACGTGTAGCCTGGGTCAGTAGCGCAACCACTTTACTGATTTTTTTTTAATGGTGTATTTGTATTTTATAGAAGTTCTCAGTCTACCCTTTTGTATTTTTGTTTAAAAAGAACCATGTTGCTTCTATGTGCTTGAATGTTGACAATTGGAAATGGTCTCATTTTGTTTTACAGTAAAAGACTGGTACCAGGCACACTGTAAAACAGCAATCTTCCCAATTTATTATAAGTTGTGTGCTACATCAGACATTTCAGAGATAATAATGGCATGCAGTAGCTGTAGCTATTTTTGTTCTTTTCTAGCCACAGGAGCATGTCCCTTCAGGTGCACTCTCTAAGCTTGCTAAGAATCAAACCATCTTGGCCAATCAAAGATCCGCCTGATAACCTTTATCTCTTATCTCATGGTGATGCATTTTGAAGGCGAGAACTGGTTGCAGTCAGGATTAGGGAGGCCCTACCGTTGTGTGATGGAAGGTTCGAATCAAAGCACATAGTTGCTCCTCGGAATCTATTTTTCCACTTGTCCTGCCAGCTTGCTTTATGGCTGCCACTATGGTAACACAGAGAGCAGCTTGATTTGTGGGGATTTACATGTGTGTTAATTAGGGTGGAACAAATGATTGGCTGCTTGCTGCATTGCCATAAAGGGTGCCCAGATGTACACACTACGTGAACATAATGTGCGCGGGCATGGCGCATCAAAGTTTGTCAGCTGCATTACCTCAGCAGGCATAGGGTCTGTCGGAGAAGATTTGCTGATAACCATCCCTATAATTCAGTACTTGTCTTGAGGGGTGGGCGAGCAGGAGGATGGTGGGGGTGGATGCAGTCAAATAATAAAATCCTAAAGTCTTCAGATAAAACCATGATTTTTCAAGTGGTTACTAAATCCTCGCAAATTGACTGGAAAATGCCTGTCTGCAGTTTAGGTATTAAATGTGTAGTTTTCTCAAAGAAGAATTCAAAACAGTCAATTTTGCATGTTCATTTGTCATCCTGAATCGCTGCTGCGTTGGTCTCCCCTTTTTGAAGATTGTGACAAACAAGAGGCTTGGTTAAGTGAGAGACCTTTTGGGGTGTCCTTCAGTTGCCATTCACACATCACCACTTTTGGTCAGTATATTGTCTACCCCTGTGTACGAGAAACTTTGGATTTTATTTTGAAGTGGATCTGGTACTTTTTTTTTCTAGGCAAGTGTCAATGATACACTGGCTTTATTAATGCAGTGGCAATTTGTCTTGATTCTGTGATTGTTTCCACTTTAAATAACAATAACATACATCATGTTGTCACTGAACCAATGCAGGACAACATTCTTTTCAAAAGACATTGTGATAATGTTTTTGCGCTGATTAGCTGGATAAATATTTTCTTTTTTTTCCCTAATAGTTTTCAAGATTCACTAAATATCATCAGCAAAAACTGTTGTTTTTTCCCCCATGACAAATATTGTTATTGAGGGGTTTTTTAAAAAGCAAAATAGTTAACT
Organism: Amblyraja radiata; assembly: GCF_010909765.2. NCBI lineage: Eukaryota > Metazoa > Chordata > Chondrichthyes > Rajiformes > Rajidae > Amblyraja > Amblyraja radiata. The sequence continues at coordinate 23,890,172 of NC_045959.1, read as the reverse complement.
CCAGAATCCTATATGTAACTAATTCATACTATTTTCCTTTGTTTTGACTTAACATCACAACCATGACCACATTTATATAATGTGGTTATAAAGTGTTTCAGAGATTGTGAAGAGTATGGTATAATTGCAAGCTCATTTGAAACATTTGAAACATTTGAAAACATTTGAAATGGCTTCAGAAAACCTTCCTTTAAACACATACTTGGAGTCTTCAAACTTCTAGTTTTGTTTTCATTCAGTCATATGACCAAATTTGTGCAAGTGTTTTGATACTGAAATTTCTCAAGCAAACTTTAATAGGCTTTTAACAAGCCTCTGTTTCTGACAGTATAACATAAGCAGTAATAGTCCAAATTTGTTTCTGATGGAAATACGACTTTGGTTATTTGCAACTATATTGACGATAAGCATATTCTGTTCATCTCACTTCATTCCAAAGAAAATGGTTTGAATTTTAATTGAGGAATATGCGATAATTTTAAGTGGGTGGATTTATATTTATATGAAGTTATAACCGTGACATATATAAAATTCCCTTTTGCTGCAAAACGGTCCATGGAGATCAGATACAACTAATAAATCTTTCACGATTTGCTTATGCGAAATGCCTCTGTTCATCTGATGCTGATTGCCTCATCTATGTTTCCGGATTTGCTATTTCAATGCTGATCAGGCACCTACCTCTCACCCTATGTGGAAAGGAGGAGGTTGACCAGGACAAGAGTAAGACAATCGAGTCTGAGCTTATCCTTGTTCAAAAGTCTGCTTCCCTTGTCTGAATATAAACCAAATCGCCATCACCCAACACCCCTCTACTTGTCCATCTGCAGGTGACAATACTTAACACTTTAGAAACCTGGCGCTGCTTAGGGATGCCATCGCCAACGTGCGGGACAAAGGAGTGGACATCTGGCTGGACAGCTCAAACCAGGAGTAGGCCTTCAACAGGGTATCACACACATGCCTGATCACTCTCCAAAATAGGTTTTGGGGCGTGAATCAAAACTGGATCCAACTGCTCCACACTGATATCTGTGGTGTAGTCCAAATCAATGGGTGGGAAATGGATAGCTTGCCCGTCAAGTCTGGAGTCAGGCAGGCAGGGTTGCCCACTCACCCCTGTCTTATTTGTGTGCCGGTCAGCTGGACATTGCTGCACCACCTGGCCTTTGTGGAAAAGTTTTTCCAGACCAACACCCTTGACCACAGGTCCATCAGGCAGTGGCAGCACTGAATATCCTGCAGGCACTGCAGGATGAGGACGCGATGGAATCTGACACGATGGTTCCCTGAGCAGACTGCCCAGCTTGACTGCCAAAATGCCTTATCGCCAGAATTCACCAACAAGCACCAAGACCTCGTTTGGCTGTCGGTGAGAGCAGCCCTCCCAGTCAGATCTTTCCTGTACTGTTGGAATCTTACTACCAATCCACAGCGTGCACGGGATGGCTGCGATGGAGGGGAGACTGTGCCCACTTCACGCAGTATGAATTTGCGAAGAGCATCTGGAGTATGATGCAAAGGTCCTTCTTGTAGTTCATCCCCAGCAGCTTTGCAACTGAAGACTCTTTGATTTACTGGCTGTCACCTGGGGGACACACTTGGAGATTGACATCAAGTGCTGCTGGAAGATTGTCAACTTGGTGTAAAACTCTCTTTGTTCTGCCCGAAACTTGTTAGCCTCCCAGCACAGTGAGATGTGTGTCACTGTGTGTGTGAGATGTATGGCCCTTCCAGTCTGCAGGAGTACATGGTGAAGGAGGCACTGAAGATTGGTGCAACCAATGCTCTGTGGGGAAGGACTGCTGTCTAGGGTCCTTCCACGTCTGAAAATTGAGGGACAGAGTCTGGTGGGGACACCCCTCAAACAAGGGAAGGGAGATCATCCCAGGGGGCCACATGAGTGGCAAAGGTGTTTTGTTTAATGATAGGTGCGAACACTATTGAGTATGATACTAATGAATGCATTTTCACTGAGAATGTCTGAAGAGTTTTTGCAGTTTTTGTTTTGTATGTGTGTATGTATATATATATATGTATATATATATATATATATATATATTATGCTGAGTAAAGTTTATATTTGGAAATTTAAAAAACATATTTTTGGATTCCTGTCCTCTGTGGTTTTACCACTTTGTCTTTGCAGGAAAACACCTTCAAAGTTTTCCAGATTTCTTTGATTCTGAAATTGTGACCCCTTGCGTATCCATGATTTATACTCCCGCGGCATTGTCTTATTGTCTTTCAGTTGTTTCAGCCCTAAATCTCTCTTCCCAAATCAGGATATTCCTTAAAATCTAAACGCTTTAGGTCAATTGGTCTAATACTGCCTTATGTGGAGCGATGTTGAGTTTAGTGTGATAATGCTCCTGTGAAGTGTGGAGCTTCACAGCTGGCAGATTAGTTCAGAGCCTTAGATATGTCTCCAGATGTTAGTGTGAAAGGAGAAAGCAAACGGCAGAAGGGAAGGGAAATGGGTACAAGATGTGCAAAGGGGGAAGCAAGGCTTGGGACGAGCAAGAAGATCTCCGCATTTGAGGAATCCAGAGAAATGTGTAAGAGGAGATGGAAAGCCTCAAATAATGTTGAGAAGGAGCTAATAGAAATACAGAACTCATGTGAGGGGAAGAAAAGAAGAAAAATGCACGAAGAAATTGGTAAAAGTTAGTGGAAAGCAAGGAAAATTAGAAATGTTCTTTGTTGCCAATGCAAAGGAGATGTTTTAGTTATATTAAAAGTGGTTGATAAAACATGGGTTGCAGTCATTAGATTTTTTTCTATTTTATAATTAAACTCTTAGTGAGATTTAATTAACACCATTTTATGTTCATTCACTATTTGCATTTTTTAGCCATTTAAATGTGATTAAGCATAACATTTTGTTGGTTTTTTTGAATTTAGAAATATAGTCTTAAGCATACAATTAGTGTTGGTGTATGTAATTCTGAACTCCTCTCATGCGCTGCATGTGATCCCCACGTATCGTTTTATGGCCACAAAATTATTCACTCTATTATTTGCAATATAATCCCTTGATTGTATAGCAGTTGCTATAATGCCATTTGACTTACTTAAAACTAGACTTGAAATCAATTAAAACTGCTTCATAAAACTATGAAAGTCTGTTCTATTCAGTGCAATTTCTTTTCTCCTCTTCCGATGATTAGATTTAATTACATTACCACCACAAGTGGTTAAGATATTTTCTACAGTTAGGTTTCCATCAGTTTAATCGACTTTGCCATATATCATCCAGTTTTATGTTTAACCCTCGTATAAAAGCATACAAATGGATTGCACTTTAGTTGAGCTTAAGATAATAAAAATTCAAATGAAGTTAATATGTTTGTGAAAACTGCAATCTTTATGATCAGCTGCATCTGCACAACAGCATAAAGTTTTGAATAAAACAATGATTAGTTTGAAGTTGGCATGCCATTAAACTTAAATAAGGCAGGTGGGTGTTAAAGAAAATATATTGAGTCATTTTTATTTCATTTGCGTTATGAAAGCCTTTCGGGTTTCATAGTAAATGGGGGGAAAATATGCTCTGAACAAAAGGTGTTCTTTAGTTATTGCAGTAGAACCTGCAGATTATTTCTCTACATCTGTATATTGTCTGATTAGCTGAAAATGTTCACCAGGATGATGTCTTGATATCAACCTTGGCAATTGTCAATTTAAATGATTGTATTATTGATACATTGTATATTTATTTGTAGTGTTATTGCGTTAATGTCCCTGCAATGCTGCAGCCAGTAATAATCTCATTGTTATGTACCCGTGCATATGGCAATTAAACACTCTTTACTCTTGAAGGTTTCCTTGCCAATTGTTGGAGTCTGCTTCTCTGGTACCCAAAACCCACTAGTATCTTATGATTATTCATTTATTTGTGCGCAGGATGTTGTTAATTTTCCTTCAATTAAATTGTTTATTCATAAAATTTCGCACAGATGATTCAGTAGTTATTTATTTCTCCATTCACAATTCAAGCCATATGATTCAGAAGATTTTCATAGCCACAGCAGATCATCAATTTTCCTTTCACGCATTCCATGAATGATATATCTGAAGGGTTTTTACACAAGTGCCGACCCCTCCGCATGAATTAGTGAGAGGATCTTAAACAACTGTGGCTTTGCATCCTTGCAGCTGCAGCTACAGCAGCCTCAGTGCCTTCCTCAGCATGTAATTGTGGACCTCTCAGTATGCGTCGGCAGGACGTGACTGTGGACAACTACTAGGTTTGTAAGTCTGGGATCAGATATGGAGGGCCCTTTCCACCAAGTCGTGGTGCTCCTCTGAAAGTTCTGATGATGAAGTATTTTGCCAGGACCATTCGCCATGATCCTCTATCTCTTGTGGTTCTACAGTGCAGAGGTCACTGCTTGATTGACTTGTGGTTGACGGTGTTTATCTATAGAAACTATGAGAGCCACTTGCAAAGACATTTTCAACGGAATGATATATTCTGCAGTAAAATAGTCAAACCCATTCCGAGCCACACCAGGGTCAGACAGACAACGTCAGCATGCAAGAACATTCTGTGTTTGCATGCCCAGGGTCTAACCAGCGGGAGAGGCAGCATCTCTGGAGAGAAGGAATGGGTGACGTTTCGGGTCGAGACCGGATCAGGTCTGAAGAAGGGTCTCGACCCGTAACATTACCCATTCCTTCTCTTCAGAGTTGCTGCCTGTCCAGCAGAGTTACTCCAGCTTTTTTTCTGGGAAGGAGACTGATCATCTGGTAATTTTTTTTGGTCCCCTCTCCATAGCCTCCATTCCTGTAATGTAGCAACTAGAACTGGATACAATACTCTTAATGTGGCCTATTAAACATTTTGCACATCGGCATTGACTTGCCAGGTTTTATTATTTTATGCACTAACTGGTGAAGAGTGGCATGCTGTATCACTCTATCCACGTGTTACTCTGGAATAATGCTTTCATGAGCTACTTCCTCCCCACCTTAGGTGACTAAAAATAGATCCCCAATTGGCTTAGTCATAGAGGACAGAGGAAGAGGGTGTTTTCCTACTGGAAGTCCTAAACCAGTGGTGTTCCACAAGGAAAATGCTGGGACCTCTGAAGGAATGGGTGACCTGAAGGGCCTTGACCCGAAATGCTACCCATTCCTTCTCTCCAGAGATGCTGCCTGTCCCACCGAGTTATTCCAGCTTTTTGTGTCTAACCATAGCTTGATGCATCCAAACACTCAGGAGATTTCAGGGGAAGGGCAACAATGGGAACATTTTAATGCCTTTTTTTCTGGTTTCTTCATTGTATATCTGTGGACGTAATGTATCTTGGACCTCCAGATGAAATGAAAGATGATGAAAAATAGTTCAGGTGACTGCAGTAATGCAGGAGGGGGATATGGACCACTGAACAACTTCTTCAAGAACAGAAAAAAACAAAATTCTGAAGGAACTCAGTGGTTTAGGCAGCATCTGTTGAGGAAATGGGTGGATGCCATTTTGGGTTGGGACCCTTCTTCAGGGAGATGGAGTAGGAGAAAGAAAGCTGGAGAAGAGAGGTGGGTGGGGCAAAATCTGGCAAGTGTTGTTAGGTAGATGAGGCGAGATGAATGTTAAATGGGTGGAGTAGGTGACCAAGGTTAGAGGTGAAAAGGAGGCAAAAAGATGCTGGGTAAGGAAAGAACAGCAGGAGTGAAATGTAAAGTTGGAGTGAGGGTGTGAGGTAGGTAGGTGGAAGAGGACAGAAGAAAAGTCATGAGGAGAGGGAATAAAAGGGAAATATAGGACTAGAGGATTGGAGATGAGCATATGGAGGAGGGGGAAAGAGCAGGGTGAGTGATGGTGGGAGAAATGTGTATCTACCCAAGCAGAGTATGAGGTTCGGTTTTCCCAGTATGCAAGTGGCCTCACTCTGGCTATGGAGCAGGCCAAGGACTAAAAGGTTGGTATTGGAACGTGATGGGGTGTTAACGTGTTAAGTAGGATGTGTTTAACGTGACAAACTGTGCGGCATGGTCAGGTAAACGAGCTGACTACACATGATTGAGGCAGTCATGAGTGCTGTTGCCAGGATTCTTGAGCAGTCTTTAGTGTTCTCCGAGGAAAAAGCAAAGGCTCAAATTACCTCAATTCACCTGCATTTGAAGAAACAGTCACTGGTATTGTAGCCATTGATGAAACATTGGCATTAAACATCTTTTAAAGAGGAAAAGGCAGGATTTTTCATTTCCTTTAAACACAAGCAACGGTCAAATTTTGGAAGGAAATGCAGTTGAGACTTTGGAATATGTACCTTTCAGACGGCTGCTTTATTCAAAGAACTATGGAATTATGGTCAAGCAAATAATGTCAAATTCCTTTACTGTGTTTTCATTTCTCTGTATCTCTTTGTGACTGTCCAAAACAGAACTGACAAAATCCTCTCGTTTGAACATGCAGGCAGTACTTGTTCAGGGCAATAAAACAAATTCTCATGCAATATTTGATTACCATTAAAGATATAGCAAACTGCGAGATGGCTTAAGGGAAAACAAATCAGCTTTTTTATTCTATTGCAATGGTCATCAAATACCAAATGAAAAATACTATACCTAGGCTATCGTGGATTATTTACACTTGGAGTGATGCCAGGTCTGGACCCCAAAGCTGTTGAAAAGGCTGTTGAAAAGGTGTAAAGGCAAGTCACTAGGTAGCATCAAGGTGTTGGACCAGGCCAAATTGTTGGTCATATTTATATCTAGGAATTTTTGGTTGCCAGTGTGTGACCTAGAGAGTGATTGGGACTTGGCCTAAGTTCATATGCAGGTAGAGTTTATGATAAGCTCAATTTACAGAGAGTGGCATAAGCAAAGTGACACAGGGGAGCATTGGAATATTCTAGAGGTAACCATGACGTGAGTGAGGGTTTGGGAAGCAGATTAGCTGATGTAGGCACGTTCATATATTTTATGTTTGTATTTGCTTTAGTGCGAGTATCTTCTCAAAGGTTACATAATTCTGATAAAGGTAACCCAGTTATATTCACGGACCAATTTGGGCAAGCAGCATGTTTATTAAAAAAAATTACCATGTCAAATTCTTATTCTGAGTAGTTATCTGGAATTCAGATCTACGATTATAGAATGTTTTCTTCATATTTGGCATCAGGCACTGTGGGGAACTGATGGTTTCTCTGAAGAAAAACACTGTAGTGAGCAATTATATGCAAAATGACAGGATGAAATGCAATTATTGCAATTGTTCAGAAAGAGCATTTATGAGTTTTTGCAGATAACTGTCATTTCATCTGTTGGTATTTTTCATTTGCTTTGTTCGCCTAATGCCTTAAGTATGATTGGTATGAAATAAGGAAGAACACTGACTTAATTTCTCCTTCAGTTTATTTTACATCCTTTTTATACATTGAGTTTTATTGTTAGTGCAGTTATGGTCATTGATGGGCAAATGGTAACTTCCACCCGAATTGAAAGGCAATCTTAAAATAATAAAAGGCAAAGAAGGTCAGCCATTGTAACTTTAAAAAATGCAAACATTTGATCTGGAATAAACATTTAGTTTTGTAGAATAATGGAAAGAGAATAATATTAATTTAAAGATTACATCATTGTTTGATTGACAATTAGTCACCAGTTTACTGTTGGACAAGCTACGTTTTAAAGTTAATTTAAAATACTGGAATTTCCGACTGATTATGAGCAAATGTACGACAGTTCAACTTTTCTGTGCTTGATGGTTGAAAAAAATAGTTTTCTAGGAACGCCAGAATGGTACATTTTTCACTGTGTACCCAGAACTGACATGATATTTTCTAATAAAAGGAAGAGTACATTTAAATGACTGCAAAGTATCTTTTTTTTTCAATCCCTCAATCGTCTTGCAACTTCCTGCTGCAAAGTTTGAACACTTGCGAGCTGGTTTGTCTCCGTTTTTCTGCTGCCTAGCGTCAAGCCAGTTTGCAAGGATTGCCTTTCTGGGAGGAGCACCCAAACATAATTAATAAAACATGAATCTTGGAATGATACTAACCATTGATTTCTTTCAATGACCAAGCTCTGATTTCATGCAGGCTGTGTTGTCAGTGCACAAATTATTCTGTAATTATTTGGCCTTCCCTTCTCTCTGCGCCACCTTTTTGTCGCACTCTGGGCTTATGCAGGACTTGCTTTGAGTGTTCAGAGCGATTTGATGCCAGTTGAGAGTTGTGCCGGGCATTGATTAAGCAACTGGTCTTTTAAGATCTATTTTCCATGATTAATTCAAGCTGTCGCTGGGTATGTTTATTTTGGGTAATATAATTTAACTGCAAAATAATTCACTTATTTCTCATAATAATGATTTTGCATATTTTTATTGCTTGTCGGGTCCAAACCCCAACTCTCCCAAGAACCATAAAGCAATCAAGAGTCAAGAGTGTTTAATTGTCATATGTACTTGAAACAGAAGAATGAGAATCTTATTGGCAGCAGATTTACAGACATATTAATGCAACATCACCACAATAAATGTGCAATAATCAATAATATTTAATAATTCATACTTGTGATAATTCAATTATCATAATCAATAATAATAATCAATAATTGAGAGATTAAACAATTATTTACGCTTTCACTTATTCATTCCACTATAAAATAATCAAATTAAGTTTGTTAAACAGAAGTGACAAAGTAGTATTATGTCTAACACAGGCAATCTAACTAACAGCATGTGATTCCACTGAAAACTCTGCCAATATTTTAAATGTTTACACTGCACCTGAGCAAACATGATCACTTTGTTTCTTTCATTTCATTTTATAGCAGTGGCCAGGTTCAGAATTCTAATATTTTTTTTAGAACAAAATTCTGTTTATGATTTAAATAATTCTGTAAGTATCCAGTTTTATTCTGCAACGTATTTACCTTTTGTCTCCCATTAATGACTCCGCAAGTCTGCGTCCTGTGCAAAATGATAGCATTACTTTAGAAATCAATATTAAAATGCCTGACTAGCATACCTCTTTCTCTAAAGGACAGATAAGATGATAAATGGTTTACCCCACAAAGTTTGACACTTGCAGTCCGTTTTCAAGAGAGGAACGGTGGTTGATATTGTGTGTGTTCTGTGGTGCACATAGAAAAAGGACCAGCCTTTCACTGCTTGAGATTTTCTCTTAATTCTGTACTCTTTTTTTTTTTTTTAACACCTCATTTGTGGCCAAGTTAGTTCATACTAACCATTTCACTGTCACTGGCAATGGACCTTTCCCCATGTCTTGTAATACTGTGCCAGCCCAACATTGATTATATGTAATAGAGTATAACCATTATTTTGGTTTTCAAGCAGCATTATTCTCAGGTGGCTACTGCCCGCTATAACCTCTGACTTGAGATTATTATTGGGCTGTAAGACCATTATAAATTCATTCACTTTTACTTCCCCCACATACGAAATGTCCTTCAGGAATAGCCAGGAATGATGTATGGTGCCAAGAGTTTTTAACAACAAAGACAGATTTTGTGCACAAGGTTTAATTGAAGGTTGGTAGCCATTAGTCATTAAAGGAGCATGGTAGACAAATACAGTACTTTGAATTTCCCTGGAGATCTAGTGGTGCGTTGGTTGCAGACCCTTATATCTTTTGCTCTTGCCAAATCTTAGTGTGCACAGCATATGTTAAATCACCACCAGTATAGGGCATATCAAATAAAAGTCTCTTGCTTACAATCTTGATAGCTGATGATATTAATCTCATCTCATTCTGCATAGTCCGTATAGTATTAATTCATTGATAATGATCCTGTTTAAATTGGTTAGAAACGGATTGAATGGTTTTTTAATATATAATGCTGCTTTTTTGTGTATAATAGACACAAAATGGTTAATCTTTTGTTCACTTCAATTTGGGCATTTGTTTTTAAGCACACCACTATTGCACTGGTGGCACATGACTTGTACTACTGCATCATGTTACAGTGTGGAAAGTAATGTCACAAAGCTTAAAGGATGGTTGATGCATGGATGTCTTCTGTCACAAGTAATCATCCTTTTACATGAGAGCCAGGCCTATCGAAACTGAACTCTGCTGCTTTGCTGCAGGTCACCTTTCATGCACAATTAGTGTTGTAACAGCACTATGGTCACAAATTGTCGCAAATGTTTATCATAAGAGCATTATTCCCTGGAAGTGCAGCAGTGATTAGTCCAGCTTCTCGTCCCTTCAGCATTTCGACGGGAGCTGCCACTTGGATCCAAGTCAGAAAAACTGTTCCATAAGGCCCCGTCCATTGATTCTCTGTGGTTTAACTGCGATTAGCCTTAGGCTTTTGGAATGTACTGCAAGGAATTCCACCCCCCCTCACCCCCCCCCCCCCCCCCCCCCCCCCTCTCACCCCAACTCTTTGCTCAAGTTGCTTCATGTCTTTCCCCTCTCGGTAACTGTCACTGATTCCTGTCACAGCACAGTTTGACAAGAATGAAAAGAGCTATCTTCCTGCTGTTTGGCCTCGTGTCAGTATTGACGAGTTGTACGTTTGACACAGTGTTCGCTGACCCATTCCGTATAATATAGAAAAGCCACAAATAAATCCACCATGCTGTTAAAGTTGCAATTCATTGATCATATAATTTTATGAAGAAGGTTTAACAAATTGATCAGTTTATATGGAAAAAAAGCATTGGCTTCCCTTAGTTTAATTAATGACCCATTAAAATAAAACAAATGTGATTGCTCTGAATTTAAGTATCATTTTGGAATGCGTTAATGGGATTCTGAGGTGATAAATGGCCATTTAATATTGCTACAACCACTGTTTTTTAAAGTTTTCTTTTATGGAAGTAATTTTTCCGATAAGCTTTCCGTCTTTGGAGGGGAAGAATGAAAATGTTTCAGCCCTACTGCCAGAAAGTAGCAAACAATATTGATTGTGTTATGGCATTGGTCCTATTAGCTTCCCTTATTATTAAAGGTTGCCAGTCATTAATTCTGTGAGTACATAACATTGAGTTTAATCACGGCGCCCAAGTCATTGATGCTACAATCTGAGAAATGCAATTCCAGAGAAAATTGCTGAAAGTTCTTTTTTATATTTGCGTTGGGAAAATACAATTATAAAATTGGTAAATTGAAGTACTTTACTAGAATCATACAGTGCAATTGAAGGCTATTTGGTCTGTGATAACTAATCTGACACTTGGAAAGAGCGCTTCAACTAGTCCTGTCTGAACATATCCTTCAATTTCTCCATCAAGTGTGTGTCTGATTTTATTGAATTTACTTCTAGGCACTCCGTCACAATATTTGGGCAGCACAGTGGCACAGCTGGTAGAGCTGCTGTCTTGCAGCACCAGATACCGAGATTTGAAGGGTGCTGTTTGTGTGCAGTTTGCACGTTCTCCCTTGACTGCATGGGTTTCCTCCGGGTGTTCCAGTTTTGTAGGTTTGTAGGTTAATTGACGTCTAGATTTCCCCTAGTGTATAATGAGTGGATGATAAAATGGGTCTAACATAGAACCAGTGTGAATGGGAGTTTAGTTTAGAGATATCGCATGATACCTTTTGGCCCACAGAGTCCGCATCGCCAGCATTCATCCATACACCAGTCCTATCCTATATACTAGGGCCAATTTATAGAAGTCAATTAACTTACAAACCTGCAGGTCTTTGGAATGTGGGAGGAAACCAGAGCACCTCGAGAAAACTCACTCAGTCACTGGGAGAAAGTGCAAACGCCATACAGGCAGCAACCAAGGTCAGGATCGAACACGGGTCTCTGATGCTGTAAGGCAGCAACTCTACTGCTGTGCCACTGTGCCGCTTGATGGTCGATGGTGAGGGTGATCGATGGTCAGCATGGACTCGGTGTGCCAAAGGGCCTGTCTCCATGCAGTATCTCTAAACTAAACAAAAATACAATACAGATTATAATAAATTGTTCCATGTAAAAATAAAATATATCCCTGAATATTTTTCTTCAAATCTTACCATAGGATTTTCTACAAAATGATGTATTATCTGTTTAGAAGGTACACAAAATTGCTGGAGAAACTCAGCGGGTGCAGCAGCATCTATGGAGCAAAGGAAATAGGCAACGTTTCGGGCCGAAACCCTTCTTCAGACTTGAACACCTATTATCTGTTTAGCACTGATTGACTCAAGGTGACTAAATAGAACTACACGCAACTCAGAGATGCAATCCATTTAACACGTACAGGTTAAGAGATTCCCTGGGTCATGAATCGTATGTGCATAGAACGGCTTGTACAGTGATGCTGCCACCAGTGGCTTGGTGATAGAACTCTTGCAGTGATAGGTTTACCAAAGTTTGGCTGACACTTCTTGCCCCAGCACTGAGATTAGGCTGCAGGCTCAAAGGTGCAGAAAATGCTGGAAACACCTCATAGAGCAGGCAATGCCAGTCTGTTGAAGGAGAAACAGTTCAAGCTCAAGACCCTTTGTCACAACTGTGAAATAAAGAAAATTAGTTAGATTTTAAAAGAAGAAGTCGAAGAGAGATGAGTAGAACAAAGTGATAGGGTGAGACCAAATTATTCACTGTGGCATTTAGAAGCATGTTATGCTTCTCCGTCCATGTTATGTACTGCTAATATCAAAACTGTATTTGCAACTCATTTTTGAGTTTCAGAGTTACCATCTCTGGAATCTTCTGCAGCTTTGAGAGTCCTCAAATTGAACTGCAACATTTCAGCCTATTTATTTGTGGAACAGGAAGACATTTATTTTAAATATATAAATTACCTCACGATTGTGGTCTTCGTGGGAGTTTGTTGTGCTCAACTTCAAATGCATTATAGGCTATAATATGCAAAGACACCCTGAGGTTAACACGAAGACCTCATGGAAAATAAGGTTTTACTTCATCTCATTGAAATTGAAGACCATCCCCATTAAATTTAAAATATTGTACTAATTGACCTCTCAGTGGAACCAAACATGCAAATGGCAGCTGTAACCTTTAAATTGTAGACATAAGTGATGGCAGATGCTGCAATCTAGAGCCAAAACAAACTATGGAAGGAATTGCAGGCTTCTGGAAGAGGAAAAAGAATCCAGCATCTTTGGAGGGGAAAAAAAAATTGTCACCCTTTCAGGTCGTGACCTTGCCCCAGCACGGAAAGTGGCGAGGGAAGATGGCGGGTTTAAAGAAGAGAGGGAGAGAGGTGAGACAGGGGTCACTAGGTGATGGGTGGACCAAAGAGGGGTTGGAGATTGTATTGTATTGTATTCAAATTTATTGTCATTGTCTCAATTAGAGACAACGAAATGAATTTCCCTTTACAGTCAGTATCATAAAAATAAATAAATAATAAATAATAAAACATATTAAAAAATAAAATAGAATTTAAAAAAAAGCACAAACACAGAAAGTTGGTGAGGAAGGCACCATAGTCCAGCCAGCCTCCCCTCCGATCTTCCCAGATGTTCACCCGTGGTCGGGGCCTTCCGAGCACCCGCAGTCGCCACCCCGGGCGGCCCGATACTCAGGCCCTCTCGCCGGGCTGATGGAACGCCGACGCCGAACCCCGACGGTGAAAATCCTCCTCAGCGGCCCGGACCTCCCGATCAGCCGCCTCCCACCGGAGTCCGCAGCTCCCGAGTCCGCAGGCCGAGCCGGGCAGAGTCGCAGGACCCCACGATGTTTGTCAGCGCCGCCCGCATTGGGAGCTCCGCGAAACCACAGCTCCAGAATGTCCTTGCCGCAGGCCCAGCACTCTGGTCTCCAGACGGCGATCCCCGGTAAGGCATCGCCAGCCCCGCGATGTATATGCGCTGTCCCGCCGCTGCTGGAGCTCTGGACTGTCCAGGCAGGAAAGGCCACGCCAATCCAGTAGGTAGGCCGCTGGGGGGGGGCGAGGACGCGACTCGAATAATAGTCGCGTCCTCTCCAGGAAGTGACCGAAGGACGGTATCCCCCTTACCGTGCCCTCTTCCCCCACATAAAGACATTTAAAAAAACATAAAATACACACTTCAACATAACAAAAAAAACGAAAAAAACAAAAAGATACCGGGCTGAAGGTGGAGGCAGCTGGCACCAGCGCCACCAGAAGTACCGGAAATGATGGGCAGAATGAGCCATATCAGGAAGGGGAGGAGTGGAGTTGGGAGACAGAGGCAAGTGGGTCATAGGTGCAAACAGACAATGTAAAAAATAAGAAAGGTGGGTGGAGGGATGGGTGGGTGGAGGTGGAGACTGAAGCTGGCGGGTGATAAGTGAGGACACAAAGGCTATGTGCTGGAATCTAGTAAATAAGCAAGATGATACTGGGAACAATTAAGGGAGAGATGAAGGGCAGAAGGAACCAGTTAGGCAAAGGGAAACCATGTGTGACGTGTGGGTAAGAGGAGGATGGAACCAGGTGAGTTGTGCGAATATCAGTGATGGGGTTTGGAGGGCGTATGGAAATGGGAGAACCATTGGTGGATTGGAAGGAGAGAGAGGAATACAGGAGGTAAGGGTTACTTACTATTGGAAAATTCACTGTTCAAAGTTCCCTTTCCAAGCATGTTTAGTATAAACGACTACAGATTAACTTTCAAGCTTGGGATAGACACAAAAAGCTGGAGTAACTCAGCGGGATAGGCAGCATCCCTGGAGAGAGGGAATGGGTGACGTTTCGGGTTGAGACCCTTCTTCAGACTTGGGTACTGAATAATGTGAGCAGCTATGTGCAATAACTCTTTTGGAACATACTGTGACCTGAAGATGCTGTTAATGTATAAAAAAAAGCTATGTGTTGCATTTCCTCATGCAGTTATCAAAAGAATACAAGAAAAGTCAAAGGTAGAAAAAGAAAGTTAAACCCTTTGAAGTTCATCGTTCCAAGACATTAACAGAGGGCAGTGGAGGCCAAGTCACTGGATGGATTTAAGAGAGAGTTAGATAGAGCTCTAGGGGCTAGTGGAGTCAAGGGATATGGGGAGAAGGCAGGCACGGGTTATTGATAGGGGACGATCAGCCATGATCGCAATGAATGGCGGTGCTGGCTCGAAGGGCTGAATTGCCTCCTCCTGCACCTATTTTCTATGTTTCTATGTTTCATCCTACCACCTAATTGTACTTTGATCAATCCCTAAGATTTTGTTTTGCCCCTTCTACATTTAGGAATGATAAATCTCTGGAATAAATACGTTTTCCTTGATACCTGCCCTGTATTTTCCTTCTATTAATCTCCATGCATATCCCATGGGGTAATTGAAGTAACAATTATAATCTCTGACTGTGCACAAAACTTACTCACAAATGTTACCTCATTAAGATGAGCAAACAGTGTGAGACCTGACAAGATCTCCCTTTCAAATGCTCTCTAGATTCGCAGAACTTGTGATAGACAAAGCTATTGTGTTGCAAACAGAAGGGTGAATTTACTAAAGGGCCTGTCCCACCAGCATGCGACTGCATGCGGCAAGCGCGACCTAACGTGGTCGCTTGAGCCGTACGGCCTCGTGGGGCCGGTCCCACTTCGATCGCTGGAGCTGTATGGAGTTGTGTGGAGCTGGTCCCGACATCGCGCGGGGCTCCGGAAAACTGACCGTTCAAAAATTCCGCCTACGGGCAACGGCCTGCCGGCCCGCAGCCGCATTGAGGCCGTAGGCACCGCCTCGACGGGCATATGCAGCGTCTCGACGATGTACGTCACGCGCGAACTTCACATCACTCACTCGACCTCCGCGCGGCCCCCGCTTCTGGTTTGGTCGCGCTCGCCGCATGCAGTCACATGCTGGTGGGACCGGCCCTGTACGGGGATCACTCGACCTCCGCGCGACCCCCCCCTTCTGGTTTGGCAGCGCTTGCCGCATGCAGTCGCATGCTCGTGGGACAGGCCCTTTACTCTGGAGCAACGTGTAGCATGTTTTCTGAAATGTGTAGGCTTTTATTAATAAATAGAACTATCATAATGGAGAAATTGAGTATTTTTTTAACATAACATTGACTCTTTTTCTGGCCATCTGTAACATTCTGTAGGATTCTTTGTGTATAGAACTTGGCTACAAGCTTTCAAAAGCTGGGAGTTTGTTGGCAGGAGCTCAGAGCTGTGTCTGCTGTAATTTATTGCAGAGCAATTCTGCATTTTAAGGTTTGATATGAGTGAGAGTCTAATGTACGCAAATAAAGGACATGAGAATTTGTGCTGCTGAATTGAGAACAATTAGCTCTCTGCGTTGCCCCGAATCTTTAGCCTAGCTTGCACAGCAGGGGATTTGAGAATTGTACATTAATTCTGTTAAATTATTAAATAGATGCTTTAAGTACGCCAATCCAGTCCATTTTTTATAACTGATTATTGTTTATTGCTCTGGAATTACCATTTACACTAGTACAAATAGATCTGAGCAAGCTCAACTTTTGATTTTTGTAATTTTCCAGTTTTTTTATTTGTTGAAAACTATACAAATCAATAATAACAAACTTTTCCCCCCACTTTTAAAATTATGTGGGGGATACAGACAAACACTTGAAGGTGTTTCTACTGCAAAAATAAAGATGGAATTGGAAAGAAAATTAATGAAACCAAAATGAGAGGGGAAAATAGACGAATTTCTGTTCCACTGGGTACCAAGCAAAGGTTTGCACTAAGTGTATAATTCATTCCAGGTTTGGAGTGAAGACTCTGAATTAGTGATAAATGGTTTCTCCCTACCTAAAATCCCCATCCAAGAGACAGTATTAGTTTTACTTTAATTACCAGCAGAAGTAATGTTTCCTATCCATTACTGTCTGCAAAATAGACTGTTAACAAGCAGAGGGTATGCCCTGTTTACTCATCCGTTGTAAAGTGCACCTAAGTTTTGCCTCATCTTGCTGATTTTCGCAGCTTCCTCATGGGAGAAATTCATGCGTTTGAATACTTAAATATTAATGTTTCATTTCACAGTTAAGGCAGTTGTAAGTCTTGGTCAGGAAATGTGCTATCTTCTTTGAATCTTGATAAATACAAGCTAATCTCATCAATTGGATGGCCATTTTGAACGAATTGACAGATGTTAAGTCCTGTTCTTCCTTTGTAGCATGATGAAAGATAAGCTGTCTGGACGGGCTCTCTTCAAAATGGCTTGCTTGACATTAGCTGAAAATGAGCAGAGAGACACTAACTACTAATTGATTACTGTAATTACGCAGTCTTTGGCTAGTTTGTATTGCCAAACTATATATATTCCTTGCATAAATTTGAACTTGCGGAATGCAAAGAAAAGGTCAGTCTAATTTGCATGATAGGCTTCATTAGAATATGCTAAGGACAGGACCTAGTGGGTTATGACTCCAGGTGATGAATAGCTACTATATTACAGCAATAGCTGAAAGCATGCTTCAGCCTCCTTAATTTGCATGCTTTTTTTAAATACTAAAGGAAATTTGTTGGCTGTTAGCAGATCGGCAGACTTTGCTGCAGGGCAATTTTAGCCTGTTTTGATTTTGTGAAGGAAATCGGTAGAATTTGCTAAAAAAAAAATCTAAGTAGTTGTCCCTAGATATCACCTTCCCAAGACAAAGTCGAAGCAGTTCAACCACCGTAACATGAAAAAGATAGCAGTTCAGTGTTGATTGGTCTCTCAATTTAGCATTTGACGATATTTAACTGAAAGATATGTATCTTACTATAGCTAATTGCCAACTATTGTGATGAACTGTTGGTTTGTACGCAAGATGCTTGTGAGCTTACAGTGGCACAGAAGCATGTAGTATGAGCACCTCATTAAATGGAAGGTAATACATGATTTCTGCCTGTGGCTTAGTGTTGCAGGCAGTCAATAATTCTTGAACATCATTCATGGTTTAGCTCACCAGACATTTCTATCTGATTAAAGATGGACACAAAGTGCTGGAGTAACTCAGCGGGTCAAGCAGCATCTCTGGAGAAAAAGGATGGGTGACATTTCAGATCGGGACCCTTCTTCAGACTTCTATGTGGTTATTAGCCAATGGTGGTTACATTTAAGGTGCCGCCATTGCCATTGGTTTATCAAACATGTCGTGCAAGTATCAGAAATGATTTCAGAAGCATAGGATTTTTCATATCCCTTTGCAAAGGGTCACTTATAACAGAACCATTTTACTAAACGTTGCTTTTAATTTGCCAGAGTTTGCAACAAAAATAGGTTTGAAAGTGGAGTGATTAAAATAAGACATGACAAATATTGAAGAGTCAAGAGCTAAGTGGCTTATGTCATACAGTATGTACTGAGATGAAACAGTGACATTCTTACTTGCAGCACTTATCTGCAGCAGCACAACAGGTTTATAAACACAGTATTCAATAGATAACATAACAAACAATCAAATATAAAAACAACTTGGTGTTTGTGATGTTCAGTAGCCGTTCAGTAGCTGTTGGGAAGAAGGGTTTCTTTCTGAATTCAGTCTGAAGTCTGAAGAAGAGTTTCGGCCCGAAACGTCACCTATTTCCTTCGCTCCATAGATGCTGCTGCACCCGCTGAGTTTCTCCAGCATTTTTGTGTACCTTCGATTTTCCAGCATCTGCAGTTCCTTCTTGAACACGCTGTTGGGAAGAAGCTGTTCCTGAACCTGGAGGTCAAGATTTTCAGACTCCAATATTTTCTTCCCAATGGTTGGTGTTAAATAAGACTATGACCAGGATAGTGTGGGTCCTTCATGATGCTGGCTGCCTTTTTAAGGCAGCGTCTCCTATTAATCCCTTCGATGGTGGGGAGGTCAGTACCGATGGTGGACCAGGCAGTGTCCACCACATTTTGTAATCTTTTTTCCCGGGCATTCAATTGGTGAACCAGGCCGTGGTGCAACCAGTCAATATGCTCTCTACCATACACCTGCAAGTTCAAGAGAATATTCATCGGTATCCTGAACTTCCTCAATCTTCTAAGGAATTAGAGGTGTTGATAGGCTTTCTTTTTGATTGTATCAATGTGCTGGTTCCAGGAAAGATCTTCAGAGATATGCACACATTCAGGTATGACATTATTGACTCCCTCCACCACTGACCCATTAACGCAGACAGGTTTGTTGATCCTTGGTTGTGGATCCTTAAGTCAAGTTGAGCCTATTATCATATTCACAAGTACTAGGTGTATAGAGTTTTTTATCAATCACCAATTCATGGTGAGATCAGGATGTTGATTTATAATGCCTATTCTATTTTGTGGAAGAATAGCGTTGGGCTGGACTCTCAATCTCTAGGATGGTTGTTATTTGAATAAACCGTAGCAGCTTGAGGAAATGGCAAGGAAACACAAGACTGGATGAGAGCAGACTGCATTTTGATCCAATTATAATCAATGTTCTCAAACTGCTGAATTCACAGTGGTTTTGTTCTGCTGGAACTGTTTTCTTTTTAACCAAAGTTACAGGCTTAAAATTCCTGGCCATTGTTTGAGATTATGAATGGAATTGGCATCTCGTGACTTCCCGTCAATATTACATATCCATAGAAATGTACTTAAAACTTCTTAAAGTAACAGAACCTGCTTCAGGGTCAAAGATGTTCTCCCGAATATCAATTGGGCACATGATTCTTCATCATCCTGACACCAATGGAAATTTTCAAAATGAAGTGACTTAACTATACTGAAAGTCTTGTATCTGATACATTCTGAAGCTCAGTCCATGTAAAATAACAGAGATCTAGTAGTCAATTGAGTGACAGTAATCCAACTTGTTCTGATAACTTCATTACTATCTTACTGTTGTCCTGACACATCCCTTCATTTAAATGCTTTGATTGAATGATTAGCTTGGAACTCTAACCCACAGGTAAATGATATATCATAGAAAACATTTAACCTGTTGAATCTTGCAGTGGTTTTTTTCATGAGCACATTACACAATTGTAGAAAATGACATATGATGAGGAATACACTTCTCAAAATAATATTTCTGACATCTGAGAGCTTGAATATGGGGCAGAATAACTTCAGAATGCCTTTTAAAATGAAGTGAGGAATTATTTCCAGAGATAAGCCAGTGGAATAATACATGAAAAACTGATGATTGTGTTTTTTTTCCTTTAAAAAAAAATTTCATTGCTCTCCACCTCTCCATGATTGGTGGATGTGCCTTCAATTGCCTAGGCCTTATACTCTGAAATTTCCTTTTTAATCCTCTCCTTCCTCTATGTTGCTCTTCAAAACCTACTATTATGATCTAGCATATGTTTACATGTCTTAATACATTATGTGACTTGTTGTGAAATTTTTCTTCTGACACTCTTGTGAAGTACTTTCAGAGAATTCCCAAGAATATTTAAATGATTGCAGTGCGGTTGTTGTTGAATGCTGTTCAACATGACGAATGTTTCATCTTGCTGAAGATAACACTAAAATCATTCTTTATGTATGACTAGTTGCTTTATTTGATGTTACGATTTGTAAATAATATCATCTGTAATGTGATGCGAGATTCAACTCGTTTCTTAGCCTGTTAGCATAAAATGGCAAAAATTGTGTGCAGAAACAAGGAACTGCAGTTGCTGGTTTACAAAACAAGACAAAGTGTTGGAATAGCTGAGTGGGTCAGGCAGCACCTCTGGAGAACATGGATAAGTGATGTTTTGCATCAGGACCTTTCTTCAGACTGACTATAGGGCGGGGGAAGTGAGGAGTGGCAGAACAAAGCCTGACAGGTACAAGGCAGAGGAAGATTTTTTGATAGGCAGATGGTTGGACGAAGCCCAGAGATGAAAAGACAAGGTGTGAGACAAAAGGATTGAAGAGTTACAAATAGTGAAGCTCGAGGAAGGGGTGTTTGGTGGAAGGGGAAGGGGAGGAGAGGGTGGGGGGGGGCAATCGTGCGAAAATTATGTGCTTTGATATATTGACAATTTAAGATATTTTGTTATAAATCCAGCTTCAGTAAATAGATATAAAAGGCTTGCATTTATAGCCAATGGGTGTCGTCACGATCAGTTGGGCCATTTACCATTATTGAATAACTTGCCTGTGCTCGCATGGAAAATCAGATGGTTTGGTGAGGTAGCGACACAAGAGAACTTCAGATGCTGTACTCTTGAGTAAAAGAATAAAATGCTGGAGGAAGATGCTACCTGGCCTGTGATTTGGCAATGTACTTCAGGGGTGTGCTGATAGAATGATTCCCGGGTAAGCTTCCGTGTTTTCAGATGATCGTTAATTTGGGGATCAGAGTATTTGGTGGAGCTGCAGTGAGATGATGAACTGGGTGTGGTAAAGGGTAGGAAACTGAAAAAGATTTGCAAAGAATTACGTAAGATGTAGAACACACAACAGGTTCCTTCTCCATACATGCACGCGCCTTCTTACAGCCCTATTCCCTTCAGTTTATTCTCTGATTTGCTTCACATTTATGATTTATCCAACTTGTTTGTAAATGTCTCTCTACTATACACCCCAACCGCTCCTCGTGATAGTGATTAACTCAAAATGATTTGTGCCACTGCTGTCTATTCCCATCATTGTAACATAACTTGTCGTTGTCCCAGCTACAATACACCTGCCAATACAATACAAAAATCCACATTCATGCCTTTACTACTTTTTTTTTTCATTACTCGACTTTTGGCAGACCTGCTTTCTTCTGCCCGGGCTTTATGCTGTGAAATTATCTCTGCAAACTTCTGCATCTTTACTTTTTTGTCTTTTAAGATCTTTAAAATCCGAGCAAGTTTTGGATTATATTCCTTTTTGCAGGCCTTTTGTTGTTGTGATTGGGCAGCACTTTGAAATGAGGTTTTTTCTGAACATCCCAAAAGATCTATTAATAACTCGTATTAGTGATTCAGCCCCAAACATGGACTCCCACAAAATGGAAGCATCTTCTCGGTATTTATCTTAATGTTAAACTCTTATCAGATCAGGGGCGGAAAACCCGGGGGGGCCAGAGGGGACACGTCCCCCCCATGTTTTGAGAGGTGGGGGACATCCCCCCCCAAGTTTTTGTGATCCTGATTTTAAAATCTCCGCTTTTAGCGCTGGATTGAGCCTCCGAAGCCTCGCGTGTGTGTGTGAGTGTGCGCATGCACGCGTGGCCGCCAAAAAATTGTGTCCCCCGTCCCCTCCATGTTTTGATAGTGAGTTCCGTTCTTGTATCAGATCACCCGTATGTAGTTTCTTTTAAACAGAGAGAATATACATCTTGATCAATCTTTCTTAATGAGTATAATCTCTTGATTTGGTTACTTTCACGAGGATTGTTGTGAATTGAAATTAAAAGTGACATGCCAGAAGCATAGGATTGCAATGGAAGAAACCAAAAATCTCCAGTAAGGGAACGCTGGTCCACCAAGACAGCAAACTCTTTCAAGTTATTGAGGAGCAAGCTAATGTTAGATACCGACAATGATGTGGTCTTGATCCCACCATGAACAATGCCGATATAGTGGTATAGTGTATAAAATTCAGTAAAAACAGCTCTTACAAAAGAAGCAGAGTATTTACAGCACCATTCAGAATCCCTGAATGCTTTGACACTTCAATGGCTCCAATCATAATGTTGGGAGCTGGGAACAAAAATATCCATGGTATGTTGAGATCCATGGGAAATTATTATAGAATAAATATTTGAGCCATTTTTGTGAGGGTCAGCAGTGCTGAGGATAAATTATTACATCAAAATGCATCAATTGAATGTTTTATGCAAGAGATGATGAGTTGCTTTAATTTTACAGAATATTGTGCTACCTAGTCAAATGAATGTGGACTTAGGGAGCATCCAACAAAAAGAAATAGGCCAAATTGCAATTTAAACACAGACGATTATGAAAAGGAACCAAAAGCAGAGGGGAGTAAAATGGACTGAGCAAGCTTTGTATTAAAATATTTGAAAGCAACCTTAGCAGGAGAGTGGGACAGAACTTAAGAAGCTTTTTCTGTTTCCTAACGTGTTGTCTTGTTAACTCTAGTGATTCAGCGTGAAGCTAGCCTCAGAAAAAGAGCATTGTAACCATCGCTGTTTCAGTTTATAAAAACAAAAGCTAAATGCCTGCAAGAAAATAGTGTCAAGATACTACTCGAGAAATTAAAGCATTTTGGCAGACTGCTGCCTTTTTAACGTGAATGTGTTATTTTACAAAATACTATGTTGGAGATTGAGCATTAGATTTCTTCATCTTGAATGATAGTGGGGCTGAATGTGCTGCATTAATTCGGATTGAGAAAAATCATTTTGTGTTTGCAGTAACATTTACAAGTCTCTGTTTTGCTCTCTTCATGTCAGGGAAGTCAAGGCTTTTCATTGACTTTCAAAATCTTCTCGATCAAGCATTGCTCATATTTCAGATTTAACATTTACGGGGTTTTGTTTTTGTTGTAAAGGGCAGTGATGTCCAGCTGACATGATCTGTTTTAACAGCATGATGCTTTCAGGTTTATATTTCTCGACTTGCAAGTTCCAGTCAGCCTTGGAGGCTGCAAAACAATTCACACAACATTTGGTTCTTTGATCTGTCTCTTTATTTTTTACTTGGATGTGTGGCTTAAGGTGGCTTTCACACATGTGCATCTTATGCCTTTTTAGTGTATGCAAGCCATTAAAAAGAGTTCTGAAAACATTCTCAGCTAAGATTTTTGGAATTCTGTTAAAATCAAATCTAGTTTTGAACTAAATGATATGACACTCATTAAGTTTGAAGCAGTTTCAATTTTTGTTAATTAGCTTCTATACACCTATTTCCTGTGCAACAAAGGAACCTACTCAAAATGTGTATCACTATTTATTAAATTACTTATGCATAGCTAATTATCCAAGCTCTAAATAAATTGATGAAATTCTTCAGGTGAATTATTTCTTTCTTATTGCATGTGGAATATCTCTATCATTTTAGCAATTAAATAGTCCTGAAGAATGCATCTTTATTGCAGTTTGTCAAAGTTTATAACCTACTTATTTTTGGTGGATTATTTATAATATACAGCCTCAGAGTTGTGTTAATCAATCATGCAGTGGGTTTCATGGTTACATATTTTAGTTTTGCACATTACATTGTTGTAGAATTTAGTTAATATAAATTTGTTACTGTTTGAAAATTAATGAATCACACATCATTTAATTCAAAACTGTCTGGATTTGATTTTGATTAAATTATTGTCTGTCTTTCATGCGACAATGGAACTGACTCAAATGTGCATCTATGTAAATCCCCGTGTGACCTCAAGACAGAATTCTGAGGCTGTACATTATGTTAGAAACGTAAATCCCTCATTTCATTTCAAACAAATTATAACACCAGCTTTCCAAGTATCTTTGTACAAAGCAATGTATTTGGATGGCATCATTCATGTGCACCATTTATACATATGTCTGCAAAGATACATCATTTACAATATTTCAATGGAAACTTAAAATAAATCAGATTATTTTCTATCACTTTCAGGATTTATATAAAAGTATGTATGTTCACGATCATAGGTACCCCCAATTCATACACTGATATTTGAGTTGAATGTCAATATGTTACTGGAGTAACTTTAAAAAGGGATTTAAATCAAATGTAAGTATAAATCTTGACAATTTATTCTATTTATTATTTCTGTTCTGTTTTTATTTCTGCCCATCATTTTTATAAGAAGAATAGTTTTTATATTTAATCAGTGAACAGTAAATTACTAGGAGGGATTATAGCAAGTCAAACATGTACACAACTGGTGTCAACTGATGCTAATGCAGTTCGCTTGCATTGTCAGAATCAACAAATCTTTAAAGCTCATACTTCAGAGAACAACATTGTAACAAAAAAATCAAATTAATCATTGGATCCTGTGAAACATTAAACATGAAACATGGTGATGCACTGAGGCAATGAAAGATTTGTGTTTATGTAGTGCCATTCACAACCTCAAGATGTCACAGTGTTTTACATTTGTTATTACTCATCTAATGTAGGAAACGCAGTTGCCAATTGGCATGCAGCAAGATCCCAGAAGCGGAACTGTGATAATAACTGGATTATCTGTTTGAGTAATACTGATTGAGGAGTTAATATTGGTTAGGGCATGGGGAGAGTTGCTCTACTTTTCAGGATAGCAACATGAGATCTCTTGCAGGTATTCCTTGATTTACTGAAGAGCTGCATTTCTGGAAAATTTCAGGCAAGATTTCAGAAAGCAAAGTATGGTGAAATATACACTGGGTATTTTGAAGACAGTCACACAAAGCTGGAGTAATTCAGCGGGCCAGGCAGCATCCCTAGAGAAAAGAAGTAGGTTACATTTCGGGTTGAGATCCTTCTTCAGACTTCTTCATTGACATCGCCATGCGTGGAGAATGGCATGCTATTCACTGTAGTGAAAAGCAGATTTGTAAATTGAGAACATTACTTCAACTTGTAATTGGCATAATAGCAGAAATTCATATATGGTTCATTTATAAATCGAAGAACGCATGAATATTCAGAGCTCTAAGAACAGTTTAATATCCTTTCTAAAGGATGCCACCTCTAGTAATGAACAGTCCCGTGGTATTGCCCTTGAATTAGCATTAATTGACATCAGTTGTGTATATGTTAGATTTGGAATAATCCCTGGATACTGACCTATCACCTACAGTGCCCACCATAATGTTTGGGGCAAAGACCCATCGTTTATTTATTTATAAAGGATCTGCAGATGCTGGAAAAATCAAAGGTAGACAAAAATGCTGGAGAAACTCAGCGGGTGAGGCAGCATTTATAGACCGAAGGAATAGGTGATGTTTCGGGTCGAAACCCTTCTTCAGACTGCAGATGGGTCTCAACCCGAAACGTCACCTATTTCTTTGCTCCATAGATGCTGTCTCTCCCGCTGAGTTTCTCCAGCATTTTTGTCTACCATCATTTATTTATTTGCCTCTGTACTCCACAATTTGAGATTTGTAATTAAAAAAAATACATGTAGTTAAAGTGCACATTGTCAGATTTTAAAGAAGGCCATTTTTATACATTTTGGTTTCACCATGTAGAAATTGCAACTTTGTTTATACATAGTCCCCCCATTTCAGGGCATCATAATGTTTGGGACACAGCAATGTCATGTAAATGAAAGTAGTCATGTTTAGTGTTTGTTGTGTATCCTTTGCATGCAATGACTGCTTGAAGTCTGCGATTCATGGACATCACCAGTTGCTGGGTGTCTTCTCTGGTGATGCTCTGCCAGGCCTGTATTGCAGCCATCTTTAGCTTATGCTGGTTTTGGCAGCTAGTCCCCTTCAGTTTTCTCTTCAGCATATAAAAGGCATGCTCAATTGGGTTCAGATAGGGTGATTGACTTGGCCGCTCAAGAATCGACCATTTTTAGCTTTGAAAAACTCCTTTGTTGCATTAGCAGTATGTTTGGGATCATTGCCTTGCTGTAGAATGAACCATACATGCCCAGGCCATAACACCCCCACCACCGTGTTTCACAGATGAGGTGGTATGCCTTGGATCTTGGGCAGTTCCTTCTCTCCTCCATACTTTGCTCTTGCCATCACTCTGATACAAGTTAATATTCTTCTCATCTGTCCACAAGACCTTTTTCCAGAACTGTGGTTGCTCTTTTAAGTACTTCTTGGCAAATGTAACCTGGCCATCCTATTTTTGCAGTTGACCAATGGTTTGCATCTTGCAGTGTAGCCTCTGTATTTCTGTTCATGAAGTCTTCCATGGACAGTGGTCATTGACAAATCCACGCCTGACTACTGAAGAGTGTTCCTGATCTGTCAGACAGGTGATTGGGGATTTTACTTTATTATAGAGAGAATTCTTCTGTCATCAGCTGTGGAGATCTTCCTTGACCTGCCAGTCCCTTTGTGATTAGTAAGCTCACCAGTGCTCTCGTTCTTCTTAATGATGTTCCAAACAGTTGATTTTGGGAAGCCTAAGGTTTGGCTGATGTCTCTAACAGTTTTATTGAATGAACGAACAAAATAATCAATCAATTAATTAATTAATTTCAGTCTCATAATGGCTTCTTTGACTTTCATTGGCACAACTTTAGTCCTCATATTGATAAACAGCTATAAAAGTTTCCAATGTGATGGAAAGACTGGAGGAAAGACTAGGTGCTGAGAGCTCTCTTATACCCGCATTAAGGAGGCAATTAAACACACCTGAGCAATTACAAACACCTGTGAAGCCATGTGTCCCAAACATTACGGTGCCTTGAAATGGGGGGACTATGTATAAACACAGCTGTAATTTCTACATGATGAAACCAAAATGTGTAAAAATAGCCTTTAATAAAATCTGACAATGTGCACTTTAACCACATGTGATTTTTTTTTCTATTACCAATCTCAAATTGTGGAGTACAGAGGCAAATAAATAAATGATGGGTCTTTGTCCCAAACATTATGGAGGGCACTGTAGATTTTCAAACTCAGGTGTTTGGAATGGAACTTGAATCACATCTGACACAGTCTTAATGATGTGCAGCTTGTATTACATTCACTAATTACTCATTCACCTATATCCTACCCTGACTTGCCCAATGAACCGAGTAACTTCCTAGGACAATTCAGAATCATCCCTACTCTTGGTTCATCAGTCACAAATAGACTAGGTAAGAATTATAGAATTACTTGTGTAGATGTTAGTAAATCAGATGAAGTTATGTAGTAATTTGTATTCATGACACTTTTTAATGTGTAAATTCTAGGTTATTAATTGAACTTCCAAAGTTACCGTGGTGAGAATTGAACTATGGATTTTTTTTTGTCTGGGCTTCTGAGTTGCTGGTCCAGTTTAACTACTGCACCATACCCCAGGCAGAACTGCAGTGGGCTTTGCTGACTCTGCTTGTAGTGTCTTAGACTTAGTTCCTCCCACACTGTTGGGTGCATTGGGCAGCAAGCATTCGCCATTCTGCTTGGTTATGTGCGACGTCTTCCATCCTCGATAGACTTGCGTCCTGGGCTTCCAAATCCTTCTGGAATGTTCGCTTCCATGTGAGTTTTGGGCGGCCTCCTTTCCTTCTTCTGTCAGGTTGCTGTGTCATTGCTATCTTAGGTGCACGTTCTGGTGGCATTCTGAGTACATGTCCTGCAAATTTCACCCTGGTTGAGAGGCTTTGTTGCAGTCTCCCGGTAGATCTCCTCTTTTGTGATGTGGTCTCTGTAGTTAGACTTCAGGATCTTCCTCGAGCAGCGATGTTGGAATGCATCCAATTTCTTTTTCAACTTCACATTGATTTTCCATGTCTCACTGGCATAGAGGGCTGTAGGGGGAACTATGAACTGGACGAGCTTGACTTTTAGCATCTTGGATATCCCGCCACTAGACCATATTGGCTGCATTCGTCTGAAGACTGATGCAGCTTTACCAATTCAGGAGTTGATGGCGACCTCTACATCTCCATCTACTGTGAATAGTTGTAGTGTCAGAAAGCAAAATCAAATCTGTATTTAGTGAGTGGACTTTGAAGGGTAGAAGAAATATCAATGGCTGTGCACTTTTGTGGTTCTGAATGCAATTTAATTTAGTGAATTTTCTATACTACATGTGTAATACTGTTTTTGCTAGATTGGGGAGTGATGTGGCAGAGATGGACTGAAAGCAGCTATTTTAAGACGTTGGAGGCATGGGAGGAAACGGATTTAATGGATTCAGCATCAGCATGTTCCCACAAAGAAAGGCTGCAAGACATCAAAGTCTGGAAGCCCTTGGAAGATGTGCATTGAGAGTAAGATGATAAAACTAAAGGCATGGTTGTGTCAGACAGAAATAAACAAACATTGCAAAAAGTCAGAATAATATAGGTGTGAAATTAAAAAATTAAAAAATAAAATAAAAAGTAGCCATGAAAAGATATTGACGAATAAAATCAGAAGAAATATATTTGCCAAATAAAGAGCAAGTCGATAACAAAGTAAAGGAAAGGGTCAAAGGAAACACGGAAGGGGTTCATTGCAAATGGGAGGATACTGAAAAGTTTGGAGGGACCAAGAACCTTGAAATACATATCCACTTCCTTAAATGTTGTAGGCCATGTCAATAAGGCACTTAAACAGGCCTACAGGATACTTCCCTTTGTAAAGGCACAGAACATAAGAGCAGAGATTATGATAGCCAGCTAACATACGCATTACTGAAACCACAGTTTGGGTGCTGTGTGGAGTTTTGGCCACCACATTACAAGATATATAATTGAACTTGAGAGGCTGTGAAGGAGATGCTTGAGGATGTTGCCATGACTGGCTGAGTGCTGTCAAGAGGCAAGATGAGATAACCAGGAATTGTTTTCTTTAAAACAGAGGAGGTGGAGGGAGTAAGTTATTTGAGATGTATAAAATTATGCTGGCATATATAGAATAAACAGCAAGATTCTGGTTCCATTAGTAGAGGAGTGAAAAATCGATGACCATAGATTCACAAAATGGTTGACGTACCTGATCTGTAAATGGCCCAGCAAAAGCTTCAGTTCAGGAGCAATGAGGCAATTAGGAATGGTCACTGAGGACCTAGCCAGGGACATCTGAGTCCCAAATGGAATGGGGAAACCTTAATGAAGTGAGTGTTCTGAACTCTCAGGCATTGCTGAGGAATGACATGTTAAGCAGAACCTAGAGAAGCTTGACTTCCAAAAAGAATATAGACCTGTAGTTTTGTCATGGGGAACTGGGTTATTGCAAATGCAGCTCTAGTTAACTCAAAATTCTGAGAGTAATTTGATCTGAGAATAGCTTGCCAGTGCTTGGTACTAGCAAGCTGAATTGTTTCAGCTGGTGAAATCTCATAGACTTGAATCTCCCTGAGCTATGGCTGTGTGGACTTTGGTAACCAATCGCATTCTGCTTTCGATAATGGATAATAGTAACTCTGCTCAATGTGTATTTCGGTAGCACTCCTCTACTAATTGTTCCAAGATGGCGGCGCTGCCTTAGCAGCTGCGGCTCGCCTGCAGTCCGTCTGTTTTTTTCTTTTTTTTGTTGTTCTTTTGCCCTGTTTTAGTTAATTTTATTTTTATTAGGTTGTGTATGTGTGTGGGTGGGGGGGAGAAACATGTTTTGGTCTCTTCCTTCGGGGGGATGCGACTTCTCATGTCGTATTCCCCATCTCCGTCTCTGCCTGCGCCGAGGCCTAATAGCGGAGCTGGCGGCCTCGGAGCTGGGGCAGCGGCGACCCGGCCACGGAGCTGGGGCAGCGGCAGCGACCACCCGAGCTGGGGCAGCGGCAGAGGTAGCGGCCACCCAACCCGACCGCGGGCCCAGTGGACGACATCGTCGGGAGCTCGCAGGTCGCAGGTTGGTGACCTGTTGTCCGGATCTCCCGCAACAACAGTTGCGTCCGCTGGACTGCAGGGCGGCAGCTTTGGCAGCTTCGACCACCCCGGGCCGCGGAGTTGAACCGGCCCGTTCGCGGAGCTCGGATTCAGCCGCGGGACTGACATTACTTACCATCACCCGGCGGGATCACAACATCTGAAGCCTGGATCGCCTCGGCGCAGAGGGAGAATAAGAAGGGAAGAGACAAGGACGTTTGCCTTCCATCACAGTGAGGAGGTGCCTGGTGAACTCACTGTGGTGGATGTTAATTTGTGTTTATTGTGTGTTTTTGTCATTTTTACTATATGTAGGACTGCAAGGCAACAAGATTTCGTTCAGACCGCAAGGTCTGAATGACAAGAAAGGCTACTTTGACTTTTGACTTTGTTTGGAAACTTAAGAATGTGTTTTCTAATGTTTCAGATATCCCAAATAAACCCAAAACCCGGTGAAGTTAAAAAAACATAAAAGCTAAACTGATGCACTTGCGGTCAACTTCTTACCCTCGATGGTTTTAGGCATCTCTAATGGCTTTCAGATTTCAATGGAAGTGCTGAAGCCCTTTCTTCTCATCCTAACCTTGCTTAGATGTCAGGCACATGTGAAAGCTTTCTACTTGAAGATGTCTGAGCATTTATTTAATTTCAGGGATTATACAAAATATGTGCTGTATCGCAAATTGCAGAAGAGTTTGTTCGGCCAAAAAATTCTCAGTGTTCAAAGCAGCCTAGTCTAAATGCAGTAGAAATGCCTCGCAGAAAGACAGATTTGTGTTTGTGTGATTGCTTTCAACATCAGTCTGTTTTAGTTTGCCCTGACATTTTCATGTCTGTGCATTTTCTGCTCATGATATTTTGACTGCTTTTGAATGATATCCAGAACCTTCTCAATCACACTTCCCCAAGGACATATTTGTGAGCATTGCTCACATTGCTTGTTTAGTATGATATACATACAGTATATTACATTAATGTCTATAAAGCACAGCTTGAGGACAAAAATATGCAATCCACTTCCACAAAATATCATTGCTGACATTGCACAACACTATAATTTATTTATTTTAAGCTCCTAGAGACCTTTTAATTTGAATAAGTTTTGTTAGCCAAATTAATGAAGGTAGAATATGTCAAGTGAAATATATAATCAGTTGATCTTATTAAAAAAAATCTTCCCACCGAAATAAGGACAACTTTGTACATTTTGTAACATTGTGCTAATAACACAAGATTTTAAAGCATAATAATTGATAAAGCACCATAGCAATTGCAGCACAAACCCCTTTTGAAATTAATGAAAGTCTTGGAAAAGTTTGCATATCATGTTTTTTGAACTAAGTAATGTGATGCTCGCATTGAATATTGAGGCTGGTGAGATACAGCAGATGAATAGGGTGGGATGTATTGCTTTTTAAACTTTTTGTTTTGGATCAGTGGAATGATTGAACATTTAGTAAATGTAGCTATTTTTATTGGTTGGTTAAAGGAGATGAATTTCATAAAAATATCAATGTTTGATATTATACCTTAAGACTTAAAGCATGTGTGAATGACTGTCTATCAGACACGATTTATGAGGATGTTGCTAGGACTTAGTTTAGAGATAGTTTAGAAATACAGCACAGAAACAGGCCCTTCGGCCCAGCAATCCCTGGAAATGAACACTATCCTACACACTCTAGGGACAATTTTTACATTTACCAAGCCAATTTACCTACATACCTGTATGTCTTTGGAGTGTGGGAGGAAACCGAAGATCTTGGAGAAAACCCACGCAGGACACGGGGAGAACGTAGACAGCACACGTTGGTCAGGATCGAACCGGGGTCTTCTGTGCTGCAAGTGCTGTAAGGCAGTAACTCTACCACTGTGCCACCATGTCTCCGACCTGAGGGATTGAACTAAGAGCAGAGATTGGACAGGCTAGCTTTTTATTTATTGTAGTGCTTGAGACTGAGGGGTAATATTGTGGAGCTGTATACAATGACATGGGTATAAATAGGGTGAATGCACAGTCTTTTTGCCAGGGTGGGAGAATTAAGCACGAGTGGGTACAGGTTCAAAGTGAGCGGGGAGAGATACATGGCAAGATTAGCAAGTTTGCTGATGATACAAAAGTTAGTGGTTTTGTAGATAGTGAAGATGGTTGTGAAAGATTACAGCAGGATCTGGATCGATTGACCAGGTGGGTGGAGGAATGGTTGATGGAATTTAATAGAGAAGTGCGAGGTGTTGCATTTTGGGACGTTAAACAAGGGCAGGACCTACAGAGTAAATGTTAGACCTCTGGGTAGTGTTGTAGAGCAGAGGGATCTAGGAATACAGGTGCATGGTTCCTTGAATCACAGGTAGATAAGGTGGTCAAAAAGGCTTTTGGCACTTTGGCCTTCATCAGTCAGAGTTATTGAGTATAGAAGTATAAAGAAGAGTATTGCAGTTGTATAAGACGTTGGTGAGACCGCATTTAGAATATTGTGTTCAGTTCTGGGAACCTTGTTATAGGAAAGGTATTGTCAAGCTTGAAAGGGTTCAGAAAAGATTTACGAGGATGTTGCCAGGACTAGAGGGTGTGATCTATAGGGAGAGGTTGAGTAGACTAGGTCTCTATTCCATGGGGTGCAGGAGGATGAGGGGAGATCTTATAGAGGTGTACAAAATCATGAGAGGAATAGTTTGGGTAGATGCATAGAGTCTCTTGCCCAGAGTAGGGGAATTGAGGACCAGAGGACATAGGTTTAAGGTGAAGGGGAAAAGATTTAATAGGAATCCGAGGGGTAACCTTTTCACACAAAGGGTGGTGGTTGTATGGAACAAGCTGCCAGAGGAGGTAGTTGAGGCTGGGAGTATCCCATCGTTTACGAAACAGTTAGACAGATACATGGATACAATAGGTTTGGAGGGATATGGACCAAGTGCAGGCAAGTGGGACCAGTGTAGCTGGGACATTGTTGGCCGGTGTGGGAGAGTTGTGCTCAAGGGCCAGTCTCCACACTGTATCGCTATGACTTTTTAATAGGAGCCTGAGGGGTAAAGTGTTCACACTTAGAGTAGCGGTTATATGAAATGAGCTGCCAGAGGAAGTATTTGAGGCGGGTGCATGGATAGTAATGATTTAGAGGGATGTGGCTAAATGCGGGCAAATGGGACTCACGCAGATGGTTGGCTTGGATGAGTTGGGCCGAAGAGCCTGTTTTCATGCTGTATGACTGTATGCTGTATAATCATGCTGTATGACTAATATAAATTCACTATCAACTGGAGCTATCTGGTCATCTCCAGATTTAAACTCAAAAAGATTTCCAGTTGGAGACTGCTCGTTCCCAAGCGAAGGTCATGATTATGGAGCTTTTTAGCATAATTCTGGTTAATTATTTCAAAGATTCTGGAATTAAATGGTATGGAGAAACTCCACAGGTGGACATGGTGGTGAAAATAGCGAATGGAGTGTTTGCCTTCATTGGTCAAGAGATTGCATGCAAGAGTTGGGATACAGCGCAGCGTACGGCTTCACAGCGCACTTCCATGGGAAGGAGTCCTCGCCCCCCAATGATGACCCCTTTTCCCGTCTCCAACGCACCCCCTCCTCGTGGAAACCCCCTCATAAATTCCCGGCTCTGGAACTCTTCATTCAGAACTGCCGCCGCGACGTCAACCGCCTCAACTTCTCCACTCCCCTGTCTCACTCTAATCTTTCCCCCTCTGAACGCACTGCCATCGAATCACTCCGCAAAAACCCAGATTGGGTCATCAAACCAGCCGACAAGGGAGGTGCCGTGGTAGTCTGGCGCGCCGATCTCTACAAAGCTGAGGCCACGCGCCAACTCTCGGACACCTCCTCTTACTTACCCTTGGACCATGACCCCACTGACGAGCACCAGGCCACCATTTCTAGCACCATCACCGACTTCATCAATTCCCACGCCCTACCTGACCAAGCCTCCAACCTCATCGTTCCCCAGCCCCGCACGGCCCGTTTTTACCTTCTCCCCAAAATCCACAAACCCGGCTCTCCCGGCAGACCCATTGTCTCTGCGTGTTCGTGCCCCACCGAACTCATCTCCACATACCTTGACTCCATCCTATCCCCCTTGGTCAAATCCCTCCCCACCTATGTTCTAGACACCTCAGACACTCTCCGCCGCCTCCACGCATTCCACTCTCTGGGCCCTCACCCCCTCATCTTCACCATGGATGTCCGGTCACTCTACACCTCCATCCCCCACCAGGATGGCCTCGGAGCCCTCCGGTTCTTCCTCGACCAGAGGAGCAACCTATACCCAGCCACTGACACTCTCCTCCGCTTAGCGGAGTTGGTCCTCACCCTCAACTACTTTACATTTGACTCCTCCCATTTCCTCCAAACACAAGGCGTAGCTATGGGCACACGCATGGGCCCCAGCTATGCCTACCTCTTTGTCGGGTACGTTGAACAATCCTTGTTCGAGACGTACCAGGGCCCCATCCCCGACCTCTACCTCCGTTACATTGATGACTGCTTTGGTGCCACCTCATGCACCTACACACAACTGACTGACTTCATCCACTTCACCACCAACTTCCATCCGGCACTCCAATACACCTGGACGATTTCCGACACGTCCCTACCATTCCTTGACCTCACCATCTCCATCGCAGGGGACAGACTCCTGACCGACATACATTACAAACCGACATACATTACAAACCCACTGACTCACATGGCTATCTGGACTACACGTCTTCCCACCCTGCCCCCTGTAAAGACTCCATCCCCTACTCCCAATTCCTCCGCCTACGCCGCATCTGTTCCCAGGATGAGACATTTCATACCAGGGCATCGGAAATGTCCTCGTTCTTCAGGGAACGGGGATTCCCCTCCACCACCATAGATGAGGCTCACACCAGGGTCTCATCCATACCCCGTAACACTGCTCTCTCTCCCCATCCCCGCACACGCAACAAGGGCAGAGTCCCTCTGGTCCTCACCTTTCACCCCACCAGCCGGCAAATACAACACATAATCCTCCGCCATTTCCGCCACCTCCAACGTGACCCCACCACTCGCCACATCTTCCCATCTCCCCCCATGTCTGCCTTCCGCAAAGACCGCTCCCTCCGCAACTCCCTCGTCAATTCGTCCCTTCCTTCCCGCACCACCCCCTCCCCGGGCACTTTCCGTTGCAACCGCAAGAAATGCAACACCTGTCCCTTCACCTCCCCCCTCGACTCCATTCAAGGTCCCAAGCAGTCGTTCCAGGTGCGACAAAGGTTCACCTGTATCTCCTCCAACCTCATCTACTGCATCCGCTGCTCTAGATGTCAGCTGATTTACATCGGTGAGACCAAGCGTAGGTTGGGCGATCGTTTCGCCGAACACCTCCGCTCAGTCCGCAATAACCTACCTGACCTCCCGGTGGCTCAGCACTTCAACTCCCCCTCCCATTCCCAATCCGACCTCTCTGTCCTGGGTCTCCTCCATTGCCAGAGTGAGCAACAGCGGAAATTGGAGGAACAGCACCTCATATTCCGTCTGGGGACCTTGCGTCCTTATGGCATTAACACTGAATTCTCCCAATTTGGCTAGCCCTTGCTGTCTCCTCCCCTTCCTTAACCCTCTAGCTGTCTCCTCCCACCCTCCCATCCGCCCGCCCTCGGGCTCCTCCTCCTCCTCCCCTTTTCCTTCTTTCCTTCCCCCACCCCCCATCAGTCTGAAGAAGGGTTTCGGCCCGAAACGTCGCCTATTTCCTTCGCTCCATAGATGCTGCTGCACCCGCTGAGTTTCCCCAGCAATTTTGTGTACCTTGGGATATCATGTTATGATTGTGCAAAGTTCATTGGGCCACTCATGGAGTATTGTGTGCAGTTATGGTCAGTCAGCACACTACAGGAAACGTGATGAATCTAGAGAAGGTGCACATGATCTACAATGTTGTCTGCATTGGAGGTATGTTTTTAGGAGAAATTGGATCGGCTGGGTCTGATTTCAGTGGAGCAAATGAGGGTGAGAGGTGACATGATAGAGGTATATAAAATTATGGGAGGCACAGATAGGATAGATAGCCAGAGTCTGTTTCCTATGTTGGGGTGTCTAAAATTAAAGGAAATATGGTTAGAGTGAGTGGGAAGAGATTTAGAGGGATGCTGAAGGGTAAATATTTCACACAGAGTAGTTGGTATCTGGGATGTGCTGACAGAGGAAGGGATAGAAGATGGAAACATTAACATAATTGTAAGAGTCATCTAGAACTTGAATAAGCAAGGGACAGAGAGAAGTGGAATTAATGTAGGCAAGTGGGATTACTATAGATAGGCATGATGATCAGCATAGATGTGGTGGGTTGAAGTCTGCTTCTATGCTGAGCAACATAAAAGCAGGTTAATGCATTTGGACTCCAAGAGGAAATGAGGCCAGCATAGATTGGGATTCAGTATGAATTGAGCAGGCTAAGCTTGTTCCTACCAGGCTGATCTATTGTGGCACCAAAATAAGACCTTTTATGCCAATTTCGTGGTTGAGGAACATTTCAGTTGGGAGATGGAAAGGCATGCAAATGGTCTTCTTGAAAATAAAACCGCGAGGTTTTGTT
Source organism: Amblyraja radiata (assembly GCF_010909765.2). NCBI lineage: Eukaryota > Metazoa > Chordata > Chondrichthyes > Rajiformes > Rajidae > Amblyraja > Amblyraja radiata. The sequence continues at coordinate 23,853,463 of NC_045959.1, read as the reverse complement.
GTGTATTACTTGCAGATTACTGATAAGTATAGCGTATAAAATGAGGCTAAAGTACGGAGATGAGGAAACACTTTTTCACACAGAGAGTTGTGAGTCTGTGGAATTCTCTGCCTCGGAGGGCAGTGGAGGCCGGTTCTCTGGATACTTTCAAGAGAGAGCTAGATAGAGCTCTTAAAGATAGCGGAGTCAGGGGATATGGGGAGAAGGCAGGAATGGGGTACTGATTATGGATGATCAGCCATGATCACATTGAATGGCGGTGCTGGCTCGAAGGGCCGAATGGCCTACTCCTGCACCTATTGTCTATTGACATTCCCTGTGATGAATCCAGAACCACATCTATAGTTGTCTAGATTTGTGTCCTGATTAGAGTTGGATTGCAGTGTACAATTGTAGAGTATGCACCAAATAAAGTCAACCTGCTACTTGAGGGGTGGATAGGTGATGGCATGTAAGGTGTGGTGCACGAGTGTGCAACTAATCTCTAAGGAGAGGCTGAGCCCTTTAAGTAAAGGGCCTGTCCCTCGTAGGCGACTTTTCAGCGGACTGCCTCCGACCTTCAAGCTCGCGGCACTCGCCTGAAAAACCGCAAACTGGAACGGCGACCGTCAGAGCGGCACACACGCGCGCACACACACACACACACACACACACACACACACACACACACACGAGCAGGAAGGTTAAAGATGGCTAGCACAGTGTACGGTAAGTCCTTTAAAGGAGGGGGGAGGAAGGAAGGAGTGGAGACACTTTTAAGAAGCCGGACAACTTTTAATAAGCCAGAGATACACAGCTGTGAAGTTTAATGGGCATTCAACATTACCGGTCGGTTTTCCTTGGTTCCCCAATGAGCCAATGAAAATGCCCAGTCAGCAAAGGAGATTAACTAAAACTACCTACGGCTACCTCGACTACCCATAACTACATGGCAACCCCACTACCACTGCACCTACGACTACAAAAGTATCGATTTTCTCCATGGCAACCAATATTTGGTCGCAGAAAAACTTTCAACATTTGCAGCAACCGTACTGAGGCTGCGACTGGTTCCCAGAATGCGGGAACTCTCTCGCGACCATGAAGGAGACTCATCATGTTGCAATCATGAGGTGAGCACAGAGTCTCCTGCACTCGCCTAAAACGTTGCCTAAGTGGGACAGGCCCTTTATGGGACTGTTGGCTTCTTGCTGCCCATGACTTCAGCATTCTGTCACTCATACAATGCTCTGACCATCAAGGTGGGTAGTAAAGCATCCAGCTAGCAACATGCATCCCTCAATACTCATGTATGTTTTTGCAGATTTTTGGCAATTCACAGTTTCATGCTGGCCATGAGTCTAGGAGACCTTGAAAATAAGTTGCACCAGGCACAGCAGAATGTGGCTTTTTTAACATGTGCAAAAGACCCGAAGCTTGGAGCCCAAAGAAAATCTCCCACATTCTGTCCAATATACCACATGATGATTATTCATAAAGTCAATGTTCAGATCTTTTTTGCAGGCGGGGGTGTGTGGGGGTGAGGGGGAGAGGACAGATGCAGGGGGTCACAGAGGGAAAGTCTTAAAAATCTGCTGAATACAGCATCCACTACCAGTTGTTTGCATATACCGAGAATGATGTTATTGTTTCTTAGGCTATCACTTAATTAAGTTGAATGTTCAGGAATCGGTGCAAAATTTGAAATGAGTCCTTGAACTCATAGTTAGTTTCAATTCAGACGGTATTTTGGTGATTTGGCCCAATTTGTCCCTGTGTTCAGCACAAGCCTCTTTCCAGCCTGCTCAACTCTCCCTGCATTTGTGTCTCTTATTTCTTTCTGTTTTGTGAGTTTATCTTGCTTCTCATATTTGCCTCTGTGTGGTTACGCACATATGAAATCTCTGTGGTGTAAATGACCACAAATCACCACACTGCATGCTTCTGACAACTTCACTGACATCAATCAAAGAGCTAGATGGGTCAAATGGTGACATCGTGAACTGTATCATGCAAGCGTCACTAAAACATTTGTGAAACCCCATCTTCCTACTCCTAAGTTAAATGCACGGAACCTATAATATCATCTCTTCAGAATAGTAAAATTATTTTTGCGAATATTGCACACCATTTTGGCACTGTGATCTATATTAATAATCACACAACATAATACAAATGTACATTGATGTATACTCGTATTCCCCCATCAGGCTTGGCCCTTTCATTTATCAAATTCAGGCAGCACTTTGATTTGTTGAGTTTTTATCCTTTATTGTAAAATTTATGCTCTGCAAATATTTAACCTTTCAGTGGTTTATTTGGTATTATGTAAACAATTGACAATATCGAGATAATGTGTGTTAAAACAAAAAAAAATATATGAATATTTTAGCATTATGAATTCTTAACTATGCACCAATAAGCGTGTGATAAATGCAAATTTGTAGCTTTGGTGTTTAATTTGAGCAGCATTTTATTATGACATGAACCATGGCTATATTTTGCCAGCATGGGCAGTTGGATCACTACACAATGATCATTGAAAATGTCCCACAGTGTTGTAAGCAAATGATCACCCACAGGCAGCAAATCAAAATATTATTTGTAGGTTCTCAAAAGGCAAAGGAATTATTAATGATGTTCATTCACTCTGTCTCCCATTGTATCAAGCATCAAAAAGTGATTGCAGGGAAAGTATGTACTTGAGAAATATTACTTTTTATTCTCGTGGAAAATTATCACAACTATTCAATAGGGCTCCTTGGACAATCCATCAGGGAAAATCACATTGTCCTTAACATGGAAACGTCGGGAAAAGTAGCAGGAATAAGCCATTTAGCCCTTTTAGTCGACTCCATCATTCAATTCAATCATGGGTGACCATCAATCTCAATGCCAAGTGTCTGTGGTCTCCTAGTTACCCCTTGATGCCTCTTGCATCTGAAACCTTTCTGTCCCTTTCTTTAAAATATTTAGCCCTCCTTACAAGTATTCCACAAATATTTGTTAGTCTATGTGGGTGAATTGTCATTTACCAAGGGTGCTGTTTTTCAACCTGTTGCAAGCATATTTTTCAGCGGTAAACCTATAACCTGCGTTTTCAAGCTCTAGCTTTCTAACATGTTGCGTGGAATAAAAGAACACATTTTATGTTGAAATGTTAAAAGTTCCAAAATTCATGACACACATTTCAAATTAAACCTTGAACAACTGAGATGGCTTGGACCAGTTGTGCACTTTGGCTGCGTGTGTCACAACTTTCTAAAACTTTCATCTTCATAACTTTTGCTTAAGTTTTATTTGATTTTCATTGGGGGTCTAATTTTAAATGGAATAGTTTTTCTTGTTCTAATCCTAATGATCTACTTCTTGTGTTCATTTTTGGTGCTTTTATAACCACCCTTGCTTGTGGTTGTAATCCTAAATTCTCAATGGATCTGTGCCAGTACAGATACAATGTTGAAGAATCAGGGCGACAATATCTTCTTACTTGGAGTATGGGATAATTGAGTATGTGTGATTATGGGATAATTGATTATGTGTTTCTCTTCAGGCTTATGTCTAATTGTAGTCTGTTCTCCTCTGTTCTTTTGAAAATATTCTATTACTAAATGATTGGAACATCGTGACCATGGGAAAAAAAAACACACAATGGAGTAACTGGATCAGGCAGCATTTCTGGAGAACATGGATAGGTGACGTTTGGGTTGGGACCCATGTTACTCCAGCAATTTGTAAACTGATACCTTCAGTTCCTTATTTCTATCTATTTGACCATCAGACTGGTTAAGTAATGATGCACATTATTCTAGTGAAAGGTTTATGAGTTTTGACCTGCAGAAGAGCTTGTGGGGCGAAAAAAGTGAAAAGTGAATACCCAAGGCAATCCAGCAAGTAAATATTTCAACATAGAAAACACAGTGGAACGTCGGCAGGATATAAAAAGGGCTTACACATGTCAATCCAATGAAGACCCATGGGATAGAAAAATATTTGCATTTCATAGCAGCATTTACATGTGCAGAGTATCCCAAAACACTTTAAAGGCAGTCAAATACTTTTGCCACTCTCATAATACAGGGAATGTATGAGTCAATTTGTGTGCAATGAGCTCCCACATCCAGTAATGTGATAATGATCAGATATTCTGCTTTTGGGTATTGGTGGAAAAATGAATATTGTCTGGGAGCCCTGCTCTTCTTCAAAACACACCCATGTGTTTTTTTAAATGTTCACCTTAGACGCAGGCTTGGTTTTAAGTCGCACGACAATGTAGCAAAGGAAACCAGGATGCCTTGTCAATATTGCTCTACTGTCCAATGTCACTAAAACAGATATTTATCTCATTGATATAATGTCTGTGAATTGGCAGCCTCCTACATTACAACACTTCAAAAGTACCATGCTGACTGTGAAGCATTCGAGCTGTTTCAGAATTGTGAAAGGAGCTATGGAGATTCAAGGCATTATCCCTCTCTCTTTCAAAGTGTGTCACAAGCTGGATGGGCTAAATGGCTTACCTCTGCAAGATTCTTTGAATTTTAATTGTGCTGGAAGAACTAAGGAATTTTAGTTTCTGGGAATTTAAAGCAGTCACCAGGGAGAAAATGTATTTAAACTTTTTTCTAATAACACCATTTGTACAGTGACAGATGGAAGCTAAATCATGTTTTCCCTTAGTTTTAGCTTCACTGTCTCCATGGTAAACAAGTTATTAATGCAGCAAATAGTATATATTCTCTCTTTTTTAATTATTTGTAAAATTATACAGGAAAGTGTACCCAATTTAATATTTTAGATTTAGTATACCTTGCAGGGAAATGCTATTTCTTAATAAGCAGTTTCCATATTGTCATGGGGATGAGGTCTGTACAGTTTTTTTTTGCGGGTTTTATTTTGTTCTTTTCCTTTGAGAATCAGTTTTTACAGTTTTGTACTAATTGATGTTTTAAAAACCTAATGTTTGGTGCTAAGCACTGTGGAAAAATGTTCAAATTATTTCATTGGAGCCATTCTGCAGTAGAGCCGTCAAAGGTACAGGTGATTAAAATACAATTAAACTCATTATGTGATTATTTTTATGCAGAATATAAATCTGGGGACAGGACCTTTATCATTAGATGTGAGCAAGTAATCTGAGCGAATCAGGCTTTTATTGGTGGCGGTGGTGATTGAAGGAGAATTTGATGCCTGTAAGTGTTCTTCAGCTCTCTTTCCAAGAATGTTTCCGGCCGTCATAATAAACAGGGTATGATTATAAAGTGCAGGACACTTCGACCCATCACATCTGCAGTAGATGTTGCTCTTCAGATTTTATGTGGTTGTATTTCTGTGGATCATGTACGTTTGACTAGAAATTCAATTGCATAAGGCTATTTTTTCCCTTTGGCCACTGAAAATCAATTTCATTTGTGTGGTGCCACTTCCAATTGTGATTGACCACTATGCCCTAAATTCCCTTGACATTATTCACTGTAGAATGCGAATAAGGGACATTTAGTCAATGTTATTTAGAGAACGCCTATTGTTGGGGATTTCCAGGACAACATGGCCTTTCCTGCTTAATATTGGATGGAGGTGCCAGCTAGGTAAGAGAATTACTGATCTTCAACCTTTATGGCGATGGTGCCACATATATACCCATCTACTTACCCTTGCAGCAACCTACACGATTAACCTCCCCCCCCTCCCCCTTAAAACTGTAGTCCCCGACACCTCGATCTACTCTTAACTACACAACTCCTCCATATCTACCCAAATGCAAACTCCAAATCCATTCCCAATTTTCTGCACATCCACTTCCAACTTGAAAGATTCCAAAGCCATCTTTTCCCCACCAACAGCATGGATCTGATCAGGGCTCTTGTTACTACCAACTAAATGTTGGTCTCTCAAAGGAATAAAAATACCCAATGACTTGGCCTCCACATCCTTTGTGGCATTGAATTCCACAAATTCACCACACTCTGACGAAATAAATGTATCTTCATCTCCTTTCTAAAGGTGCGTCCTTTTATTCTGAGACTATGCCCTCTGGTCCTAGGCGCTCGCACAAGTGGGAACATCCTCTCTATCCAGGCCTTTCACTATTCAGTGTTTCAATGAGGTGCCTTCTATACTCCAGCGAGTACGGGCCCAGTGCTGTCAAACGCTAATTATATGTTAATCCAATCATTTCGTCAACCTCCTCTGGACCCTCTCCAACACCAGCACATCCTTCCTCAGATATGTGGCCTAAACTTCTCACAATATTCCAAACGCGGTTCTGGCCAATGCCTTATAGACAATAGGTGCAGGAGTAGGCCATTCAGCCTTTCCTGCCAGCATACCATTCAATGTGATCATAGCAGATCATCCCCAATCAGTACCATGTTCCTGCTATCTCCCCATAGCCCCTGATACTGGGTACCACGTTCCTATGTGCTGCACCTGGTCACTTGAGGCCTCAAATTAAGTTTTCAGCAGAGCACTAACATCTGAAAGGGCAGTTGGATCTTTTTGACACAGCAGAGTTTATATCTTGAGCAAAAACAAAAACTGCTGGAGGAACTCAGCAGCCGGGCAGCATCTGTGGAGGCGAAATACAGACAACATTTCAGATGGTGACTCTTCTTCAGACTGAAGAATGGTCTATCAGTAATATTGTCTGTCCATTTAACTCCACAGTTTGAAGAAAGGTTCCGAGCCGAAACATTGTCCGTCTATTTCCCTCTGCTTGAGTTCCTCCAGCAGTTTTTTTTCTCGATTCCAGCATCTCCAGCCTCCAAAGTTTCTATCTTGTTGAACCACCTAGATCAGTGTAATAAATAACCCAGAGCACTTTTACAGATTGTGCATATTTGTACTGTTTGAGCTTATCAATCAGCAAATCTAGTCTGCCCATGCAAATCAGGTTCAATTTAAAGTGATTAATAGTGCCTTGCATTTAGTGTGTCTAATGCTCTCAAATATCTATAAAGAAATAAGCCATGGATCTTTTACTGTGTAAACTGGTTCCTAATTAAAAAATATTTATAGCCTCCGTGCTACTTCATTGACATGTCCTCTCTCCATGTGTTCTTATTAGGTTGCTAGTCATTGTACATTGATCTATTAGTTACTTCTAACTTTGACTGTGTTTTTGTGTTACTTTTGACCTTGGAGGACAATGGGTAATATTTGTGCGCAGTGCACTTCTCAGGATTCCAATTTTCTGGCGTTAGATGACAAAAACCTACCAATGCTGATTTACACTAAATATGTTCTATTTAACTGATAAGCAATCACCTATCACCTAACATAGTCAACTAAGTGAAAACGCTGTTAGTGACTAATTAGCACCTCATCTAAAATGCAAAAAATTAATGGCTGATAAATCATTGCATATTTCATTTTTTCTGACAAAAATGATTTAAATGAAGCAAATTTGTTAAATCATATCATTGAATCTACATGCCCTTTTATAGATTTAAGTGAGTGAAGCCTGCAATATATGCCATCATTCTAGCCTGAAAGATGGTTAATAATTAGGTTACATATTTAGTGCATTTTAAGAACTTTAATCTAAAATAAAATAACTTTGAAATGGACTGCAGTGTTGCTGTTGTAACTAAAAACCGAAAGAACAATGTCTTTATTAATTAAATGCTGTAAATCTAATAGAGGGGCGGATTCTTTTGACATTGTTGTTTTATTAAATGAAGAATGAGGTGGGTGGAAGAAATAATGGGCAGGGATTTTCCTGAAGACGTGCCAAAGACAGGTTTCTTTAGTGAAAAGATCGAGGAGATTCAAATACAATCGAGGTTCTGCACTCAAAATTCATCAGTCTTCTTTGCTGAATTGGCAAAACTTTTGTCAAAGCCCCCTGCTACTCATTAGTGTGACTACACCCTTACATCAGTGCAAATTTCTTGAATTTGTATCAGAGTTGAATTGATTGTTAATTTGCTCCTAAATGCTAATGAGATTTTCAGGGAAGTCCAGCATAATCTTTAGACTAACAAATCCATTGTATTCATTCACAGCATTCCCGGTCACTATTCCTTCACATGATATGTTTCCAGGAGAAGGGAAAGATCCCACTCCTCCATTTGCAGTTTGACATGGTACAAAGAATCAGAAAGACTGGAATGTAAACTTCCTTGGGAATGATAGAGTTTGATTTAGGTTTGTGTTTGTTATTGTCAGGTGTACCAAGATACAGTGAAAAGCTTTGTTTGGCATGCTATCCAACAGATACAGCTATATCATACATGAATGCAATCGTCAAACTCAAGTACTATAGATAGAGCAAAGGGAAGATATAGAGTGCAAAATATAGTTCCATAGACAAAGTCCAATGTCCACACAGGGGTAGAGTTGAATCAGAAAGTACCGTGGCTTATGGAAGGACCGATCAGAAACCTATAAGAGAGGGCAAGAAGCAGTTCCTGTGTCTGGTGGTGGGAGCTTTCAAGCATCTGTACCTTACCGGTCAAGAGCAGGGAAAAGTGAATTAACGGGCTGGAACAAGTCTTTGATTATGGAGTGTTACTTGGTTCTTGGTTTCTTGGTCCTCCAAAATATTCCAAATGGAATTTAAACTGGAGGTGGTACCTCATGGTGGTACCTCATCTCCCCCCTCCCCCACATCTCTCTCCCCCTCCCCTCTCCTCCCCTCCCCCACCCCTCTCTCCTCCCCTCTCTCCTCCCCTCTCTCCTCCCCCTCTCCATCTCCCTCTCCTCCCCCTCCCCCTCCTCCTCCTCCTCCCACCCCTTCCCTCTCTATCCCACCCCCTTCCCTCTCTCCCTCCGCCCCCTTCCCCCTACCCCTCTGTCCCTTTTCCACCCCTCCCCACTCTTCCACTTCTCTCTCACTTACCCCACCCTCTCCCTCTCGCTCCCCCACATCTCTCTCTCCCCCTCCCTTCCCCTTTAATGCAACCCGACAGTGCTTTTTGTTGAACATCTGCAGAAGTTTGTAAGCGTCTTTGGAGAAATGCTAAATTGCCTCAGTCTCCTCAAGAAATAGAGGCGTCAGTGTGCCTTCATGCCTGTCACATCAAGTGTGGTTGATCCACACAGACCATAAGTAATATTAATGCCAAGAAACTCTCAGGAACTTGAATGTATCAGCCATTTCCACTCTAGCTCCATTGATGCTGATTTGAGTATGTACTTCACCATGCTTCCTGAAGTCGATTACTAGCTTCTTCATCTTGAAAATATTGAGGAAGAAATTATTATCCTGACACCATGTTCTCTAGTTACTTTGCAGATGGAGTCAGAGCCGAATGTGGCTATGCAGTTATGACTGTATCGAGAGTATATAGAGGAGTGAGCGCATTCTTGCGGGGCACCAGTGTTGAGAATTTATTATAGACGAGGTGTTGTTATCTATCTGCACTGATCGATGACGATCCAGTGGCAGAGAGGGGTGCTGATTCCTAGGTCCAGGAGTTTGGAGATGAGTTTCAAAAGGATTAAGTCATAGAAGGTGGAACTATAGCCGATAAGTAGGAGCCTAACGTAGCAATCCTTGTTACCAAGGGGGTGAGTTTAAGGCTTGGGAGATGACATCTGTTGGGGACCTGTTGCAATGGTCAGCAAACTGCGGTGGTTCAAGACTGTCTGGGAGGCTGGAGTTAATGTGTGGCATCACCATTCTCTCGAAGTACTTCATGATGGTGGATGTCGGAGCCACTGGACGGCATTCATTAAGGCACGCTATCTTCTTTTTGGCTGATGGTGGTCTCCTTGAAGCAGGTGCGGACTTCAGGATGGAGTAGTGAGAGGTTAAAGATGTCTGTGAATACTTCTGCCAGCTGATCCACATAGGTCCCGAGGGCATGGCCAGGGGCTCCATCCGGGACATTAGCTTCCACGGATTCTCTCTCAGGAAGGCCAATCTTATGTTTGCCACAATAACCGTTGGTACAGAGTCAGACATAACCGAGTCTGGCGGGTCGGTGGCATTCCTCCACTGACCTTCTGTTAATAGTTGGTGTAGAATGCATTGAGGTCTTCAGGGACGGACCCATTGTTACCAGTGATACTGCCTGCCTTCTGTTTGTAGCCTGTGATAGCGTGCAAGCCTTGCCACAATTTAGGAGTAACAAGAGTAATTTAGGAGACGCTAGCTTGGTCTGGAATTCCCTCCTGGCTTCCTGAAAGGTACCAAGGTTGGTCAATTATAAAGCAATAGAAAGACAAACCTATATTTATACAACACTGTTCACAACCTGAGAATGTGGTCCACTGCCAAGGAACCACTTCTCAAGTGTTACATTGTAAGAAATGAGACAACTCAATTGTACAGAGTAGGCTCCCACAAACAACAATAATGATAGACAAAAAAATGACTCAAAGTGCAGGAGTAACTCAGCGGTTCAGGCAGCATCTCTGGAGAACATGCGTAGACGGCATTCAATAGGTGATTCCTCCATTGACCAAGCCACCTTAATGATGGTGCAGAGAGTTCTACTGCACTGAGATGGAATGCATATTGAGTCATGGAGCTATTCAGCAAAGAACGAGCCCTTCAACCCAACTCGTCCATGTCGACCAAGTTGCCTAACTTTGCTCGTCCCACTTGCTATGCCTGGCCCCTAACCCTCCAAACCCTTCCTATCCATGTGACTGTCCATGTACCTTTTAAATGTTACTAGAGCAAGTGGCAACACAAGATTCCACCACTCACCCGTTCCCCCAACGTAATATTGCACCACTCACGCTAGCCCCCAACTGCGCAGGCGAGGCTCATTTCTCCTCATCCCCCAGCACTCCATCCTCCTCACCCTCCCTCTTCAATCCCTAGAGAGGGAGGGGGTGGAGAGGGAGAGGGGAGGGGGTAGAGAGGGAGAGGGGGGGGGGGGGTTGGAGAGGGAGGGGGGTGGAGAGGGAGAGGGGACAGAGAGGGAGGGGAATGGGGTAGAGGGGTAGAGAGGAAGGGGTAGAGGGGGAGGGGAGTAGAGAGGGGGGAGGGGAGTGGAGGGGCAGAGAGGGAGGGGGTAGAGAGAGAGGGAGTGGGGTAGAAGGAGGGTGGCAGAGGGAGGGGGAGGGCAGTAGAGAGGGTGGGAGTGGGGGTAGATAGGGTGGGGCATCTCCCTCCACCACTCCCCATCTCCCTCATCCATCCCATCTCCCTCCTACTCATTTCCCTCATCCTCCTCACTCCCGTCCCCTGCCCCTGGACCTACCCAGGTCGTAGAGCAGCACCGGGGCCTGGAACTCGGCCTGGTTCTCGTACTCGGCCCGGCCCTGGCCGTAGACTCCAGCCGTCAGCTCGGCCGCTGCCTGGGCTATAGTGCAGGCATCATCTCCGGGCTCATCCCTGACCCCGGACCCAGGCTCGTCCTTGGTTCCAGCGGCGGCTTCTTTCTCGGCCCCGGTCACGGCCCCATCCCAAGCCCCTGGCTCGGCCCTCACTCCAGCTCCAGCACCACCTTCCCCACCGGCAGCCGTCGCCACTAGTCGTTCATCGCGAGCGCTTGAGTGCCCGTCCCTCCCGGAGTGTCCCGTCCCGCCTTGCGAGTGCATTGTGACATCACTCGGGTTTTTTTCCGAAATGGGTGAGTTTTCGGGCTGTTTTTAAAACTTTAAACGATTAAAAAGTTCGAAAATATAGGTGGGAAACGCGACAGGAAATTGTTTATCGCCTCAACGGGAAAAATGGGAGTAGAATGTGAAAATGGGAAGGCTGTGGCCTAGCGTTCAGAAGAAAATAGGAATTAACCAGATTATGCCCAGATGACACACACATAAACACATACACACAAACAAGAGAAGAGGTTTAGCAATATAGATCATTATACCCACCACTAACACTTCCTCTGGCAGCTCATTCCATGTGCCCACTATCCTCTGTGTCACAAACTTGCTCCTCAGGTCCTTTTGAAATCTTCCCTCTATCACCTTAGTTAAACCTATGGCCTCTAGATTTAGAAACCCTACCCTGGGAAAAGACTGTGGGTATTTCTTACCAAAATGTTTGATTTTAACACTGCCTCAATTGCATTGCTGGGTAAGGTAAGGTATGGATGGAGCTTTCTCTTGAAGAAAACTATTCCTAAGCCTTGTTGGGGCACAGATCTATGATATTTGAGTTACAAGGCAAGCGTTCCATCATTGGCAATATTTGCCATTTATACCTTTCACTCCGAAATCGCGTACAATTTTGGTAAGAAACATAATAAAATCTGAGTAGGAAGGAACTGTGGATGCTGGTTTAAACCGAAGATAGACACGAAAAGCTGGAGTAAATCAGCGGGTCAGGCAGCATCTGTGGAGAAAAGGAATAGGTGACGTTTCAGGTCGAAACCCTTCTTCAGACAACATCAGCTGCTGAACAGGCCGTTGATACACTGATGTTGGGAAAAGTCCTAAGATATTCAAAAAAAATAGCAGACAAAATCATCATAAATGTTGTTGTGGAGATTGACACAAACAAAGCAAATGTGTGAAAGGCAAAAATGCATTTTTAAAAACTATATTGGTTGTCTGATATTAACAATTGTTAATGTAAGGAGTACAACAGATTGTCTGAAATTATACCTGTTGGAGGAGGTTTGTATAGCCAGAGACTGCTGTTGTACTGATGGCTTTTCCTATAATTGTCACGTAGCAACTGGCTAAGTGTCAGTTTTTATCATCACCTCGCCACAGCTCTTAAGAACTCCCCTGAAGCTAGTCGAGGTTGCACAGTCCTAGATGAGGTCTTCATGGGTGCTGACCATAAAAAGTTCATCAAAGCAATGAGCCGAGGAGAGAGATTGCAGCTCATGGGCAGAGCTCTGTACTGAGAAGTGTGAACCTGCTCCAGCTGTGACAATAAAACAGCAGGTGGCTGTAGTCATGAGGGGTGGCAGATGAGGCAGGGGACTATCATCCAGCCTCCACAACTCTCATTTGTTAGCCATAGTCATTGTTCCATGCAAAATAGCTTCCATCTCAGTCCATTTTCTTCCTGCAAAATAATGCAGTGAAATAAAGCAATATATTCTGGGGCCTGAGGTTCCAAAGCTTTACGGTTGTTGTATGCTTACATTTTGCATGGAATGTAAATTCATTTCTCTCTCTCTCTTGATTTTTAATGTTTGTCTGTAAGGCTGTCTTTTTAGAAATTCTTGCAATCCTCCCCCCCTCTCTCTCCCCCCCTCTCTCCCCCCCCCTCTCTCCCCCCCTCTCTCTCCCCCCCTCTCTCTCCCCCCCCCC